>NC_046664.1:60034675-60071069 GCF_010883055.1 Belonocnema kinseyi
AACAAGTGTATCAAGGTAAAGTAAATGGCAACGTGCCCAGAGGTAGACCGTGGAAAGAATGGTTAGAATGTGTGAATGAGACCCTACTTAGAAGAGACATAAAAAGTCACAGAAATAAAAAAAAAAGAGTGTCAGTAGAGTGAATGACGCCTGAAACAAAGACCTTGGCTATTAATGGACCCAAGTGGGGAACCTTACATAACGACTTCGTGAGGTTCTTCGCTTGGGGTGATTGCTAGAGAGATTGATCAGCAACCTGGGTCGGAGCAGTGTTGCGGAACGAGCGTGTCATTTACTTAAATAGCACGAGAATTCTGGATCAATCTGAATAATTTCTATCCCTTCCACACACTACTCCTTTCCCCTGTCGAGTGAGTCACGCCTACCTCGAATGGGAAATGGCTTAATGGTGTAATAATAATAATATAAGTTTCTAATCGAAAAGCTGAATTTTTGAACAAAAAGATTAATTTACTGTAAAAAAGATGAATTCTTAAACAATAAGATTACTTAACTAAAAAAAGAGACGCATTTTGAATAAAATTCAAGAATTCCTAATCAAAATGGCGAATTTATAAGAAAGAACCTTTTTTTGCTAATTTTTCAGAAACTAGTTCAACTTTAAAACCAAGTTGTTGAATTTTAAGCCAAAAAGATGGATTTTTAAACAAAATATTAACTTTCAGTCGACAAACGTGAATTCTTATCAAAATTTAAGAGATATCAACTAAATAATGAACTTTTTAAGAAAGAAAGATCATTTTTCTGTAATTTTTAAGAAAGCACTTCAGCTTTTAAATAAAATTGTTCAATTTCTATTCAAAAGGATAGAGTTTTAAACAAAATGTTTAATTCTTCATCGAAAAAATGAATTTTTAACAAAACTCAAGAATTCTCAACAAAAAAGTTAAATTTTCTACCAAAAAAGATGAATTTTTAAAGAAAAAGATTAATTTACCACAACTAAAGGCAAATTTTTAATTAAATTCAAGAGTTCTCAAACAAAAAGTTGTATTTTCTGCTAAAAAAGGTGAATTGTAAAGAAAAAAGATAAATTTACTATCGAAAAAGACGAATTTTTGAAAAAATTTAAGAATTCTGAACCAAAAAGTTGAATTTTTAAATAAAAAGGTTAATTTCTTAGCAAAAAGACAAATTTTAAATAAAATCCAGGAGTTCTCTACTAAGAAGTTCAGCTTTTATAAAAAAATATCAGTTTTTAAACAAAAAGATTAATTATCAAAAGAGACGTGTTATAAAAATCCAGAATTCTCAACCAAAAAGTTGAATTTTCAACTGAAAACATAAGTTTTTAAACAAATAGATTAATTTTCTACCGAAGATTTTGTAAGACCTCCCTCCTACCCGCCTCCCCCTAATGTGAAACGTTGTTTATAGACGATCCGTAAGGGAATATCCATTAATTACGTAAAGACAATTAAATTCTTTTTAAACTACTTCGTTATGGTAAGTATTCGTAATATTTGCTATGTATTTTTCTGTTGAAGTTTTCTTTATTTCCACTAATAACCAGTGATTTTTGCAGAAAACGACTTCATTAAATGTGCTTTATTTTACTTATTATTTTTTTATGTCATCTAGGGGAGGATTTGTTTAATTTTTTGTTTTAAAGAATAATGTAAAAAGAAATTTAAATTCAGATTATCTTTTATTGAAATATGATATACAAAATCTGCACTTGTGTCTCGGAATGGCCAAAGTTCAGGAACGTATCAGCCTAAATATTCAAAGCGTTCAAAATTACAGTGAAACTCTTTTATATTAGGGCCGATTTTGGGAATGACGGTGGGTGGGAACTAACTCATTATAGCCCGCTCCGCTCTTGTTTTTTCAAGCCTGAGTGACATCCGCACACCCCGCACAGCTCCTGTTACACCTACCTGCGGAGCAGCGTCAATTTTCGAAAAGGCTATAGAAGGGAGGGCTTTTGAAGGGTTTCACTGTATTTACTATAGGCTTCTTCGGGTATTTAATATAGAGTCTGAAGTCAGATTTGCAAAATTAAAAATTTCTAATCCAATATAACAAATTATTTAAAATAATTTAAAAAGTTCATTTAAAAAACTCAATGTTATAACTGAAAATTCTCTGTGGTTTTTTGGTTCACTGGTAACGAATCGGAACTCAAATTAAAAACTTTTCAAATAGCTGATCCAATATCATTAAAAACACTTTTTTATGTATGAGCCGCCATAAAAATGTAGTTGAAAATATTTATTAAACTGCATTTCGTGGCTAAAAATGGAGGGCAGATTCATATTCAGCGTTAAAAGAAAACTTCAAAAAGATTATATTGCATTTAGTGAGGACATTCTTGATTTTTGTTAATCAATGAAATTAATTAGCATATTCTTGTTTAAACTGTAAAATCCAAGATGTTAAAGACTTATAGTAGATGTTTCGTGTCGTAACTATAATTCTTGATAAATGATGCTTACTAATATTTTCATTACAGGATAGTCATAATAATTTTATGGCTTTTTGCAAACCTCAGTGAATTAATAATTTTTTAGGTTTTGTAGCTTTAGGGAGAAATGAGAAATGTAAAAAAAAATATTTCCAGCATAAATCGCTAAAGAGGGCCCATATATGGAGCCGAAACGTCTGATGGAATTATAAATCTTTTTCATCATTTGCGGACCCTAAAGCCACAAAACAAAAAAAATAGTAATAATAAAGCTGTAAATTGTTTAATTGGAGTAAAAGAACTGATAAAAGTGTCGTTTCCTTTGAAAATACCTTTCGAGATACATCTAGATGGCTGTCCTATAGTTAAACTTTTTTTTTAATATCTAGATTCTATGTGTGAGCAACTACATTGAACGATTATTTTAACGCTTCAGAAAAAAAAATGGTCAGAAAAAATTTTAATTTTCAAAATTGAACATCATTTTTTTCTGTATGAGCGATCGACTTACTTTTCAGAAAAAACCGGATGTATCTAAAAATTCTTATAAAAAACTATATTGTCCATAAGAGAGCGAAAAATTCTAATTGCAATCCTTGCAGTTAGTCATTGCCCAATTATGCACAATGTTGCACGCGTCATTCTCATTAACATCAGCTGACACCAGAAAAACGAGAAGTGGGGGTATAAATGTCAGGGTATAAAAGTTCTGACTTTTGCCACGCTAATGTGAAAACTCGGGACGTTAAGTGGCTCAACTAGCTGTAACTTGCTTTGATCTTGCACCGAATATGATGAGCACTTACTCGCACCACTCGCACGCGTGACTCTTGCTCTTCCACACTTATGCTAATTTTATAGTCAAAAGTGTGCTATGTAACATGATCCCCTACGGCTATCCTCGACTGACTTCGACCCAAAGAAACTTTTCCTCTATTTTCTAGCTAAATATTTATATTTTTTACCACTTCCTCTAAATTAACTAATTCTATAGAACATAGTTGAATTTTCAACCAAAAAACTGATTTTAAAACAAAATCGATTAACTTTTCAGCAAGCAATTATATTTTCCACTCCAAAGGACTAATTTTCTATACAAAAAGACAAATTTTTAAGAAAAAAGTTGAAATTTCGATAAAAAATTACTTTTTCACAAAATAATTGAATTATTTACCTACGAAGACGAATCTTTAACTAAACATGGTATGCCTGAACGAACTTTAAATCAGAATGATAAGAGATCTCTTATATAAATTTAGGGTTTTGATCTAGAATGCTTCAGAAACAATTTCCACAAAATATTAAATTCATTCTTAGAGCTTTTTAAAGTCAATTTTTTAAGTAATTTGAACAAATTTATTTGTTTTTAAAATAAGTCATGATTAAAATGAATTCTTCTCACAGTTTTCATTCACTTTTCACTCACTTCATCCTCCTTACTGTCACAATACGTGCCGCTCATAGCCGTACAATAAAGTGATATTTTACTGCCGCTCCGCAGGCACGAGAAGGGTGGTTATTCTCCCTATTTCAAATAAATAATATTTATTATTTTTTTTAATATAAATCTGGTATCATAAGAGTATATTTACATAATTTTTAATGTGCATAAGTTTATACCAACGCAAAATAAATTTTTTAATAGAAATTATATAGCAATGAATTTTAGAAGTAATATACTAAAAAATTAAAAAATAAACATGTTGACTATTAGCCGATTACAACTGAAATCAGGCAGCGTGGTAGAGCATAACTCTCACCGATCGGTTTCAAATTGAAATATGCTTTTAAGGCCATGTGACGAGTTGGTCAAGTGACCAGATTCTTACCTTACCGTCACTTTTTTTATGTCCCAACTTATTTTCACACGAAGCGCCACATCGAGTTGAAAATTTGGGATACTAAATAAGAAGCACTAAGAATGGTGGGTCTTGACCTAAATTTTTGTAATTATAAAAAAGTTTTTTTTTGTAAATAATTTTTTTTTTCGCTTTCTTCATAGTTATTAAAATTGAGGACAAGACCCACCTTTCTTAGTGCTTCCGATTCGTTATCCCAAATTTTCAACTCACATTGGCGCTTCGCGTGAAATTTAGTTAGGAAATAAAAAAAGTGGCGGTAAGGTAGGAATCTGGTCACGTGACCCACTCGTCACATGGCCTTAAGTATGGAAAATAAGCGAATACATATTTTTTAATTTCTCTCTAAGATAAAAGTTACGGAAGTTACGGCGATTTAAAAAATAACCTCAAAATCACACGTCATGACCATTTTCAAATGAATCGTATTTTCCTAATTTTTAAATATTTTTTATTATGTTTCTCTCATTTCAGGTACATTTTAATGCTCTTATTTTATGTGTTGAGAGCTGAAAATTAAAAAAGTTATAGCTGTTTTTCAAAAAAAAATTCAAATGCGATTTTCTCGGAAAGACCATAGATTTTTTGCTGCAAATTTTTTCAGGCATAGCTGAGTACAAGATCTAAAAGTTACGCTATACGAGAATTTCCACTTCTAATTTATATAGGAGTAAAAAATAAAATATGTTGTTTTTTTTTTCATTTATTTGTGTTCTTATATGGAAAGCTTTGAAATAATAATTTTTTACTTGTTTACAACCTATTTATATAAATAGTACTAAATAATTTTAATTTCAATTTTATTTTCGTAGATTTTAAAGTTTTAAAGTCTATTTTTTTCTCTTTCTTTGTTTTGCATTGGAAGTGTTTTATATTCTTTTGTCAAAATCTTATGTTTTTTAAAAGAAAATATTAATCTGTTCAGTGTAATTAAGATGAATTTTTTTAAACATGATTCTGGTAAAATAGATTTTATTGCAAAATATTTTTAATTCTTGCATTAACAATTAGTTTGTCAAATAATATTATAGATATAGTTCAGTGTATTAGTTTGAATAAAAAAATTATTTAAATTGAATATCTCTACAAATATTAACTATTTAAAACTAATTTTGTTTCAAGAGTTAATAAATAAATACAATATTGATACAAATTCTGTTTTATGCTTAATGAATTTGATATACTCAACGAAGAGAATAAAATGTCCCAATTTCTTTAAAATTCATGTAAAGTGTATTTATAAGACGGATAAAGTATGCTTCTCGAAATTTGGAAAATTAGCAGAAAAAACAACAATAGAATTGCCTCATTTAGATGTACAGAATAAAGATAAGGTTTGTAATGGTTTCTACAATTTTATACAAAAATATACTACTGAATCAGACAATAATACCGACATAATAGACGATCAAGATAAAGATATTAACGCACTTGAAAATTAAATTAATATCGGTGAATTTCGTACAAGTACTCCTGAATGTATCAACGGAATGAATAATCAAATATCTTATTTAATGAACAATTTTTCTCCCCTTAAAATTCAGGGAAGTATAAATAAGGAGCACATTGAAAATTACGTTTCCAGGAAAAGAAAAGAAATAGTTGCATCGTTTTCTGAAGAAACAGATGCTAAGTTGAAACTTTTTTTCCATATTTCAGACGAACAATTTAGTACTTCTGTAAAACCCTCTTGTGATGAATGCATTAAAAACATTTCAATTGCGCTGATAAATGCACCAACAACATCAGAGAAAATAAGAATTTTTACTTTAGTTCCAGAAAGTTATAGTAAATTTATTTTTTTATCATTTTTTCTTGAAGTTACAAAATATATGATTGATAAAGCTATAAATATAATTACAAAAAAAGGTGTATATATTTTGCATCCGGTATGTATTTTGGACATCCTTTAGACGAAGAAACAATAGGAATTGCTTTAGATTATTATATTAATGATAACCGAGACTGTTCAAGGCAAAGTCCTAAGACAAAGGGATGTGACAACCGTTCGAGAAAGTAATGAGAAAAATAAAAAAGCAAAAAGTTTTCTTACTCTTTCTTTATTTGTTTATACTCTCTCCCTTTTACGGAGGGTTGAGAGTCTTTACATAACCAGCCTTAAAAGTATTCTTACAAATAAGCCTTATACTATCTTACGAACTATTCGCTTCATACTGTCTTAAATTATTATTATTATTTCTAAACGCTTGCGACTTTGTCCTGGGCTTCCATTTCCTCTTACCATAATGAATTTTGAATTTTGGCTCTAGTTCGCAACACTACTTCATAACTCTCCTTCTTTTGGAGTCATTTTTTGACTGTTTTTCTACTATCCTGTGCAACCTGCGCTTTCTCTCAGATCTTCTAGCTTTTTCATCCATTCCTTCCCATGACCATTTTCATTCAGATTTCATTTAATTCTCTCTGTTTCCTGCTCATACCTACATACTCTACAAACATTCTCTTCTTTATTCATCCAATACCTGTACACTCTTAGACCCTCTCCCATTCTGAATCTCACTACTCTATTCCATTTGCTCTCCTTTGTAATCTTTTTCAGATACTCTGGTTCCCCCTGCCCCTTAACCATTCTATACCAGCTATTGTACCTTAAATCTGCGATTTTCCGCATCTTTCCTCACCTTGCCTTGCCTTCATCTCTTCCTCTATTTCCTCCCACTCACGCCTCATTTCATATCTCTCCTTCTTCCATTTTGAACGCATCACGTTACCCCTTCTCTCTTTATCCATGACCTCGCGAGCACACGCTTGTGCAATTTTGCTTCCCTCTTCCCTTTTTAGTTTCTCTTCGAAGTTCCAGGCTCTTTTCACTTGCTTCACCACCATTTTTTCTCGTCCTATTCCTTTCCTCAGCATATAACCTGGGAAACTCCAGCACACTCCCAAAACCCATTTCAAAAATCTCTCATGCAAACTTTCTATTCTCTTGTGTTTTTTCCATCCCCAGATTCTCACACCATAGCTTAACACTGGCCATACTAATACAGCAAACATCCACACTCTCATCTTCCAGTCATTCTTGAACCTTCTTTTTCCTATAACGCATACTTGTCCCATTACTTTACTCGCGCATTCCAATACCTTTCTCACCTGCAGCTCGCTTCCTCCTCTCGTTGCGAACCAAAATCCTGAGTAGCAAAACTCATCAACCAACTCCACCACCACGCCATTTATCTTCTATTCGTACTCTAATCTACTCCTTTTATTTCTAAAATATATCATCTTGGTCTTGTTCACATTGATTGTTAAACCCTTTTCTCTCACATATTTTTCGAACACTCTCATCAACAAATTCATACCACTTTCATCAACCGCTAATAGCACTACGTCATCTGCATATTATATTGAGTACAGTTTGCATGTTCCTAATATTGTACCTACTTTCTCTTTCATTTTTAAGTTCTCCAAATTAGCGAGAAGAATACTAAAAACAAGTGGGCTCAAAGGACACCCTTGCCTAAGCCCCCTTCCTGTCCAGAATTCCCCTACTTTCTTGATGTACAACTTTGCTTCCGCGGTTTTTCCAAAAATGATTTGTTAATTAAACAAAAAAGAAAAAAACTAAAGCGATTACCTGTTTATGAAGCAAAGTATTATCCATCACTAGCTTACTTTTTGCCACCTTTCTGGGATTTGCCGGATACCATCTCGAAAACACGATGCGTCTTTTGAGGTGATCCACGAATCGATCCATTCTTTGATTTCTTGATAAGAGTGAAATGCTGCTCAACTAGGCTATGCGCCATCGATCGGAACAAATGGTAGTCGGAAGGAACACTGTCTAGAGAGTACATCGGATGGGGTAAGACTTCCCATTTTAGGGTTTCCAAGTAAGTCTTGACGGGTTTTGCGACATGTGGCCGAGCATTGTCATGTTGCAGGATAACTTTATCGTGTTACTCTCGGTACTGTGGCCGTTTCTCGTTCAATGCACGGCTTAAACACATGAAATGGGTTCGATATCTAGTCCCCCTGTGATGGTTTCACTCAGTTTCAACAGATCATAATATATCACACCTAGCTGATCCCACCAAATGCAAAGCATAATCTTGGCACAGTGAATATGCGGTCTGGCCGTTGACGTGGAGGCATGTCCGGGCATTCCCCATGATTTTCTGCGCTTGAAATTGTTGTAGTGGACCCACTTTTCGTCGCTGGTCACGATGCGATGTAAAAATCCCTTCCGTTGCTGTGTTTGAAGCAGCTATTAACAATGAAAGAAATGGCGTTCAACGTCTCTTAAATTCAATTAGTAAGGAACCCAATTTCCTTGCTTCTGAATCATTCCAATGGCTTTGAAACATCTCAAAATTGCTTCTTGAGTGACTTCCAATGATTTGGCTAATTCTTCTTGAGTTTGGCACGAGTCTTCAGCAAGTTATGCCTCCAGTTCGGTAGCATTGAAAATGTTCTTTCTTCCACCACCATGCCGCTCCTCGACATCAAAATCACCGCTCTTAAACCGTTGAAACCACTCTTGACATGTTCTTTCACTAAGAGCAGCCTCACCGTAAACTCATTACGGCATTAACCTTAATATTGTTCCTCTAAATGCTCCTAGGGAAATCGAGTCAATTGTCGAGAATGGAAAGTGCCGCATAAACTGGAACTTTATATTCTCGACAATTGCTTCTGTTGCTCACTCGAGGCCTGACATGGTTCTTCTTGACTTCGAGAAGCGGACCATGTTCGTTATCGAATTTTCGGCATTAGCTGACAAAAACATCATAACCAAGGAGAATGAAAAGAGAGGTATCAAGACCTTATAAGGGAGTTGCAACGATTGTACCCGGAATAATCTGTTAAACTAATCGTCCTTATTATCGGCGCTCTTGGAGGTGCCAAGCTTTCACATGCTAATCGCCAAAAAAGCATCCCTTCGTGTCAACAATATGCTAAAACACTGCGGGAAAAAATGCAGAAGGTGGTAGTCCTTGGGTCGCTCCGTGTTCTTAGGGCGCACGAGGCTTTTGCTGGATCACGGTATTGATTCCGTTACAGACTGTAACCACCTATCTCACGGTCGTGAGACGTGGTTGTGGCTAAAATTTTACCGCGATTTCGCTGGGAGCGGGTGAAATTTTCCAGATTAGCACCCGCTCCCAGCGAGGTCCTGCGGTTGTCCTAATGACAAATTTTTAATTATATATATGTATGTATATATGTATATTCTCCTGTTGAGTTCTTCTTTTTCCATTTCCCCTTTCCTCCATTTCCTTACACTATTCTTCATCCTATCTTTACTTTCCCAGCATTCATCGTCCCACCAGCCTCTCTTAAACCCCTCTTCCTTTTTTCTTGGCCTCACCTCTTCCCTTACCTTATATATCGCTCCTTTGAGCACATCTCATTGTTGCGATAACCGGAATGTGTTCTGAGCCTATCACGTTGCCATCTCCATGCTAACCATTAGCCACCTTATTCTTTCTTCTGGCAGAATGTAATCTATTACAGTATCCCCTATACCTTCTTCATCTCCTCTTGTATTGCCGTTACAAATAAACTATCCCGCCTCTTCCAGTATGTCCAGTAGCCTCCTACCCTCCCGATCCGTTTCCTTTTGTTACGATTTTCTTATAAGCACCTATTTTACTCTATCCCATACTTCTCCCCCTTGCTTCCTGGTTCATGCATTCAAATCTCCTCCTATTAGGACCAGCCTCTCCTCTTCCTCCTGTGTCTACTTTTTTATTGTTCTCCATCCTCCCTCTTCTCCTCTTCTTCTGTACACGCATACTACATCCACAATAACTTTTCCTAATTTTATTCTTCTAACAATTGTTCCATCCTTTTCTTCTATATACTCTCTCTTTTCTTCCTCTATCACCAGTTTCTTTCTTACCCCTGACGCCATACCACCCATTACTCTCTCTTTCACGTGCTCCTTTCTTGCTGCTTGCATCTTTCATTCATATGCGTTCGGTAATATTCTTTTCAAACATTTCCTCTTTTTCTCACCCACCCACGTCTCACTCATCATTATCACATCCCATTTCTGCACTTCTCCCCAAAATCCTCTGTCCTTGTTTTTTTAGTCCTGACACGTTCCAGAATACTGCATGTACGTCGCTCTTTTTATGCTTATTTCCTTTATTTCTTTCAGGCAGAGCCTCTTGCCGTTTTAAAAGCCCTTCATTATTATGTTCTCTTTCCTTTCCACTCTCTCTTCTTCTTCCATTATTCTTTCAACCGCAATCAGTCTCAAGCGCCACCTTTCATTCTGCTCATGCTTGACCACCTCACACTCTCTCACTTCTTCCATACTTCCTTTCTCTCCCTCCTCAGACTCAGTCCTTAGTTCTAGTTTGCTCACTCTCGCTTCGAAGTCTCATGTCTCTTTTCCTAACCTCCTCAATCTCTCTCTCTGCCTATTTTCTATACTTTTCAATGTATTCCAAACCTTTGCTTTCTCTTCACCTGCTCTCTTTTCCGTTTATCATCCCCCGTTTTTTCCCCTTCGCTATTTTAGCTCTCGCTGCTAATCGCACTCGCCGACTGTGGCCATCTGATGCAAAGGCGTAGTAAAAGTTTCATCTGCACTTCCCTCACTACTTGCCTCGTCTACTCCGCTACCTTCTCTCTTTCTCTCTTTGCTATCGCTATCCCTACTTGTTTCACTCTTCTCACTCAACTCGCTATGCTCCCACTTACTGCCTAGAAACCCAGTATATCGCCCAAGCGAACCTAACCTCAGAATCAAATTTCGTCAATTTTCGTATTGTCCGTTTAAATTTGCACTTTCTATCACTCTCTTTATTCAAACTTGCACTTTCACCCCAGCACCCTTACTCACCACACCCTCACCGTACTCACTCAACTTTCCACTTCTCCTTAGCCAAAAAAATGTGCCCGCTTTGCGGGCACATTCTCATCGCGCGCGGCTCGCTTCGCTCGCAAGTTTGAGCGCGCCTAGAGCGCGCGACTGTTGAATCTCGCGCTTCGCGCTCGAACATAATTACACCTCGCACTTCGCGCTCGGATATTTATTCCTTGCATTTGGAATGCTTGAAAAAAAAACCTTATCAAAAAGATCTCTTTTAGATGTCAGTATTTATATGCGTCTTCATATTCTTAATTGTCTACTTAATTAGGTATAGTCAAAGATTAAGTTCTATCAAGAAGTGATCCTTAATAAAATTGTAGATCTTTTTTGGGATAACCATTTTTGTTTATTCATCTTTTTTTTGTATTCTACATAGTTTGTCCACAAAATGGAATTTTTTATTTTACAATATTTTTTGTGCAATCAAAATTTGAATTTTCGATTCTTGAAGAAAATCCAAAAATTGGTTATGATAATCTTGTAGGGATTTCAAAAAGAAATGTTTTTCTATTCTTGACTTTTTATCGTATCGTGCGTTTTTCGGCTTCAAATTTTGATTTTCGGTTAATTAGAAAAAATTTGAAAACGTTATAACTCTGATAATGTTCTTTTTATCAAAAAAAGTCTTCAGGATAAATTGTTTGTTTTTTTCAATACTATAACTATCCGTACATAGAATTTTCAAATTCAGAAAAAAGTGGTCTCAAAAATTTTCAAAATGCGCTCACTTTTTGAATTTTCATCAAAAATTGCTGGTTAACGAACTCGTCCTTTCTTTTAGAACCTAGAAAAAGTGTGCCAAAGATGGATTTTATTTGTTAATTTTTTCGAGAGTTTTGGTGTTTACGGACGGGCGGCCGGACGGACAGACAGACAGCAGACGCCATCGTGAAAACCTGATTTTCGGATTCAGGGGGTCTCGAAATGTGGAGATCCGTTGAAAAAGTGTGATGTCAAATTTCCGACAATTCTAATACTTTCTCAATCATAAATGATGAGAATGTAAAAAGATCACACTCGAAAAACACCGTGTATCCTCTATCGGTACTGGAAACGGAAGCCAAAAGTTGTCTTATTCGGAGGGCAAAAGAAATCTATCAAAGTTAAAAGAAGAGAATTCTGGAATAAAGATTATTATTTTTACTTTTCATTCTTTGCATCCTAAACATGTATCAATTGACCCAATCGATCAAGCTTGTCAATGAATCCACTGTGCAAATTTTGACTTATACCTTGTGAGCCTTCAAAAGTTTTTAGATATTAGTAATTCGGAATTGAAAGATATTCATTCTGATCCTTGATCTGCGCTAGTGTGTAATCCTGCTTTAGAATCATGTCATTTGCAATAATGTAGTTTGTGTCCTGGCGTCAAAGATATTTTCTTCAAGTTATTAAACATAGTAGATCAAAGTGTTGAAGAACAAATTACATTTGCTGTATGGAGTAATAGAGAATTGATTAAAAAAACAATGAGTACTAAGAATTTTATGTTAGAATTTGGTAAGTGGGCGATGAAAATAAATGTACATATTTATGTAAAAGACATTCAAAGAAATCTTATTAAAATAGAAAAAGAAATATCCGCATCTAATCCTCACCATCTTGTGATACAAATTGACTTTGCCGAAAATTGGACTGTGAAAATAAAAAAAACTGCAAAGCAATCATTGGCTCAATCAGTTAATTTCAGTATTAACTGCTGTTTTCCAACAAGGCGATGTTAAAAAGAAGCTTTGCTGTTAGAAGCGACGATTGTAAGCATGACTCTGTGCATGTTATATTGGCGATTCTAAAAAATACTGATAGAAGGCAAAAGTTAACTAACTCTATTGTAATTGATGAAACTCAAATTTCCGATGGCGCAGCCAGTAATTTCAAAAATCGTTTCCAAATACATGAAATGAAAAATTTTTAACACAATATAAAAAAGCTGTTTTCGGGAGCTGGACACGGCAAAGGTCCTCTAAATGCAATCAAAGGATTAGCTAAACATTACGCGAACAATCACAATTTTCAAAAATATATTGGTGAAATAATACAAAATGCATCTAACTTTGTATTATAGAAGTTTCAAAATACGCGACTGAAATACGTTTAATTTACTTTCCTAAAGAAGAAGTTGAAAAGTTCAAGGAAAAGAAACTATTCGAATGGGAAAAAATAGAAGAATTATCAGGAATTCAAAAAAGTAATGTTTGGCAGACTACGAAAGAAAACAACAAAGTTTAACTATTTTTATCTCGAACAGCACAAACTCCACTAGTTGAAGTTAAAGAAATATAATTAGAGAAGGCAAAAACTGTCAAATATACTGCGAAAACATCTACAAAATTTACTAAATAAGCTTCAAATAGAAAATAAAGAAAGAGCAAAAAATGGACTTTGAAACCTTAAAATCTGTGGAAATAAAATGTGAATTAAAATTAATTAGTGCTATTTATGTAAAAACGTAATAAATAAGTTAAAAATGATTATTTTCAATTTTTCCACATTAAAACATGAATAAATGGACAAACAATTAATTTGTTTACTCCTATATAAATTAGAAGTGAAAATTCTCGTGTAGCGTAACTTTTAGATCTTGTTATCAGCTATATCTGAAAATATTTTCAGAAAAAAAGGTGGCCTTTCGGAGAAAATCGCACTTGAAATTTTTTCGAAAAACAGCTATAACTTTTTTTTTATTTTTGACTTTTGGAAAAAAGCTCAATGCGCAAAGAAAGAGCATTAAAATTTACGTGAAATGAGTGAAACAGAATAAAAAAATATTTAAAATTAGAATATACGAGTCATTTGAAAATTTCTGTGAGACGAGGTCAGATTTTGAGGAATTTTTTAAAATCAACTTAACTTCTGTAACTTGAAGCTCAGAGAGAGAAAAAATGCGTTTGCTTATTTTTCATACTTAAAAACATATTTTAATTTGAAGCCGATCGGGGAGAGGTGCTCTGCCACGCTGCTTGATTTCAGTTGTAATCGGTCTATTATATTATCGTACAGCCTCTAATAAATTCTAGAAAAAATTATCGTCACTTTTTTTTAACCTTTTATTTGTACCGCTTTTTTTTAAATCTACATGTTCCGACTCCATTGACTGTTCGCCATAGTGTCCGATACCTCACTGTTTCTTTTTGCAAAAATGTGCTACATGCTTGATAAACTATTTTTTTTTAATAAAGTATGATTCAAGTTTTATTTAAAACTAAATATTTATTGATATTCTATTTTTAATTCTAAAAGTTTGGCCTGTTTTTTGTTGTTGTAAAAACGTAGTCTTTTACGTTGTTATAAAGTTATAGGTTCAGTAAAAATTATGTAAAAGTACACTTATTACACAAAATTTATATTAAAGAGAATAATAAGTATCATTTTTATACTTTAAAAATAGCTTATTTCGAAAATATATAGCTCTAAGAATGATTTAAATTTTCCCTACAAATGTTTTCTGAAGCATTCTAGAACAAAACCCAAAAATAATAAAAGACCATTCTTGTTAACACTCTTGAAAAAATTTCAAAAGTTGTACAAACCTCATTCGGTATTAAAATAATTTCGGATATATTCTTATATTTTAAGTATTAAAAATTATAAGTGAACTGCCTTATTAACTAAAAATAACAATGAAAATAATTTAATCATTTTCAGTGTAATACTCAATACTGAAATACTCAGTACTGAAATACTCACACCTTATAGGTAAGTTTAAATTTATGAAATTACTTTTATTATTTAAAATATTCTATATCGAGTAACTTTCATTCAAGAAAGTGAAAGATCCACTGTAGATAAAAGGGCTTCTAATGAGGGAAATATTCTACGGAATGTTGAACAATGCTTTGGGATATCAGGCTTTCAGAATAATATTCTGATTAGCTAGCTAGATTGCCTAATTTAATTACGCAATACATCTATTTGCCTCTGAATTATACATTTAATTCAATATTATAAATGCTAAGAACTTATTATTTACATTTACGACTTTAAACCCATAAAGCAATTTTCTTAAGCATTATACCATAATAGGGCATTTGCGTGTGACATACATAGTTCAGATATTTTACATACAGATTCGCGAAAGATTCTCGTCTGCTATAAGGAATTTATAATGAGTACAATTAATTAGTATAATTAATGATTATGATAATATACAGATGCTAAAATTCTATGTAAATAATTAACATACTAAAGGTTTTCAGTTACAAAAGATGATTATAATGTGGAAAAAATCGCTACCCAGAATTATTATTTATAGCATACATAACTAATTTTACACTCTAAAAGTGGAATATCTCAGCCAAATTTAGTGGGTATACAAAATTCTCCATAGTATAAAAACCACATTTTTCCATAGGGCTTTTAAAATTAAAAGTCATACCATCAACAACTGATATTAAGTGGTTGCGAATTCTCTATTGTTAAAGCTCCTTTGGCTTTAAAAAACACATTCTTATAACGTTTCTTGTGTTAAACAAAAAGGTCAAAACCAAATTTTAAAATCTATTTTAGGCAAAACAAATTTGTTATTAAACTTTCTATTTACCTTGTGTTTATTTTCAAAAATTGGATTTGCTAATTTGTGATATCAGTTTTCACGATTTAAACGATCTTTTTTTTCGATCTTTTTTTGTTGAACAAATTTTTCCCATTTATTTAATTTGTATCTTGTGGCGTTTTTCCAACAATTTACATTTTTTCTTTGCTCTTATTTTCAACGATTAAAACAAAAAATACATTTCTTATAACAAAACTATTCAGAACAAATCTGTAGACCTCTTTTGGGTCAACAGCTTTTGTTCATTCTTTTTTTTTTAATCTTTTGTCCGTTTTCCCTAACTTTTAATTTTCCAATTATCAATTTTATGTTTTACGATTACAACAAAACTACGTGCCCTACACAAAAATAGTTTAAAACAAATTTGCAGATCTTTATTTGATGAACAATTTTTGTTAATTCATTTTTTTCGTATCTTGAATAGTTTTATAGAAAAATATAATTTTTTAGTTTAATAGAATTTTTCACGATTAAAACCAAAAATATGTGTCTTTAAAAGAGAATTTACAATTTTTAAAAAGCATTTCGAAACAAAAAGCCAGCCCAACAGTCCCCAAAATACCCAATAGTGAAAAATTGTGTTTTAAGAGATTCTGGGGCTAATTATTATTTTTTTGAGGGGTTTTAAGTATATATTGTGTCTAATGAATAAAACAATACTTTTAACTGATAATAAGATGTTAACATACATTTTAAAATAATTTTATTATTGGATTTAGCAAATTTTCTCTTAGAACAGAGATGTAAACTCACGATTTTTTTTAGAATTTTTCACCTTAACTTTACCTTTTCAGTTGGAGCAAAGCAATAATCAATTAAATTTAGGTGACATAATTGTTTAAGAAATTTCTTATTGATTTCAATGATATTCTTTTAGAATAATGCTAGAAAGTTGTATTAAAAAAAATTTCAACCTTTTATCCACTTTTAAGCAAAGAGACTAAACTTATTTAAAGTTAAAAAACCTAATTTCTTGAACATTTATTGAAATTTTTAATAATATTATCTTTGAATAATGCTGGAAAATTTCGGTTTTTTCTGAAAATTTTTCCTTTTTATCGACTCTTTACTTAGCGGAGTAATAATTATTTCAAGTTAACAAACGTAATTGTTTAAACAATTTATTATTATTTTTAATAATATTATCTTTGAATAATGCTAGAAATTTGTGTTTTTTTCTGAAATATTGAACTTTTTGTTCATTTTTCACTTAGAGCTAGTTAAAAATGAATAAAATTGACCAAAAATAATTGTATAAACACATTAGTATTGTTTTAGACTATCTTCTCCTATATTAGTTATTATTATTGCTGGAAAGCTGCGCTTTTTTCTGAAATTTGTAACCTTACTTTGGCTTTAAAATTATGAAGGATTAATAAATATCCAATAGAGATAATTATTTCTCAAACAATCTCTCTCTCTCTCTCTTTCATTATATTTTTTTTTTGTAATAAAACAGATATTTTAAACATTCTTCAAATTTTTTGTATGTAACATAATGAAAGATAAATTTTCCTTAAATGAGTTTCTGAAAGTCTTTTTGCCTTAATTGTTATTAATATTTAATATTTGTTATTTACTAAAAAGTATTAAGAAGCTACGTATTTAAGAGGAGATGGTTATAAACCATTACAAATTGTTAAAACAAATATGTTTGTTAACTGACATTATTTATTATCGTACTAAGTGAAAAGTGGACGGAAAGTTAAAAATTTCAGAAAAGCCACAACTGTCTTTAATTATCATAGTTTGTTTAAACAATTATGTTTCCTGATTTAGTCTAATTATTACATCGATCTACGTGAAAAGTTGATAAAAAGTGAAAAATTGTAGAAAAAACTAGAACTACCTAACTTTAATCTAGGAAAAGATATTTATAAATGATAATTCGATTGAACAATTATTTTTCTTTAATTGTACTAATCATTACCTAGTTCTGAGTGAAAAGTTCACAAAAAGTTATAAAATTCAGAAGGAACGCAACTTTCTAAGACTATATAAAGGGAATATTATCAAAAATAATACTAAATTGTTTAAACAATTATTTGTATTAACCTGGAATTTCTATTACCTCATTCTGATTAAGAAGTGGAACAACAGTGAAAATTTAAAAATAATAATGTAAATTTTTAGCATTATCCAGAGAAAGTGCTATTATAAATAATAATAAATTATTTAGACAATTATTTCCGGTGAAATCAGTTGATTTTAGCCTCAATTTAACTGAAAAGTTAAGAAGAAGTGGCAAAATTTTGATAACAGTACTATATATCTATTTGTAAGAAAAAAATGCTGAAAACAATAATAAATTATTTGAACAATTTCATGAAACATTTATTTATATGATTATAGTATAAAGTAATATATATTGTGTTCGAAAGACTTTTTATTTAAAGAATCACAAAAAAACTCAGAATTAGCGCAAAAAAAAACCAAATACTCAGTTTTGCACTTATGGTGTTCCTTTGAAACCCTGTATAAAACAAAATGAAAGGGTTCATATGAAAAAAATTATACATTTTTCTTCTATAACTAATTAGGAAGTAAATTGTGAGTTTTAACTCTATTTATTTAATATATTGTCGATTCTGAATAGAATGTACACAAAGGTCTTTTTTCTTTATGGAAATACATGTTAAACTGCATGGGGCTTGCTGAAATTCTAAATATCATAAAAAAAAAACAAAGCATTTTATTGTGTATATTTGAACAATTTTGAGGGCGACATATTTAAAAATCGAAAAAATGTTGTACCACCCTATTGTCAATTTATGTATTGAACAAAAACATTGTACTTGTTTTTTTCTATTGTCTTAAATAATAGGTAATATATGAAATACAAACATTTTTAAATTATATATGTCTTCTTATTTACTATAAAAATTTCGTGAAACAAATAAAAATTTTAGTCTCACATGAAGCGCGGCTGTTTGTTTTTCAGTTAATATCTAATTTCTAAAGTTATGTTTATATCAAAATAATAAGGAAAAATATCAGCAATACTTAATTCGAATTCGTTTTGGTTATCAAAGCCACAAAGGGAGACTAGTGACAATAACCAAATCGGGACCGTTTATCTGAAAATAAAAAAAAAATTATGAAGGTCATGCATTAGTCGCACCCCCCATAAAAATCATTGATCATAATCCGGAAAGTAGCTTCCCACCATTTCGTCACGGATTCTTGAGCTGCTCGTTCGCTTTATGCAAATATTGATCTTCCCTTTCAAGTTTGAGGAAAAAAATATCCCTTTATCCGTGACATCTGCATATGAGCGGACACAATGCCGCCTGGGGTGGAAAATGAGACTTTTTTACTTATAGGTTCTTTTTCTGCACTGTTGGTTGACAGTTGGTCGAGCACACTGGGTAATTTCCAAAATGCTGAATAAAACAGTCTGGGGCGTGTTTAGTGGGATCGATCGCATAAATAAAATCTGGACTGCTTCGTTATAATTAAATCCGCATGGGAAAAACCGTCTACTCTAGAATTTGTTTTGTAATTTAATCATAGGTTCAATCAATGAAAGATTGTTTAGGGTTGACGAAAAACCGAACTTTTGAGAACGGCAAACAGAACCGAAATTTAGGAGGAGCATGGCAGGAAATTAAAATAAAATAAACTTAATCAATTACTTTATTTCAAATCGTAGATTTCAAATTCTTTATGTCTTACGGTCCAATCGTAAATCGAAAAAATAAATATGAGTCAAAAAAACATGTTCTTCGAAACTCAGATATTTATTTAATAGAAAAAAATAAAAAAAATAAAAAAAATTTTTTTTTTTAAATTTTTTAAATTTCTTATTTCAAATTTAAACTCAATTACGCGCTTCCACATCAGTGGTTTTCAATGGAAACTTGCCTATCACATCATCGTTCATTACGTATTCCTCATGTATTTCTAAAACTGTCAATTTCTGTTCGTCCGTCCTAACCTACGCCAATTTTGTTTTTTCTCGTACAATTTTAAAAAATGTAGGGTAATCGATTGAAGTCTCAAAAATTTTTTTTTTTTTGACACTTCAAAAAAAAAATGACTAAATTTTAATTAATTTCTTTAAACTATTGACTCAAATGTTACTTTTTTTATTTGACTGAAAATTGATCTGTTTGACTATTTAAACTACCATCAACTCAGGTAACAATGTATTCAAATCTACGTAATTATCTATCATATTTGTTCGCACTAAAATTACTAATTTTTATTATAATTATTTAGGTTTAAGAACCTTTGAAAAAGGTACGCATGTGTACTGAAACGTCAGGAAGTTTTGAATGGAGTTTTTTCTATTAAATAAATATCTGAGTTTCGAAGAACATGTTTTTTTGACTCATATTTATTTTTTCGATTTACGATTGGGCCGTAAGACATAAAGAATTTGAAATCTACGATTTGAAATCAATAAATATCAACGGTCGAAGAAAGGATTGATTTGTTTCATCAAATCATTTTACAATTAATCAATTACATTTTTTTCTGAAAAAAGATCTACTTTCGTCGATCCATTGGCAATCGAACCACACAATTTCTGATTGCCGATCGAGTACTTTCCCATTAAGCTATTAGAAAGATCGAAAGAAGAATTTTTTTAGAAGTATAGGCTATTTCAAGCCAGGTGGTACCTCTTATAAAACGAGTAACTTAAAGGAAGTTCTGTGGTTCGATTCCCAGTGGTGCGACAAGAGTAGATCTTTTTTCAGAAAAAAATTAATTTTCAGAATTTCAAAAGAGACTTTTTTTCATCTAGTCTTTATTGATGTTAAGTACTTTCTGTTATTTGAAGAAATAACTTGATCGATAGGTTGATTTCTATTTTCACGATGGTGTAAAGTATATCTACACTACTTGATGGTAAGTATCTCTCTTTTTTAAGTTGATGAATCATTTCCCACTTTAAGTACAACATCACGGAAAATATAATATAACCTGTCTATTGGTACCAGCAGATTACTTTTTTTCAATTAATAAACATTTTGTTTCTATAAATTTCAAAACAATTGGCGTCAAACTTCAGAGAATCTGTATAAATGAAATTTTAAAACCTTCTTAGTAGTACAAAAATTCAGATTAATCACTGAATTTTGCAAAAAAATAAATTTCATCTACATCTTAAGAACTTACATTTTCAAAATCTGCTGTTGAGGAGATTTATTTGGTTCGATAATGCGTTCACATCCAATCGGTTTTCATAAATTAAGCTAAAAATTCTATAAGACAGAATTTGTTTACCTGAAAATCTGTGTAAAATTCATGATAAAATTAAACTAAAGGAAGATTGTAATTGAAGCTCCCATCAGCTTATTTTCGTGATGAATTTCACACAGATTAACACATATACCAAGAACCGAAATATTCAAAAATATTAATAGTATCTTAATAGGCAACTTAAAATTCATAGCTGCATTTTAAATTATTTTTGGACATCAATGTTAGACAACGTAATTTCTTTGGAGCCTTTTTGTGCATTTTTGTTACACAATTTTACTTTTCAAAATTTATGTTTTTTGAAGACTTCCTTTGAAAAAAGAAGATTTCGCTGAGTTGTTCAAAGGTTTGCGCTTATTGTGTGGAAATCCGGCGGAAATTGTTTTGTTAATTTTTCTGCATCTATATTGTTTACTTTTTTAATTTACCTTAAATAGGAGTCATGTAGAGTAATTAGGAATATCAAAAATTTATCTACATATAATTATCAATAAGTCATTATTTAAATTTGTGCAGACCGGAATTAAATGGAAACGAACAAGATGATAAATAATTTAAGAACGGATAAGAAAAATTGTTACTTCATAAAGACGAATAAGTTTATATTTGTACTCTCTAAATCTGAATAAGTGAAATATCACTAATTGATAGTGAAATTTCACTAATTTAATTAGAGAAAAGTCAGTCACTAACGATTAGTAGCTGAATCCTAATTTGACTCATAGAAATTGTCCACTAATAAAATAAGTAAAATTCTACTAAGCAATTAGTAAAATTCAACTAAGGAATTATTAAAATTTCATTAAGAAATTAGTAGTCCATGTCGGTGTATTGTTTACTATTTAAATAGGGGAAACTCGCTAATTAAGTAGTGAAAATGCACTAATTTTTAGTAAAAAAAATTAATAGTAGAAAAATAATTACAAAAAGATAGGAGATTATGAAAAAAAGTTGAAAATTACAGAAAAAACGCAAATTCCTAGAATTACTCTATCAGAAGATAGTCATAAACAATTATAAATTGTTAAAAGCAATAGATTATCAACTTGCATTAATTATTTCCTCACTATAACTAATAAGTTGAAAAAAGGTTTGAGATTTCAGAAAAAAACAGCAACTTTCTAGTATTGGAATCTGAAGAACTCGAATTCGCCACCTGGTGATAGACTCGGAAAGCCCTGAGCGTAGGTAAATTTTGACGGGAAGTATTTGCGAATATACGAAAATAATTTTTCTAAAGGTTTTACAGTGTTTTTTTACAGTAAAATCGGAAAAAAATAATCAGTGATCAATAAAAACTTACAAATAAAATAAATCAAACTTTATCAGTGGAGTTTTCGTCACGAAAATCGAAGAACAAAGTGTTTTGTTGTGTGTTGGGTTGCTCTTCTACTGCTCAAAAGCATGAAACTGTTCGGTTTTTCTGAAATGTAAATAAACTCCTATTTAAAAAAAAAATTTTAAATGTTGTAGTACATTTACAGCATTTACTGATAGTATGACACGAAAGATAAAACAGAATAAAGTAAAAAAATTCACGAAATTGAAACGGGTTTTCAAGCTTGTTCCACTGTCAATAAAAAGGATTGGGGAAAAATTTATAATAATCATCAAGTATTTATCGTTTTTCTTTTTTAATAATTTTTCAGCATTTTGATTGAAAATAATAAAAACAGGTTCTAAATAAAAATATTATTTTAGGTACAGATATATCAACATAACCTCAAATCTGAAAAAGTTACCAATGGTTTGTAATTTCAAGCTGATGTAAATTACATTTTGCATTGAAATATCGATAGTTAATATTACATTTTAAATGTTTATGAGGAGAAAAAATTACAGAATTCATTATTTAGACAACAAGAGTTTTTAAATTCGAAGTTTGCAAACATTATGCAATAATAGAAACTGAAGTTTCATTTTCCACTTCTTTACCGCAAAATAGAAGTTGTCCTGCATGTCCTGCATGCCCTTCTTCTACGAAGTTTCTACATTCCGGTGTAAATTTTGTGAAAACACAAATGTGAGCTATTGTTACTTTCATTTTTAAGGTTTCATCCTAATTTTCAATGTTTTTACATGAGTCTTATGAGACATCTATACCTGCTGTCGCCGGCCATATTGTTTTTGCCGCTAGTGGTACTCTCAAGACTTCAGATCCCAATTATACTAAAAGGATGTTGTTATAAATAATAGTAAATTGTTTAATTAGTTATTTTTTGTTCACTCTAATGAGATATTTCTTTGCTTTAACTAAAAAAACAGGCTCATGTAGATGAAATTCTAAAAGTAATGTTTTATTTGTATTATTTGGTTAATTGAGTTAAAACGGGGGCCATCCATACATTACTTATGGATTTTAAGGCTTTCAATAAGGTATATAAATTAAATTTTCCAGCGTCTTAAAGGATTGAATAGGAATTCAAATATTTCAAGAGATTCCAAGAAATTTTAGCGGATATCATTAAACTTCAAGTCATTTCCCGGTATTTCAAGAGATTTTATAATATTTTAATCAAATTTAAATGAATGTATTCACAAGAATTATAGTATTTTAAAGAATTTCAAAGAATTGCAGGATATTTTTAAAGATCTTAGGCAATTTCAATCATGTTCAAGAAATGTCAAAGATTTTTCAGATTTTAGGGTATTTTAAAAGATTCCATGAAAATTTTAAGAGCTTCAAAAATTACAGAGGATTTAAAAAGATTTGAAAAGAGTGAAAATATTCTAGCGTATTTCAAAGATTTCAAAGGAATTTTCAAAAGAAAAAAAAATCAGGGAATTTCAAGGAATATCATCGAATGATGATATTCCACCAGTTCGCATCTCCACTTCCTTACACATCCTCATTTCTAATTCTTTGCCATACTTCCCTTACCTTAAACGCGCTTCCCATATCTAATTTCTCCCACTTCTCCTGATCAAGCTTATCTTCCCATCACGTCCTCTTACGTCCCTTACTCTCCCACATTTCCTCTCACATTTCATGCTCTCCATTATTTTATTTCTTTTCATTTTTTCTACTTTCCCCTAACTCATTTCCCCTCACTTTCCCAAAAAGAAAAAAAACGGACGAAAGGATGACCGAGCGGACACCCGACCGTTATTTGGAAAAATAAAAATCACGTAACTGAAGCGAAAGGGAAGGAGGTAAACCAATTTCTTATGGTTTGTATAGCCCCGGGCAGAAACCCTCATGGTTTTCGTTTGGTTTCCGTCTCTCGTATTTTTCGCGAGGAGGGGCAGGGATAGGAAGTGAGGAGGAGTGAGTAAAGAAGATGTAGGGAAACTGGTGGTAAATGAGGGGAAATGGGGAGAGAGAAATCAGGGAAAGTGGGAGAAATGAGGGGAGGGAAAGTATAGAGAATGATAGGAAAGAAGAGCAGGGGAAATAGAGAAGTGTAAGAAAGTGAGAGGAATGAAAGCAGTGGAAGTAAGGGGAATTGAGAGGAAATCAGGGGAGAGAACATACTGGTAGTGAGAGAAAATGATGGGTAGAGAAAGGCTAGGAAATGCGTGAAAGAAATGTGAGGAGAAATGAGCGGAGGTTAAGTAGACGAAGTGAGGGAAAGTCAGGAAATGGAAAGTAGAAAAAGTGAGAGGAAAGAAAGGATGGTAAAATAGTGGAAATTATGAAAAACGTAAGAAAAGGAAGTAGGAAAAATAAAAGGAAATAAGGGTAATTGACAAGAGGGAAAATCAGGATATGAAAGCAGAGGTATTAGGTGAAATCGTGAAAAGAAAGTTAGGTGAGTAAGGGGAGGGGAAGTAGTAAACGTGAGTGTAAATGTTGTAAAGCAGGAGAAATAATTAAAAATTATGGTAAGCAGAAGTGGGAAAGTGATAGCTGGAGAAGAGAAGTAGTGAAAAGATAGTGTTAGCCGGGGGAAGCGAGGAGAGGGGGAAGTAAATGAGGAAGAAGTTGTCGAAGCCATTGCGAAGGGTGAATTGGAGGGGGAAGTTTAAGTGACTTAATAAACGTCTCAATAAGCCAAAAAACCTTTTTTTGTTACTGTATGGTGCCGAATTGGACTTATTATTTTTTTTTCGATCAAATTTGAGGAGTGAGAGCATAAAATTTTTTTTTAATGTGAAAGACCCTAGTGAATAAGAGTTTGCAGAGTCTGGTGGTAGTTTATGAGCTCGTGGTAACAAGCCTGGATTTACAAGAGGGTGGCGAACTTGCAGCTATAAAGAGTCGCCAGTCAATTCATCTTTCCTATATATATTCTGCGTCAAAATATTGCTATAAATCATCTGTATAGCAGCCAATGAGAGAAGAGCATAAGAGAAAAGAGTAAGGGACCTTGTACTAGGCGAGTTTCGAATGGTCGCAAGAGAGAGTAACGTATTTCATAAAAAGGAATATTAATCTTGATTTTATTGAGCGATCTTCAAGAAACGTGTTTACCCGAATTTCAAATACATAATGAATAGTCTGTCGGAGATAGAGACAAAATTTGTGTCGTTACTCTTCGGAATGTTGCAGTCGTTAAAGTTTAATTAAGCATATAATGTAAATTATAAATACTAAAAAAATAAGTACAGAAAAAACAAGAGTGCATATCAAACGAATAACTGTGAAAAAATAAAGACCACTTAAAAAATCAAGTATTGAGCCAATTTTAATATATTAGTTTTTAAAAAATTTGAAACAATAATTTATGCTTTTAAATTGAAAGCGTTTGAAATAAAATAGATTTATATTCAGTAAAGTTTTTAAAAAATGCAAGATTTCGAATGGAATGAAAAATAATTTTTTTTTTATTATTTCTTATGAAAAGCGTTCAATATAGAAGAATTTAGCTTTCTCATAAACATATAGTGATGTTTGTAATGACCCAAATTTTCAAATATAATTTTTTAAATATTTCGATATAATTAGATCCCAGGATATTCGGCAATATTACAATGCTATTTATAATGCATCACGCATCGATTGATCTATTGCTGAATATTTTATGACCCAACAGTACCGATTTATGATGTTAAAAAAATGCTTAAGAGACACATTGAATGACCTACTTATGAAACTTCTATTTATTCGTATTATATAACAAGTAACAATGAGGATTTATAAATTTAAATAATATATATTCTTCATATTTTTTATGTGAGATAAACTGGTGTAATCTTAAGAACGCAATAGTAAAGTGTTTGATACATTTGTTTGCGTCCTCGAGTCGCATCGATTGCCCACATTGAAAACCTTTCATGATCTACCATAACCCACCAAAATAATTTCAAAATTTAAAAACATTATTTTCCTTGATTATAAAAAGAATTTGTTTATATTCGAAATATAAAAATACTGCATTTGATTACATTTTTCCGTTTCTGAGACGCGAAAATTCATCTACTGACGAACCTTCGATGATTATTCTCAATTGATCAACAACACAGCCACACGAGAATAAAAAGGACTGCTGAGCCAAAAAAAGCAACCCGCGCCTTGTTGTAGTATTGGTCGAAATAAGTCAAAATACAAAATTTTTTACTTTTCTGTTTACCAGTTTTTTTTATACGATCTTGAATTTTTAGTTTAAGTTGAATTTTTCTAAGTTTGCTACTTAGCATTTAAAAATGTTTTTTTTCAATCTGTTGCGTTTATATTTTAATAGCTTTCATGTAAAAAGATATTCTCTTAAGTTTAGGTGGCGAATCAAAGTTTTTCGTAAAACTTAATAATCACAAAATTATACTCCTTCAACATGCTTAACATTTTTCTGGGAAACGACTAAACGGATATCAACAACTTTAACATCATAATTTTTATTTATGAAATTATATTATAGAAATATACTTTTTAATTTACAAAAAAAGAATTTTTAAAATAAAATATCGTTTGTTTATAAACAATTTGAGATATTTTCTACTCATAAAAAATTCTTCATCTCACGTCGTTCTACATTGATTTTGGAAAGAAGCGTTGAAAGGAAAACGATGTAATTCTTATCATAGATATTGGTATTTGGTTGTTATTAACTTTCACAAAAAAAATTTTGCGACCTAAGCTTGAAAAAATCTTTTATCAATTTTGTGTGATCAGAATTATATCGTATTTCTTCCAGCATTCCTCTCCATAAATAATGTAAAACGTGCGATGAAAAAATTGTCATGGGGAAAAAATTTTCAAATTGTTTCCAAATTAGGAAAATTCATTTTTGTAAATTCGAAAGCATTTCTCTATAATAGACATTTATAAATAAAAATATTGACGTGACAGTCTTTAATGTCCGTAGAGCCGTTTACGAGAAAAATGATGGCTTTTTTGGTACGCGCACTTTTTATTTTTGTTTGAAAAAAAAGTTACATTGTTTTAATTAAGAAAACTTTGTTTTTAATTTTGTATATAACACTACTGTAAGATAAAAAGTTTTCAATTGTAACAGAACATATCAACGGACATTTTAGTGGGTTATCTTTCTAATGATTTTAAATGTCATCCAGTTAAGCCACGGCATCTGACTCTTTAACAATGAATCATTTTCGAATTTTGCATCAAGCAAAATGAATGAATCGTAGATTATAATGTACACGAATAATAATCATTAGACAGCAGCTTATGAACAAATTTATAGCTTTTTTATTGTTAACTATAACACCTGCAAGCGTTTATTGAAACTGAAGTCAATCTATATTCTAAGTTCTAACGGTTGCCCCAGATCGACATTTCCGTGCCCCTTATCGAAAAAGACGTTTATGGGATTGAATCGAAATTCTCGAAAACGTGTAATTATCCCTGCAGAGTTCTCCTCGTTACCCGCTGTTCAGAAGTAGTTGAAAGAATCTATATACTTTTATGATTGACTTTAAACATTTTTGTGAAAGCCTTTCTTAAACGTTTTCTCTTAAGTGGTTGTAATCTCCACCTCCCTGTGATTTCACTTTTCTGTATTCCAGTTTCAATTGTTAAATTTCCGTTGAATAACCCCTGCTCTGCACTTCGTGCGAACAATATTCCATGTGAGTGAAATCGAGTCACAGTTTTCGAAAACATTATCTTGTACAAAATTTGAAGCATAATTACTAGGGTCACGTGACCTCCTGATTTTTCAAGGCATGTCCTGATTTTTTATCGCTGTCCTGATTTTCTGATTTTTCGTACCCGAAAACGAAAATTCACTATTCTTATAGAGCGGACCTAAATTTTGTTGACAATTTCTAAATTGCGCAGTCTCATTTTCTCATCAAATTGCCTAAATAACTTGGAAGTTCTAAAAAATATTTATACTGATTCCCTCGAATGTTTATTCGTTATTTGTTAATAAATAAATAGCCAAAGCAACGTAAAAAATGTCAGAAGATCAACTTTCTAGGAATTATCTAAAAGAAGATAATCACAAGTAATGATAAATTGTGTAAGCAATAATCTTTGTTAACTAGCATTAATAATTACCCCACTAAATGAATACTGGAGAAAAAGTTATTTTTTGTTGTTGAAAAATCCGGAATTATTTAGAATTAATATAAGATAAGATAGTTATAAACAGTATTAATTTCTTTAAATAATTATTCTTACTAAATTGCAGAAATTATTACCTCACTCTGAGTATAAAGTGGACAAAAGTTGAAAAATTTCAGTAAAAAACGTAACCATCTAGCATTAATATACGAGAAGATAGTTATAAAGGTTAATAATTTGCTTAAACAACTGGGTGGAATATTTCAGAAAAAAACCGCAACTTTAAAGAATTATTTAATTATTGCCTCACTCTTATTGAAAAGTTTGAAATAATTTATTAAATTCTGAAAAACGCCACATTCTAACTCTATTCTAAGAGAAAATTGCTAAAAACCATGATAAATTGTTTGAACAATTTCTATAAATACTTTATTATAATAAAAAAAGTATATCATGTATTATTAACAATTTTTGTTAAAAAATCCGCATGGAAATTTATAATTAAAGCCAAAAACTCGAAAACCCCAATTGTTCACTTATAGGGTTTTCTTGGGACTCTATCAAAAAGTTTTATGGGGGTGATATTAAAAAAACGAAATACAATACAAATAAACTACACATTAAAATGTTTGATGTATCAACATCAACAAATTCTTTTATACTGAAACAAGAAGAACGTTGAACTAAAAAATATAGATTTTCAACTAAATGATTAAATTTTTAACCAAAAAGACATTTTCTTGACTAAAATACTGTATCTTAAACTAAAAAATAAGTTTTCAATACTTAAGATTTCATTCACAAGAAAAAAGACAAATTTTAATAAAAACATTAGTTTTTAACGTAAAAAGATTAATTTTTTAACTAAAAAAGATTAGTTTACATTAAAAGAGGAAAGTTAATTTTCAGTTAAAGAAAATAATTGTAAAAAAACCAATTTCCAATCAATAATATGAATTTTCAAGCAATAAGATTAATTTTCTAGAAAAAATTAAAAAAAATACATTATTTTCAAACCAAGCAGTTGAATTTTCCACTTTAAAAAAATTTGAAAATACAACTGCTTGGTTTAAAAATAATGTATTTAACGAGAAATTTAGTTTTTTGTACAAAATTAATCTTCTTGCTTGAAAATTCATCTTATTGTTTGAAATTTCGTTTTTTTAGTCTGGTTGAAAATTTAATTACTTTGCGAAAAAATAAAATTATCTATTTGCTAGAAAATTATATTGTTGAAATTTAGTTTTTATTGAGTTGAAAATATCTCTTTTTTCAATAAAATTTAAATATTTGAATTTTCATTCTAAATATACCTTTTTAGTCGAAAATTCAACTATCTGGTTTAAAATGAATGTATCATATGAAATTTCTTGTTTGTTTGTTTGGTATGAAACCAATCTTCTAGCTTGAAAATTCATCCAACTGGTTGAGAATTAATTCTTTCGTTGAAATTTATTTTCTTGAACTGAAAATTAAACTTTTGCTTTTTTTTAATGTGAATTAATCTTTTCTGATTGAAAAATTAATCTTTTCTGATTGAAAAGTGATATATTTTTAAAAAATTTTATTTTTTCTGGTGACTTATTTGATATAAAATTCAAAGTAGTTAAATTTTCTGTTAAAGGGTGTCTTGTTATAAAATGATCAACCATAAAGATGAATTTGTCAACTAAAATAATTAGGCCCGAAAAAGACGAATTATCAAACAAAGTACATAAATTTTTAACTGTGAAGGTGAATTTTGATATAAAAAAGATACATTTCTAAGCAAATTGTTAAATGTTTAGCTAACAAAGATAAATTGAGCGTCGTGTGGATTCCATAACGTCCTTAGCGCTCGGACTTGCTCTCCCAGCACCCTGTGCCTTGCGTAAACGCGGAAAAATTTCCGAAAATTACTAACTTCGGAAATTCACTGTGAAAAATATGACTATATGCGGCTCGACGAGCTGCACAACTTTCATTAAGAAACTTTTTTTATTAAATTGATAGTTTTTTTGCTAAAAATTAAAAACCGGAAATTTTCATTGTACGGAAATCAATGACTTTTTAAACTAAACTCGGGAAAACTCGGCTTCTGTTCGACGAAATGATCTTGTTTTGTTTCTCCAAATAGAAAAACACCTTCTGATGTCAATTATGTTTTAAAAGTAGATTTATTTTATATATTCGCAAAATCAAAATTATTGCAAGTCCTTACTTACAGGAATCGTTTTCTCAGACTTTGACGGACAAAAGTCTGCAGGGAAGTTTTGCAGACAGACGATTTCCAGTGGCAAAGTTGTTCCTTGATGTTTAAGGAAAATTTTGAATGAATTTGAGCTAAATCGTTCTTTTTGTTTAAGTGTTGTAAGCGATTTTGTATTGCCGCGCACGCACTTGACTCGAGTCGACCGACGCCCTCCTACTGTTCATAATCGCCAACAGGTCGTCTTTTTTAATCGATTTCAAAGTTTTTTTTTTAGAAATGTTCAGCATTAAATTTTCAAGAGAATTTGAGTATGGAAAGTTAACATTGATTTTTACAATGAGCTATAGAATACGAATAAAGTATTATTTTCAACATGACACCAGGATAACTCTATAACTGAAAAACATGAGTTTTGCGATTTTTGAATGCTAATTACGATTTTTTGAGGTTTTTTTAAGAAAAACATTTGCCAATATATGAAATACAACTTCATACTTATAATAAGATGCTTACAAAAATTGTTTGAACAATTTACCATTCTTTTAATAAATTTTCTCTTAGAATAAAGCTGGAAAGTTGCGGTTTTTTCAAAAATTTTCCACTTTTTGTCCAATTTTCAATTAAACTTAGACGATACTCAATTATTGTTAACAAAAGTAATTGTTTACACAATTTATTATTATTGTTAATAATATTCAATTTCAATAATGCTAGAAAGTTGCGGTTTTTTCTGAACTCTTACATTTTTGTCCACTTTTACTAAGCGATGTAATGGTTAATGTATGTTAAGAAACATTCTTATTCAGACAATTGTTTATTATTTATAACTATTTTTTCACGAATTAATGCTAAAAATATGCTTTTTTCCTTAATATTTAGTTTTGCTTTGACTTTGTAGTTATGAAAAAAAAGAAAACCTCAAAAAGAATAATTTTTGAAATAGTATTGTATTGTTTTGAATAAATTTCTTTGCTTTTTTCTAATTTAGAACAAAATTAATTCAAAGAAAGAAGATATCTTACACAAGAGACAGGAACATAGAATGGAATATAATATAGGAGTAATAGAAAATTTGGTATCGCACGTATTTCATTATCAGCCCCCCACTCCGGATAATCCCTGGGATCCATGTGAAAAATTTGAAAAATATATTTCAAATATCCGTTTTATTTCAGAAAGAAATATACACAGAAAAGAAAGAGATTGTTTTAAATACGATTCTTTATCAGGTTTATTCATTACTTTTTCCTAATTAAAAAACCAAATCAAAATTGAACATTTAAAATACAACAATTTTCTTGCACTGATCTAAGAGAAGATAGTTACAAACAATAATAATAATTTCTATAATCTTCCAATTTTTGTTTAATTTGTTCAAGAATATTTATATAACCTTAAAACCAAATGAACAAATAAACCTAAAAAAGAAAAGTTATTTAATTGAAAAGAGCAAAGGGTAGTTGAACATTTAAGAAGAAACCAGCACATCTTTACTCACATAAGAGAAGACAGTTATAAAAAATAATAAATTAATTGTAGAAATATTTTTGTTTAATTTGCATTGATTATTACCATACTATGTGAAAAGCGGATAAAAAGTTCAAAATTTCAGAAAAACCGCAACTTTCTAGCATTATGTAAATTAGGTATCATTAGCAATAATATTAAGTTATCTACAAAGTTCATTTTTCAACCTTAATTAATTTTCCACCTCACTCTAATTGTTAATTCAGATAAAACCACAACTTTCTAGCATTATTGAAATTGAATATTATTAACAATAATAATAAATCGTTTAAACAATTAATTTTGTTAACAATAATTAAGTATCGCCTAAGTTTAATTGCAAATTGGACAAAAAGTTCAAACAATTTTCGTAAGAATCTAATTATGAGTATGAAGTAGTATTTCATATATTAGCAACAATTTGCATTAAAAAAAACCTACAAAAATACTAATTAACAACCAAAAATCGCAAAACTCATTTTTTCAGTTATGGAGTTTTTTCAGGACCCTATAAAACAGACTCGTAGCGGTGAAATGTTGAAAATAATATTTTATTCGTATTATATAGCTCATTGTGAAGAAAAATGTTGACTTTCGATACTTCCAACTGATGGTAAGTTTTTTTTTTGTATTTTTTTCTTCAGATAAAAATTCACAAAGCTGAAATAGCCAATTTTTTTCCTTTATTTGTTGATATATTGTTGCTCAGTGACAAAAAATTATAAATACCAAACTAAATTCTCTTAAAAATTTAATGCTAAATATTGCTAAATATTGCTGCGTACGCGGCAATACAAAATCGCTTACAACTCTTAAACAAAAAAAAAAACGATTTAGCTGAAATTTGGTCAAAGTTTTCCCTAAACATCAAGAAACAACTTTGCCACTGAAAGTTGTCTGTCCGCGAAACTTTCCTGCAGACTTTTGTACGTTAAAGTCTGAGTAAACGATTCCTGACATTATTGATTTGCAATAATTTTTATGTTGCAAATATAAAAAAGAAGTCTACTTTTAAAAGATAATTGGCATCAGAAGGGGTTTTTCTATTTGGAGGAAAAAAAACGAGATCATTTCGTCGAACAGAAGCCGAGTTTTTGCGAGTTCAGTTTAAAAAGTCATTGATTTCGGTACAAAAAAAAGTTCCGGTTTTTAACTTTTAGTAAAAAAAATATCAATTTAATTAAAAAAATTTCTTCATAAAAGTTGTGAGGCGTTTCCGCAAGGCACAGCATACTGGGAGAGCGAGTCCGAGCGCTAAGGACGTTATGGAATCCACACCCACAACTTTGAACAAAAAATGTAATAGTTATATAGATTTTGGCAAAAGAAAAAAAATTTTCGATTAATACAGTTAAATTTTCTACTAGTAGACTAAATTTGACCAAGTAATTGAATTTGTAACCAAATGAATGAAGTTTTAAGCAAGAAAATTTTTTTTTTATCGTAAATGACGCATTTTTAATAACTCAGATGAATTTTTCACTAAAAAATAACATTTTTTAAGAAAGAATGGAATAGATCTCACTCCCACGATTTCTGTGATATAAAAAAACCCATTTTTTAATTTTTTGCAATTATTGCATTTTCCGTAAAGCGCGAGAAAGCTTCCTCTATGAAGAAGCAAACATGATGAAAATTGTCTGTGAAAATGAATCGTAAATTGGCACAGGAGATGAAACAGAGAGATAAATTATCAGTAATGCCACTGTGTAAAGTTTGAAGTTCAGATCGAAATAAGCAGAAGGAAGATATTGAAGTGCTTCGGCCGTGGCAAAGCAAAGGGTGAAAGAATCAAGAAAGGGCGAAGGGTGGTTCTCGGGAGAGGCGCTATTAGCTGGCAGATTAGCAGTTAAAATTGAAATTTGCACGGACAGTTCGATGCGGAGAGGCTTCAGCGGCGGCCGCGACTGAAGTAAAGAGAAAAGAGAAAGAGATTGGAGAACCGAATCTGCCACGCATCGAGTTCGACGTGGTCTTCTCGTCTTTTACTCACTGCCTCTTCAGGTATGAAATGAGATATGGTTATACGAGGTCCATCCATATACCACCACCACTCTCAGGGGCAGCGATCCCATAACATAATATGTAGTACCCCGCATCACCTCAAGAGTGAAGACTCCCTCGAATTTGCAAGTTATGTCCCAGTCAGTCGTGATTACTAAGACTTTTTTTATCAACCCAACTTGCCAGGAAGGCGTGACGAAAGGTGGAAAGATGCTAACGTGAATCGAAAACAGAAGAGAATTCATAAGCTGGTCCCCGCTAAAGACCAATTTCATTTCAAGTCATGACAAATTTCAAGAAAAGTCTAGGTCATGATGTCAAAATGATTTAGGATTTAGACGAGGAGAAAACAACTCTTAAAAATACGATCCAGTGGTGGATTACTCCGCCAGCTGAAAATTACTGTGCAGGAACCTCCGAGGTTCCTGTACATGTTCCTGCACACGAACCTGCACAAGAATCTATACAGGTTATCTTAACGGTTCCTGTGCAGGAATTTGGAGGAGAATATACGGTAGCTTTTTGTAAAGGAACCTGTGCATGTTTATGTACAGATTCCCGTAACACAATTCACTTTGCAAAGGAAACTGCACAGGAAGCTCTACAGCATTATGAAAAGTTTCTTTTTCTTTGATGTAGGGTTCTTTGCAGAATCATGTACAGTTTCATTTGCCAAATTCCTGCACAGAAACTGACAAGATTACCTGTACACTCTGTGCAGGTTTCTGTGCAGTTTTGTCTGCGAGAACATGTACAGGATCCTCCGAGGTTCCTGCACAGGAACTTTCAACTGAGCGGATTACCTCTATAAGCAGATTTACTCCGGATTGCATATGATTACCCTGGATTATATAAAATTGTGGTGCCGATGAGAAATCTATTATTATTTCCTTTTTGGACATTTACAGACCTTGCGCGAACTGCATTTTTTTAAGATACACCTTTTTCGGGATTTATTTTGGCACCTACCAGAAAATGTTTAGCCTCACCCAAAAACAAAAGCAAAATATTTAATTTTTTGGATAAGCTCTAATGTACATTTTGTTACAATTAATGGACAGTTATATGTATTTTAAAAATCATTCCATAAGCCTTCTAAATTATCGTAGTTTTTTAAACTAACCTTACTTTTGGAAATCGTATTGAGTCAAAATTTTTGCTCGTTGTGTTTGGAGCAGGTTGTACAAGTTAATATTATTGGGGATAGAAACAATAACTAACCTTGACAATATATAAATTAAATTAAAAGTAATATAACATTTTAAAAACCAACGAGAACCACGAATGATAAAGCAATTTTTAAATATCCACAATTTATTTCAATAAAAATGTTTTCAAAATTATATAATTGTTGCCATTCTTTAATTTCATGAAATCGGACAACCTGTCCCACCGCGCTCTTAGGATAGGTTGGCTGCATTACTCTACAGCGTTTGAACATTTATAATTTTTTACAATGTGATTTCAAAAATTTTTAAATTTTTTCTTCACTTAGGCAAGGATTTTAGCTTCAAAATGGTCAATTCGTTTTTTAAGAATTTAAGAAAATTGTTCAATTGTTTAAGAAATGTATGAACTTTTAAATAAATACTTAAATTTTCAAACAAAAATATAAATTTTCGAGCAACAACATGAATTTTCTACCTAAAACGACGATTTTTCAACAAAATACATGAATTTTCATCGAAACAGTTGGATTTTAAACAGAAGAAGATGAATGATCAACCAAATATTTTAATTTTCAACTAAAAAAATTTGCTTTCCACCAAAAATCGAATAGTTACATTTTCAGTTACGAGGGTAGTTCAATAAGTCCTTAGAATGACCAACAGATGGCGCGCGAATCACTCCAAATCATTTGTTTTCAGTCAGCACCACTCCCGACTAGATATATGGTGCAGTCACAGTCCACATCTTCTGAGTTTACGTGTTTTTATAACCAATTGAAAAAAAAAATTGTTCGTTAAGAAAAATGGAAAAAAACGAGTTCAGAGCGGTAATCAAACATTTTCATTTAAAGGGTTTAACTCCATATGAGATAAAAAATGAATTGGGCTCAGTTCATGGCACATCTGCCCCTGCCTTAGCAACGGTTTAGAACTGGATAAATGAATTTAAACGTGGTCGTACATCAATAAGTGACGAACCACGTTCAGGAAGGCCCGTAGAAGCAAGTACTCCCGAAATCATCAATAAAATCCACGATATGGTGTTGAAGGATAGAAGATTAAAAGTGCGTTCTCAGCTGAGAATAAACGCAATAGAGTGGTCGCCTCTGAGGCTCTTTTGGCACGCATACGTCGGAATCGTGAGGAATTTTTTCGTCGATTTGTGACTGTGGATGAAACATGGATACACCATTACACTCCTGAGACAAAGGAACAATCCAAACAG
>NC_046664.1:60071169-60099849 GCF_010883055.1 Belonocnema kinseyi
AAAACGACCACATTTGGCGAGAAAATAAATTCTCTTTCATCACGACAACGCCCGAGTTCACACATGCTTCGTTTCAATGGCTAAAATTGAAGAACTAAAATTGGAATTGGTCGAACACTCACCGTATTCACCAGATTTAGCCCCCAGTGACATTTCTTATTTCCAAACTTGAAAAAATGGCTCGGTGGACAGAGATTTCCAGACAACGAAGACGTCATTGCCTCTGTAAGTGCTTATTTTGAGGAACTTCCGAAAACGATTGGGTATTGAACTACCCTCGTACCAATTATTTTTTAATCAAAAAAGAACGAATTTCTAACAAATAGTTAAATTTTCAACAAACATGAATCTTCAACTCAAATAGTTAATGTTCTAGTTCAAAGGTAAATTTTTCACCTAAAAAACAAAGATTTTTGTACCAAAAAAGTTAAATTTTCAACCAAAGAGATGGATTTTCAACTAAAATGATAAAACCTAAATCAACCATTTTTTTAAATCAACACTGTTGAATTTTCTACGGACAAAGTAATTTTTAAATTGTAGAGATGAATTATTAACAAAAATGGTAATAGTTGCCATTTTTTAAATAAGCTATAAGAATTTTCAATTAAAAAAGATAAATTTTCATAAAAAATGAAATGATTATATTTTCAATAAAATAATACAAAGGTTTTACAACAAAAACTCAAACGAATTTTTAACAAATTAGTTAGTTTTCAACCAAATATTAAAATTTTTGAGTAGCAAGATCAATTTTCTACCCAAAAAGAAGAATTTTTAAAAAAATACGTGAATTTTGAGTCAAATAGATGAATGTTCAGCTGAAAAAGATTCATTATCAACTGAGAAGTGAACAGTTAAATTGTCAATTAAAAATATCTTAAAATGCAGGTATGGAAATGTAGGTATCAAACATTCGATGATTTTTACAAAAAATAAACTATTTTTTTAGAGGAGGAAAAAGAAAATAAGGAATATATTTTTAGGAAAAAAAATCCTCCCGAGCTTCAAAAATAGCTAAACCCTTAGCAAAGTAATTGTTTGCTCCCTTTTATTCAATATTCTTAAAATTTTCAAACGTATATAGATAAGGCACTTAATCAGCTTTTTCAATTTGTTAAAAATGAATCAGCATAATTTAGAATCAATCAGAATTACTTAAAAATTAAAAATGACTTGAAACTTAATCAGAATTTTCCTCTCAAAATTGATTTTTTACCATTTCCTTATGAATGAAGCAATATATGTTCCAAAAGAGAAACGGGAATTTTTTGTGAAACTGTTCTGGGTATACAAAGTTATTTTTAACTTTCTGTGTCTTTTTCGTTGTTACTGAAAAATGTGCAAATTCGAGTTTATAAGAAAAAAGTTCATTAAAATATAAGTGTGTGTTTCTTTGTAAAAATTGACTTCTTAAATTTTCAAAGAAATTGTAGCCCATTTTAGTAATTTTAAACATCTGTAATAGATCAAAAACTATAGAATTATTAAAAATTTTTTTTAAGAAATCACCAATTACTCGTAACTTGAACAATTACATTTTTAAATAAATATTCTTAATTTATGAAAATTAGAATAATGTAATATTTGTTTCAGTACATTTTTAAAAATAATTTTAGAAGATTTGCACAATTTTAGAAGATTTGCACATACACGATTTTTTGTTGCTTAATATTTGATTGATGTATCTTGAATCAATAAATATTAATAAGACGATTTTATTGTTCAAATTCAGGAATTCTCTAGTTTGTGTAATTTATAATTCGGCAATTTTCTGTCGGGATATTAAAAATTCTGTAATATTGTAAACTATCAGGAATTTAAGGCAACTGAAAAATCTTGGAAAATAAATTGACCGAATTGGGATATTCCTAAATTATAAAATTCCCAAATTGGAAAATATCTGGATAATAATATTAGGGAAAAATACTATTCCCGAATTGAAAAATATCCGAATAAAAAAATTCCCGAATTTGAAAAAATAATTCTTCTGAATGAATTATGTATGTTTATTAAAAATGAAATAATAAAATATTTTTATAACAAATTATATTTAATGTAAAAATTTTTTCAAATTATTGTCTGGATTTTAAATAACAATAATCGAAAATTAATTACCTTCAGAAATATATATATTTTTCTAAATTATTGTTATATTAAATTGAAACTATAATTTTATAAACTCTAAATATTAAAAATATAGAGGAGAGTACTCGAATATGAGATATTCTCGTAATATGAGAAAGTGGGTTATCAGCTAAACTAAGAGACCCACTCTGTTGGTTCTATCAGTAACTTGTAGCCCTTGAAGAAAGAGTAATTTCGTGGTATAGTCCATTTTTCATTGAGCTTCTAAAGATTATAGGCGAACTTTTTGTGAAATCGATGGTGGTCGACTTCTTGGAAGGGTATTCTTTAAACCCTATTTATTATTCATTAAATATATATTTAGCAGTAAAGTTTGTCTGGAGTGATGGCGATTGAATAACTAAGTAGGAAAATATCGATAGTGTTGAAGTTTTTCATTGTACAGGTCAGACAGAGTAAGTGCATAGTTGCACGGTGTGGTTCTCATAATATGAGATACCTGTGGTTTTTATAACACTGTGGCTGCGCGGGGGAAATTGGTTACAAAAATGTTTGTGACTACTGCAAAAACTAAATATATCTAAATAGCAGTAAATTTATACTTCGGAAACATAGAATGAAGTTTTTCATTAAAAATAATTCTTTATTTTGCATTTTATTAGCTATTTCCTGGGGTATCTCATATTATAAGAATAGTTTGACAAGTTTGGAAAAAGCACTTTTTTACATTTGTTCTATTTTCAGCATACAAAAAATGTTTAATAAAATTTTTTATTTGAGCTTCTTATTACAAACTAAATTTCCTTTAAAATGACCTATATTACTTTTAAATTCAGTACATAGAATTCCGACCATCACGCCAAACAGAGTTGGTATTTTATATTTGGGCACTCTCCTTTATTGTTTTTAATAAAAATATTTGATTATTGTATTTTTAATAAGTAGAAAATATTTATTACCAAACTTTTGAAATTGTTTTAATACCGAAATTTCTTATTTCGGGAATTTTCTAGTTTGGATATTTTTTAATTCTAGAATTTTTCACTCTGTTAATATTAAAATCTGTTCCAGAATGTTATTATTCGGTAAGCCTCTGATTCAGAAATGTTCTAATCTGGAAATTTTATTAATTAGGACTTTTCAAATTTGGTGATATTACAAACTGTCAGGAAATTTCCTATTCGGTAATATTATAAACTGTTTGGGAATTTTATCATTCGAGAATTTTCCAATTCGGTAATTTTATAATCTGTTCGGGAATTTTATTATTCGGCAATTTTCTAATTCGGGAATTCAGGAATTTTATTGTTCGGGAATTTTATTATTCGGGAATTTTTCAATTTGTGTATTTTATTGTTTGGAAATATTATTCGGGAATTTTTCAATTTGTGTATTTTATTGTTTGGAAATATTATTCGGGAATTTTAATATTCAAGAATTTTATTATTCAGGAATTTTCTAATTCGGAAAATTGACAGTAACGAGAATTTTGTTTTTCGGGTTTTTTCAGTTGCTCTATATGCATCATATTTTTAAAAATAATTTTTGAATATTTTCTTCAATTATTGAAATATTTATAATAAATAATTACCCGCAATTGAAGATAAAGCAGATGTATAATAGAAGGTTCGAGAGGAGTGGAGAGAGAGAGAGAGAGAGAGAGAGAGAGAGAGAGAGAGAAAGAGTAAAGACAAGAGGGAGTTGCCGCGATATTTTTTTACCGGGTAATTAGGTGCGCTGCATAAGAAATGGTATTTTAATGAATCGTAAACTGGCGGTTTCGCGTCGCAATCGGTTCTGTGCGGCCAGTCAATCTTAACGCCGTGAAAATTAAACGGTGTTACGTAGATTATCATGAAAATAAAAAATAGAATCTATATTTTAAAGATATTTTTTTTATTCTTGCAAAAAGACTATAAGTTTGAGGCAAATCGTTTTTTAAATAAATAATTAAAATATATCTACAAATAATTTTCTATTGCTCATCAGTTAATGCAAAATCAAACATTTTATATTGAATGCTAATTTATGAAGATTATAATTAAAGATTATTTCTTAGTGACATTTTAATATTATTTTTAATGTTTATAATTATTGTCTTAAAGCAGTATTTTTACAAAGAAAAATTTTCCCATTATCTCCACGTTTTTTCCAAGTTTGCAAAAATTTCTCGCGGTTCATGAAATTTAAAAATTCGAATTCTTAAGGCTACATTTGTTTTAATTTCAAGTAATAAAAACTGAACTGCAAATGCAAAAACTCGAATTAGCCTTTTTAAATTTTAAACTGTTGCAATTAAAGTTTAAAAAATTGTTAATTCAATATTTGTTTATGTTTAAATGCTCAATAACTTACAAGTATATTATGGAAGCTTTTAACACTTTTCCAAACAATAATTATAAATTTAATGACGTTAAGCTGTAAAATGTACAATTTTAAACTTTAATAAATGATGCATCTCACAGTTTCACTTTCACTCGAAAAAAAAATAATTCCATACTATTATTTGCAATGTCCTAAATTAAATACTGAATCAATGAATGTTTGAAATTATATAATTTTGAGCAATTTTAGGTTAGAAAAATTAAACATTGAACAATTATGTTTTTTTTTAACATTTTAAATTAGAAATAACCTTATTATTATTTGAAGTAGTTTAAAATTATTACTTGGTCAATTGTTATTTATACATTCAAACTTGTTTTATTTTCAAGATATTAATATCCTCTTGAAATTATAATTTCAAAATGATTTTTTTAAAAACAATTTCCAGGAATCTAAAGACATTTTTTTATTATTTCATAACCCTTTAAAGTCTTGAAATTACCATTAAAAAATATACATTATACCTCAAAACTCTTGAATATTTTTAGATTTCAAATTATACTTAAGATTTGTTCCAAACTTTTAAATTTCTTAAAATGCTTTGCATTCTTCATAAATAAACCCTATAAAATTAAACAAATTGCCTTAAAATCTTACAAATTCTTTGTTAACAAATTTGAAAGTCTGCAAAAATCTACATTTTTTAAAAATTATTTGATTGATCGTTTTTAATATTATTGATTGAAAAATGAATGAATAAATTTGTAAATTGTCAATATTTTATTATTTCAAGCCAGTTTTTACTAGAAACATTAAACATTAAACGATTACAATTTTTTTTAAGCTGATGACTTTTTAAATCGAAAGTTGAATTATTTTTGTTTGCAGGAGTTTTGAATAAATAATTGTTTAACTGTTATTTATCCGTCAAAAGTGGTTTTTAGTTTAAAATTTTTTATTCGACTCATATGTTTATTAACATTACTGAAAATTAGTGTTATTGTCTTGTTAAGAATTAATTAATTTAATTGAAAAGTTAACTATTTGGTTGAAAATTCAAATTTTTTTGTTGAACATTCAACTGTTGGCTGACAAATTCTAATTTTTGGCTTAAAAATTCAAGAAATAGGTAAAAATGCAACATTTTCTGTAGAAAAGTATGTTTTTATAGAAAATAATTCTTTAGATTGAATATTTAACTATTCCATTTGTGTTTAAAAATTGATCTTTTTCAGTTAAAAGTTTAACTGTGCGGTTGAATGTTTACGTAATTTATTGAAAACTCATCTATTTTTGTAGAAACTTACTTTTCTTGGTTAAAAATTATCTTTTTGGTTGACGATTCAATCATTTAGTTAAAAAGTTAATTATTTCATAAAAACCTTGACTTTTTGGTCTAAACACTCAAAATTATGGATTAAATTTTTGTTGATTAATGGAGAAATCTTTCTTATTTTAAAAATGAAGTCTGATTAAAATTCATCTTTTTTATTTTAAAATTGATCTCTTTTGGTAAAAATTCAATCTTTTCTGGTTAAAAATTTAACTGTTTGATGGAAAATTTCTTTCTTTTATTTAGGATTCAGCTATTTTGTTAAAAATTGGACTTTTTTTTAGAAAATTCTTGGTGTGAAATTAGTTTTTTTTAGTGGAAAGTAAGTCATTTTGGTTTGAAAATGAACCTCTTTCGATCGAAATTTCATCTTTTTTGTTTATTGTGTATCTCTTTGATTAAATTAATCGGGTTTGGTTGAGGCTTTTACTATTTACTTAAAAATTGTTTATTTTTTGGTTTGAAATTTAATTTTGATACTTAAAAATTTAAAAACTTGATTTTTGATCGAAAAATATATATTTTCTTTTCTTTTTCCTTTTTTTTATTATTGAATTCAACTGTGTTTTTAAAAAATATTTTTTGGTTAAAGCAATATCAAAAATGATATTTTTCCTTGAAAATTCATCTATTTTGGTTCAGAATTGATATATTTTGTTACAAATTCGGTTTAGATTTTTTTTCGTATTTTCTGGTTTAAAATTTAACTACTTGGTTGAAGGTTGAATTACATTGTTGGAATTTCAGTTGTTTGACGAAAATTCAACTATCTCGTTTTAAATTAGTTTTTATTGTTGGTAGAAAATTCAAATCTTTTGTTAGAAGATTCATGCATTTGGTTGAAGGTGAACTTTTTTGTTGAGGACTTAACTTTTTTGTTTAAAATTTGTATTTTTTGTTTGAAAATACAAGAAAATTCTACTATTATGTTGAAAATTAACTTTTATGTTGAAAATTAATATTTTTGGTGTGAAAATTCAACCTTCCGGTGAAAAATTCTTGTATTTTGTTAAAAATCTAACTGTTTCGGTAGAAAGTCCAAATATTTGGTTAAAAAGTAATTTTTTGTTGAAAAATCATTTTTTCAGCTTGGATATTCAATTTTGTTTAGGAGTGCTCTTTTTGGTTTGAAAATGTATTTTTTCGGGTAAAAATCTTTTTTGGTTGAAAATACATCTTCTTGAAAAATGTAAATGAAAAATTTTTCTTTGCTGAAATTTAATAGTTTTATTTGAAAGTTCAACTTTTTTGTTGAATCGTACAAACTATTTTATCAGTCGAAAGTTATAATTGGCATATAGTCGTAAAACGGAGGAATATATTGTGGTTTCTTTATTTATGCTTTAACTAATACCTATTTATTTTTTCATTAAGGTTTTATGAATTATCATCTTAGTTATTTTGATTTTTAAATAATGAAATTAGTAACCTTTTTCGTGAAGGATCGTAACTGTAACTCGTTACTCAAAACAGTAACTTACCCTACACTGCTATGTAAAGTTAGAAAAAAAAATTGAAAACGATGGAAGGTTTAACCGAATAAACTTTTCTACTAATTAAACATACCTGCCATAAATTAAAACCAATGCATTATTTATTTATTCGAAAATTCTATGAATTTTAAATATAAAAACCAGAAATCAACTTCCTTCCGTTGAATTATGCCATTCTTTCCGGCGATTAACTATAAAGACAACTTACTATCTTAGAGAGTAGCCGACAGGTGTACGAGGTCAGTGAGCATGAGCGGCTAATCGTTTATGTACAGTAGCTCTTTTCTCGACAATAAAATTGCGGCCAGTGTCTTTCTTCTGCCGGTGTGGGCCCTTTTGTAATTATTATTTATAAATGTTTCAAAAATAAGTAACTAAAATGTGGCAATATACACTTTTCTTACGTATGAAGGGTCGCGGGACAAAAGGGCGTGGGTGGAAAATTTAGGAAATTTGTTTTATTGCCTTCAAATAATTATTTTCAGCCAATAAAACAAATTTCTGAAGTTTTCTTCTTGAGTAAAAACAATTATACTTGTTTTTAACCGAGGGGAAACGAATCCTATATACGACGGATTATATCGGATTATCCTGGATTACCTGTATATACTGAATTACCCTGGATGAACTAGGATTACTCCGGACTTTTAACCGAAAAGGGTTACTTTTATACAAAATTGTTGAATTTGCAACTAAAAATTATCAATTTGGCAACAAAAATGGAATAGTTGATTTTTCAGTTAAGAAATTAATTAAAAAAAAGAACAATGAATTTTCCGAAAAATAGTTGAACTTCCTGTAAGAAAGAAATTAAATTTAAAGAAAAATACAACCAATTTTTAACAAGATAGTTTAATTTTTCATTAGAATACATTTTAGTTCAATGTTCAACCAATAATATGAATTTTCAATCAAGATTTTTTTCTACTAAAAAAGAAGAATTTTTAACTAAAAATTTTCAACAAAATTAATGAACTTTGATCTAAATTGAATGTAATTTCTAATAAAAAAGGTCAATTTTCGACGAAAAATAAAAAAGTTGAATTTGCATTATGTAATTTTTAATAAAAAGACAGAATTTAAAAAGATTAGTTATAGTTTCATCCCACAAATATTTTTTTTTAATTAATAAATCATCAACAATAATAGTTCAATTTTCAGTTAAAAATATATAAACAACTAAAAATAAATGATTCTTCAAACATAATAGTTTCAAATTTTCAAACAAAGATAGAAATTTTCAACTAATATGAAGAATCTTTATCCAAGAAATTGACATTTTAACATAATTGTTGAATTTCTTATTAAGGAAATTAGTTTTTAACTAAAAAAAATGAACTCGCAACAAAAAATGTAATAGTTATTATTTCAAAGAAATCAGATTATAATTGTTCATAAAACAGTTAAAGTAAAAAAAAAACGAGTTTTCGAAATAGTAGTTGATTTTCTAACCAAATAAGATATTATTTTGACAAATTTAAAAAAATTTTAAACAAAGTATACTCATTTTTGACCAAATCATTTTCGTTTACAAATAAAAAAATTGTTTTAAGTAAAGAAAATACAAATTTTAAACCAAATAGAATAGTTTCATTTTCAGTTAAATAAATTAGATGCCGGTTTACACTTTAAGTTTTTCATGTAAAATGCATTTAGAAAAATCACTTTTTGAATTTTTGGTATAATTTTTTAGGGTTTGATAAAGTGTGACGGGAAAGTATAGGGGCTTGAAGAGAATTGTCTAATGAAGAATTTCATGTATCAAACATATGGGTTTGACACATCTAACACAAACCCACGAATACCTGAAAACTACTCTTAAAAAAAAGTCAATTCTTCATTAATTCGACCTTTTGAGCACTGTATTCCGATCTATTTTCATTTAAAATTATGAATATAGGCCTAGTGGAAAATTTATTATATATTTTAAATCAATTTTTAATTATTTAAGTAAATGGAATTTGTTTGAATAATTTTTTTAAATTTGTTATTTCCCTTCTTAAAATTATTACTATTAGTCTCGTGGAATATTTAATAACATTAGTTAATTCATTTTTAATTGCCTAAATAAATGGTGTTTATTTAAATATTTTTTTTACAAATTCGTTTTTTCCCTGAAAATTATTATCATTGGTCTAGTGGAATATTTATTAACATAAGTTAATTAATTTTTAATTAGTTAAACAAATTACATTTGTTTAAAAAGTTTTTTTTTGCAAAAATTCGTCGAACTGGCATTCTGTTATTGTTAATGACATGAATTTATTTATTTTGAAAATTTAAAATGAAAATTGAAAATGAATAATAATTAATTGTTTCAACAATTTAAAAATATTTAAAAATAAATTTATGTCACTTAGTGAAAATAAACTGCTAGTTCAACGAATTTTTGAAAAAAAACAGACATATATTACACAAATGGGATTTATTTAAAGAATAAAAAATTAACTAATGCTGTTAAATATTCCACTAGATCAATAGTAATAATTTTCATTAAAAAAATTTGTTTAAATAAAATAATCAAACACTTTCGATAAATATTACATTAAAAAAATAATAATCATTTTTTATGAAAAAAAAGTATTTAAACAAATTCCATTTGTTCAAGCCATTGAAAATTGATCAACCAATGTTAATAAATATTTTACTAGACTAATAGTCATAATTTATTGGTAAAAAAAGAATTCCCAAACAAAAAAAATTAAACTTATTCGATTTGTTCAAATAATTAAAAACTAACTAACCTATGATAATAAATATTCCACTAGACCATTATTAATAATTTTAGGTAAAAAAAGACGAGAATACATGTTCAAAAGGTCAATTTCATGAAGAATTGATATTTTTCGTTTTAAGGGTAGTTTTCAGGTGATGGTGGGGGTATGTTAGGGGTGTCAAACCCAAATGTCTGCTAAATCAAATTCTTCGTCGGATAATTCTCTACAGACCCCCATACTTTTCCATGAAATTTTTTCAAAGCCTAAGAAATTATTCTAAAAACTAAAAAAAGTGATTTTTCCCCATGCATTTTACATGGGAAACTTCAAGTCAAAACCGGCACCTTTTAATATAAAAAAATATAAAATTAGGGAATTTTTTTCGGTATTTAGATAAAATAGGGGGATTTTTGCCCACTAGCATACGAAAAATTTTTGCAACTCTTCATGCGTCAATATTTTCGTTTTTTGGGATGCGCCATATGTTTGATAAAGGTATGCTTTGGCATTGGTTGCTTGTTTTAGTATGTTACTTTCACTGTTTGATAGAGCTACGTATACATAAAACTTGCTCTGTTCTTTTCTTTAAATACGAAAAATAAATAAAAAATTATTTATCTTTATCTGGGCCAGGTCCGGCATTTTAGCGGAGAGCTGTTCTTATATTAGGACTTTCTTGCAGATTTTCGATTTTTAGCGCTTTTATCGCAACTCTAAGTCAAAAGCAGCGTTTCTTGGGACTCGTCGTTTTTTTATAAAGGATTTTCTCGGAGATAGTTGCTTATTTCAGAACGCTCATTTTTCGATTCAATACATTCTGATGATAAGTCTAAACTCTTTTGTAAGCTTTTTTAAAAACTGAATGTGTTAAAGTAACGCTGTAAGAAATGCTTGGAAAATTCCGGCACATTTAGGATACTGAAATAACTGATATTTACCAAATTGGGTTGCTGAAAACGAAATTCAAGAAATTTTATAGTAACTTTAGTAAATTTTTATTAAAATTTAGAAACTGTATCTGAACTGTATGCGAAAGAATTGCGAAGTTGCTAACTGCGCACTCCTCGCTTCTCGTTCGCATTCGCAGTGGAAAAAACATGATGGTTGTAGTCATTGGCGGCAATGCACTGACAAAGGTTATTTTGAATTATAAAGATGCAATAAACCTATTATTTCCGATATTGAATGATCTCAAGCGTGAAAGGGATTTGAAATTTAATGAGCAGAAGAAACTGAATGTCTAGCAGCAGCTGCGTAAATTAATAATGAATCCAGATTTTAAGTACATTGTGAGTTCACTGTTTGCGTCCACTAAACAATAATAAATTGTAACCAAATTATCTGAAATATGTGACTCAAGCTTTAAGAGTTACCGTTGCGAAAATTTCTGCTTCTATTTAGAAAAATTTAGAAACGGCTTCTGCATAAAACTTTAGGGGCGCATCTCCGGAAACTCCTACTGAAATTCCTAACAGTATACACGGAAAGTGTCAAAACACTAATTTTAGAGGAGGCACAAAAAAGTGCCTCCTCTAAAGTTCGTGTTTTGGCATTAGGTCCTTCAGCACGACGACCTTTCATATGTGTACTAAATAAATATTTTTCTGCCTCAATTTAGATCAATTTCGCAATCTCTGATAGAAGTAATTTGCGAAAGTGGTATTGCAAAATAGGTTCGCAGGCCTTCCTCTCCTTCAGTAGATTGAAGTATTTCACGAATTCGCCATTTGCTTCCGCGACGCCGACTTATGGCGAGTTTCTCCTTTCATATGTAGAGGCTATAAGTGATTCGTTTTAATTAAAGTTTCATATTGAATTATGTATATTTGAATAGATCTTACATACATCAGTTTTTGTAATTAAAATAGATTAATAGTAGATTAAAATATTATTCTCAACTCTCACTTTTAGACTATTGAAAGTGTATTCATTCTGCAAATAAAAATTAATATTATTATTATGTATATTGATGCATTTAAATTTTCATTATTCTGTGGATATCAAAGTTTCAAATAGAATTATTAAAATGTAGTAGCGAAATGTTGTTTTTAAACAGACTTTCATAGTTTTCTGATTGTCAAAGTCTTCACTTGAAAAAAGTCGAAACCTAGAAATTAAAAAGACATAAAAGTTATCTTTACCTCGTTATTTCTTTCACTATATAACTTAAATCCTCGGTGAAAATGTATTTTAATAATGAAACACAATAAATTGCAATAAATTAAAACAATCTGAAAATTATAATTTTTATGTGTAAACTTGACGTTACTTGAAAATTTGGCAAAAATGTCCGAATTCTATAAAAAACTTCTAGTTTTTATTAAAATTGTTTTAGTAATTTTCTACAACTTACGTCGATTTTTTTAAAAACAATAGAAAATTACAATAATAATTACATCAGAAAGTGGGTACAGATTGCTGCTCGGATTCAGTGGCTTTTACCAAAATTGAAAATTTATTACCAATTTGTATGAAATATGACACTTTCCGCACATTGCACATTGTATATCATGTTTATATTTAGCAAATAAAAAAAATCCTCAGCACCACATTTGATGAAAATCTGTGTTTTTACAATTTCAAAAAATTAAGCGCGCCACATTGGATTGCACATTTCGAACTTTTTTATATTGACCATAAATTTTATATTCCTACAATAACTTGAAATATCCTAAAGTAATCGAAATAGCGTAAAGCACTTTAAAACATCCTAATTAAACTATGTAAAATATCTTAAAGTATCTTCACATATCCTGAAGTATTAAAACCTCTAAAGTACCTTGGAATACCCTAAAGTACCATAAAATCTCCTAAAGCGATTTTCCATATCTTGAATAAATTCTTTTCAATCAAATTGATATATAGGTACCATATTTAACTTAATATGAAACGTTAAAGATTTAAAGTCGAAAAAAGTTGCATTTTCAACGAAAGGGTTGAATTTTCGAGCTACAAAGTCAAATTTTTTAGGAAAAATTTGACTTTTTCCCCGAAAAGATGAGTTTGCAACAAAAAAAAGATGATTTTTAACCAAATTGTTGAAATTTCAACTGAAAGAGACAAATTTTCAACGGTATAATTAAACCTTAAAGGTCATGTGACGAGTGGGTCACGTGACCAGATTCCTACCTTATCAACACTTTTGTTCTTTCCTAACTTATTTTAACAACAAGTGCCACATCGAGTTAAGAATTTGAGATAATAAATGAGAAGCACTAAGAAAGGTGGGTCTGGTACTAAATTTTAATAATTATAAAAAAAGCAAGAAACAAAATTATTTGCAGAAAAACTTTTTTCATAATTATAAACATTTAGGACCAAATCCACCTTCCTTAGTGCTTATAATTTATTATTCCAAATTTTTAACTCGATATGGCGCTTCGTGTGAAAATAAGTTGAAAAATAAAAAAAATCTCGGTAAGATAGGTATCTGGTCACGTGACCCACTCGTTACATCGCATTAACCAAATTGAATTTTATAAATCAAGAAAATGAATTTTTTTGAAATCAGTTAAATTTACAATTAACTTGTAACTTGTAACATTGTTACTCATGTTTCGTGATTTTTGTAATTTATCGAAAATGAGAGATGTCGCGATGTGACTTGTCCCGATGTGACTTACCACAATGTGTCTTGCAACAATGTGACTTGCCGAAATATGACTTGCTGAATTTTAGCTAGTTTGTCTTGAACTTTTCAATTGATGGAAAATGAGAGATTCCGCAGTTTGGCATGCTTGCTTTGAACTTTACATTTTCCCGAACAAGAGATGCAGCAATGTGACTTGCCGCGAATGTGAAACGCTGCAAATGCGACTTGCCGAATTTTTGCCAAATTTGTGTATACTTCAATTTTTTCCGAATTAAATATGCGGTAATGTGACTTGCCGCACTTTTACTAATTTTCTGTGGTCTTCAACGTTTTGGCTCTTATACAGCATTCCTATTAAGGTAAGACAAATTTGAGCAGGCAGGAACAGCAATTAAACCACGATGCTGTCCATACCTGCTCACATTTGGTTTGGCTTGATACAGGTGCTTTATCAGTACCGACGCGTTCCTGATTATTTTTTACAGTTGTTTTTTATTGTGATTTGATAATAATAAAAATAAAAAAGAGAAGGAAGGGAATTCGGTTGGTTGCCATCTCTGTTTTCCTTCCTCTTCTTTATTTTTATCCAAAAAAGATTTTTTTAAAGGAAGATTTGTATCTTTTCCAAATTGCAAAGGGAACATTTTATGGTGGTGGTACCAATTTGGTCGTTGGATTCTTGGTTTTATTTTCAGGAATTCTGCACATTAACTTGATTATTCGACGTTAAATAGAATTTTAAATTTGATTTTAATCTCATTTAAATTGCTTAAATTTCAATCAATTTCAATCCTTTGACATAAAAAAACACACTTCGCTTAACTTACAGCTAGAATCTGAATCTTCAGTTTATAATGAGTCACAAGATAATGAACAGACATTTGAACAATGTAACTCCTGATTCCGTTGGCCTACGTAATTATACACAGGACCTCGTCACCAGGTTGCATGCATGGGTGAATATACCATATACAATATAGCATATAGCATACGAGTACCTATACCTAGGCATACGTGCACATACTCGAGTCGAGGAGGCATCCTTGTCGTTCCTCGATGGTTTACGCACGAGATTTCGCGTCCGATACCAAGCGAGTAATTCTCGGAATGCTTGCTCACATGCAAACGTGCGCCACGCCGAGGTGGTTATATTATATCGGCAGGAGGCAGGAGGCAGAGGTACCTACTCCTCAAGAGAACAACACAAAAGGGGTAATTTGTGTTTAATTATTTAAATAAATGTAGACTATGGCGGCGACGTTCGTTACCAGGCAAATGAGTGAAACGGTAACACGCAAGCCAACCGAGAGCCTCTTTGTACTTCACGTTCAAGTCGGCCTATTAAGATCGCTCATGATCATACAGATAGCAAACTTTTCTTGGAAACGCTCGTGCTAAACTTATATTTCCACTTTGATGTTTCCTTCTCAATAAATCGCTTACTATTTCAATATTTTTCAATAAGAATGTTTGTAACTTCCAATTTTGTGTGACAATTAGAAGACAGATTCATCTGCTCTGAGAAAAAAAATGCTACTAGCTGAGAAGGAGTTAAATCTTAAGTATGGGCTTGATGCAATTTTTGCACTACAATGGACTGGAGGTCTTACAGACCGCTCGTGATTAATTCCATAGTTACTCGTCACTTTTTTCTCAATCGAGGGATGGTCGAGACTGGGGTATCCGCATCGAGCTCAAGTTTATTTGAGGGTGACATCTTGTGTTTTAAATACCTTAACAAAAATTCGAGTTAGAAATATAAAATTGTGATGCTACCGTTGATGTGCAATTTTGCTGACCACCTATAATTACTAGGATTACATGGCTAAACTAGGTAAGCGAACAAGATAAATTTGCATCAAATTTACTAGTAAATTTTTTTTTAACTTTTAAAAAAACATTTAGAAAAATTTTTTAAAAAGTGTTACGGTCATATTAACTGTCCATAAGATTGTAACTTAAGAAATAAAAACTATGCCGTCAAACGGGGTAAATTCGAACATGTGGAGTAAATTCGGGCTTCCCTAAATTTATAGGATAAACTACTTAAAACTGTTTGAAGATTCTGGTACCATTTTAAACCTTAACTGGTTCTAGATTTTGGTTAAAACCCACCGCCTTAAATAATTAAAACTATTAATTTAGGAATGTTTAAATTTACCCCAAATGTCCGAAATTACCCCGTTTCCCGTCAATTTGAACAAGAATATTTGGTAAAATCATTCAGATTTTAAAAGTGGATTTAAACACAAATTTGTTCAACTTAACTACTATCAAATAGTAAACCTAAGTATTAATATTATTATTTTAATCTTTTTCTTAAATCACATTTGTTCAGAAGTTTCGTGTAATAATTATAATTATAAGGTAATATTATTTTAATAGTAACATTTATTTTTATTTTTGCGGGAAAACAAAAATTCTCAAAATGCTTCAAGCACAGTCACTTCTAATGCTGAGAATAAAAAAAACATAGTAGTATCAGGTGACAAACCCAGACATTAAAATAGGTTATATTACATATAACTAAGGTAAATATTTGTAGTGAACTAATTTATATTGTTAGATAATACGTTCTGCGATACTTAGTGGTATTTGTCATGAAATCATGAAAGTTTCAAATCCAAAATTTACAATCAAAAGTAATATTGGTTTATTATGATTAATTTATTTTTCATAAATTACACTAAACCCCCGATATAAGGAGCCATGGTTTACGATAATCCTACAATTGATGCCCTTGGCAATTTCGTGAGGAGGGCAGGCGTATTAATTGCATCAGGTTGCGTTATGCGTGCAAATCCAATAGAAATGGTTCATGCAGCCCTGCCTGTTTACGTTTTCATAAGAATTTCATACAATGAATGACGTTTACACTGAAATAAATGTACATTGGAACAAATATGTTAAAATATTACATTAAAAAATATTTATTACAACGAAATACAAATTTATTTCTAAACAAGTATTTTCTTTGTTAGAAAAATATTTGTTTGAATTAATGTATTGTATATTGTTTATTTGAAAGAAAATTTCTTACAATAAAATAGATCGATATTTAATTTGAAAAATATTCTACTGGGATTAATAATTATTTATCTGGAAAAAATATTTCTTCAAGTCAAAGAAACCTAAAAATACTTGATCCATTATTTCAAACAACCTATTTCATTAAAATCAGAAAATATTTCATACAATATACATTATCGTTGTTTTTTAAGACCGCGTTTTTTCTGTGTTATATATTTTTTATTTAGAATCTTAAATAGCCCATAAAAAATGTAATAAATTGGAGAAATGTGGAAGCGTTGGAAAACCATCCCAATCTGACTTTTTAGGAAAATTGTTTAATTTTCAATAAAGTAGATGAATTTGAAACCAAAAACATATAATATTTAAACGGGAAGATTAATTATTGCTGAAAAAGATGAATGTTCAACAGAATACATGAATTTTTAAGTAAATACTTGCATTTGTAACAAAAAATATTACTTACAAGCAAACACGACATAGTTAGATTTTTAATCATCAAAATCAATTCTTGAAGTAAACAAAAAAAACGAACTTTAAACAAAAAAGTTCAATTTTCAAAAAAATGGTAAATTTTCAACTAAAATAATGCATTTCCAACCAAAAAATGAATTTTTAACAAAGTAGTTCAATCGAGTAGTTCAAATTTCAACCAAGAAGATTAATTTTCTTTCAAAGAAGATGAATTCGAAACGAAATAATGAATTGTCAAGAAAAAGGTTAATTTTGTACAAAAAAATGATTTTTTAAACAGTAATCCTAATTTTGTAACCAAAAAAACTACATTTTAACAATATAGATAATTTTTTAACTAAGCAAAATAAATTTTCACCAAAAATGGGATTCGTTTAATTTTTAGTAAATTAATTAATTAATTAATTTTTAGTAAATTAAAAAGTAAAAGATTTTTCTAACAATATAGTTAAATTTTTAACCAAAGAAATTATTTTTCAACAAAAATAATTTTATATTTAATCCAAATAAAAAGTTATTTAATAAAAGTGTTGCAATTCCAACAAAAAGATTACTTTTTAACCAAATTGCTGCATTTTCTATAAAGTAGATTAATTTTCACTAAATAGTTGAATATTCAACCCAAGCACGAATTTTTAACAAAGAAGATTAATTTTATTAAAAAAAAAAAACGAATTTCAAAATAATACATGAATTAGTAATTAAAAAAGAATTATCTGGAACCAACAATGGAATAATTATATCTTCATACATTAAAATTAATTTTACACACAAAAATAACAATAAATTTTCAACACAATATTTTAAAACTATTCTCTATAATAAAAGTTAATTGCTTAGATTATCTAAATTAATTCGAATTATCCGCATTACATATGAATTACCCTGGATTACCCTGGATTATATATTGATTACTTGTATTACCGGAATTAATCAGAATTATTCGAATAGTAAGTAATTCTTAATTAGTAGTAACTCTAGTAAAAGTAACTCTTAATCACCACGGATTGTGAATAAATTACTCCAGGTTAGAACAAGATTACAAGAGGAATAATTGGATTACCTAAATTATTCCATGTTACCCCCATTAAAAGTGGATTACTTTGGATTAAAAGTGGACTTCCTCGTGGATTACAAGTGTGTTACCTCGAGTGATAAGTGGATTAACCCGCCTTAGAACTGGATTACTTGGATGACCTGAATTACTCCGAATTAGCTCAATTAAAAGTGGATTATACCGAATAGCAATTGGACTGCCTCGAATTACAAACATATTACTTTGGTTCATAAGTGAATTACACAGAATTAATTGAATTACCTCGGATTATAAGTAGATTACTCAGAATAACACTGGATTAATTTCATTATTTTTCACTAGTTTCTTATGCAGGATTATTTTGAATCCATAAAAGAATCAAACGGAAGGCTGTTATCTATTGTTTGTAATATTCACTGGAAATGATTCGAGGGAACATGCAAAATATGGAAATTGCCAACAAAAACGAAATTTCACGAAGGAAAATGAAATTAAAAATTAGAAAATAGAATAAAAAAGTATCAGCCTGTATGAAATGGAACTGAATTTCGGCCTTCCATGAAGGACACTCTTGGAACCGAGAAAGTGTCGATGAGGTTTGCATAGGAATTTCATTGGCTGGCAGGAACGTATTCTGACGTTCAAATGTTTTGATTGGGCTAAATGCATACTCATAGTATTCAGTACCTGACACTGATTTAACATGCACAATACACCTCGAACCATACACAAATACCACCCAGCTGATTATGCAAATGCTATTGAAAGTCGTTTCCTAATGTCGTTACGTGACAAAGCTCTGTGATTCCTTAGGTAAATGAACCTTAATTTGCACAGAAATAACTCGCCATTAAAGAAAAGAACAATATCCTATCTGAAAAATTAGTTGCAAATATGTCGTTCAAACCTACCCCTTTCATACTTTCCCTCCCCTACTACCCCTACATTTCCTTAATTCCCATCTTCACCACTACTTCCCCTCCCTACACTTCCACCTTCGCTTACACACCCTTCCCCAATTTGTTTCTTATCTACTTCTCCCTCTTCTCACATACTCCCTCATTATTCTAAACCCCCTTTCTTACGCTCTCCTTATTGCCTACCACTTCCCCTACTTCCTCTGCACTACTTCCTCTTCTTTCTTTATTTCCCTTTACTTCTCCTACTTACCTCCCTTTATTTCTCTTAACCTCCTAACCTAATCTAATTGCTCCCCCCTCTTCTCCTTTACTTCAACTCCCCTCACTCTAACCTTCATTTAAACACTTATGTCCAACTTCTTCCTCATCTACCTTTTCCTTTCCGCAATTACTGCTTCATTTTCCTTAAACTCCCCTATGCACCCTCTCCTTATTTCTTAACAGTTCTCCTACTTCCTTGCACTCATTTCCCCTGAAGTCGCGTTCTTCTTCTTTCTTTATTTATCTTCATTTAACCTACTAACCTTCCTTAATTTCCCTTTATTTCCCTTAAATGCTTAACTCATTCTAATTCCGCAATCCTCTTCTCCTCCACTTTCTCTTCCTTCCCTTCAGACTTCACTTTTTCATCATTCTCCAACTTTTTCCTCATCCACTTTTCTGTCTCCTCAATTACTGCTTCATTTCCCTTAAACTCCCCGACGCACCCTTCCCTCATTTATTCCCAGTTCTCCTACTTCTGCTGCGCTCATTTACCCTCACTGTCCCTATTTCTTTTCTCTCCATTTCCCCTTGCTTCCCCTACTTACCTCCTTGACTTGCCTTAACTGCTTAACTTACCATACTTCCGCTTCCCTCTTTTCTCCTACTTCCTCTTACCAAACTACAAACGTCCCTTCCTCTCCTTTCCCTAACTTCTCACTTACCTACTTCTTCCTGTTCTTACTTACCCCCTCATTTTGTCTCAATTCCCCTACATTTTTTGATTTCAACATTGTCTTAGTCCGTAAACTACGTTATCAATTTTCAACTACAGTTGAACCCCATTCGCCCTCGTTAATGACCGTGGTTATGTCTATACCCCCCAACCCCCCAAGAAAAGCGATAAGGCTGTAGTTTAAGGTTCATCTTTATGGTTGAAAATTGGCCTTTGATACACTCTTTTAGTGTCCTAAACTAAAGGTCAAATTTGTTAGCTAGCCATTTTGGATAAAAATTCAAAAAGTTAGCCCAGTTTGAATATTTCTAAACCACTTATTTCTAAATTCAACAATTCTTTGTACGAATATTCATAGTATTTAAAAAGACAAACAATTTATCCTAATGAATTTTTTTCATAAAACTAAAAATGACTAGAGTTATAGCATTTACGAAAGAGTCGAAATATATTGCATCTTAAAAAAAATAGTTGAATTTTCAATCAAAAGAGATCTTCTACCACATTTATTTTAAACACTGAAGTACGAATTTTAGACAACAGGGGTATGTAACAGGGGTCAAAGTAATGCCTTATTTAGTACATTCTCCCTTTTTGAATCACTGAAAAACGAAATTTGAACAATTTGATAGAAAATTCAAATATTTAGTCGAAAGATGAACTAGTTTGTTAAAAATTCACATTTTTGTAGTTTAAGGTTCATCTTTATGGTTGAAAATTGGCCTTTGATACACTCTTTTAGTGTCCTAAACTAAAGGTCAAATTTGTTAGCTAGCCATTTTGGATAAAAATTCAAAAAGTTAGCCCAGTTTGAATATTTCTAAACCACTTATTTCTAAATTCAACAATTCTTTGTACGAATATTCATAGTATTTAAAAAGACAAACAATTTATCCTAATGAATTTTTTTCATAAAACTAAAAATGACTAGAGTTATAGCATTTACGAAAGAGGGTAGAAATATACTTAAGAAGTTAAAAAACAGTCAGGCTGCTGTATAGACCCCGTGTGTAACTTTCAAATCGTGAATATAAAAAAAATAATTTAATAATTAATTAAATTTAATTAATTTAGTAATTTAATAATAATTTAATAATAATAATAATAATTAATAATAATAAAAAACGGCATAAGTTGCAATAAAATATTTAATAAGAAAAGTTTTTTTTAGAGAATGTGCATTTTTTCAAATGGGAAAATGAAACTACTTCTGTTTTAATGCCAATGCATGTTATGAACTGTAATAATATACATTTATGGAAATGATATACAATTTGAGGCACAAACTCGAGTGCGAAGCACGAGATACGTGATGAGAATGTGTTCGTTAAAGCCGAAGGGGCTTTAACAAAAGAGAATTCACAATCACCAAATTACTGTTGTCGATACTTTGACCTTTAGTTTTAAAAAGTCTGTGCACAAGTGTGGGGAATATACAAAGATTGAGCGCGCAGCGCGATATAAATATTTTGTAGTACAATAATATAGAGCACGTAAATCAATATCTTATCTACCCTATGCGTATGATTATTATTGAATTTACGTTTATTAGGGTAGTTAATTATCAAGTTTCACAAAAAGTCTGCCTGCACCAAATTATCCTTCCTGCTTGGCTAATGTGGCGCGCTCTTAGTGAAATTTTGGAAAGGAAAGTAAAAGTTGTTTGCTGAGTCCAATGAAATTAATTTTGTGTAAATAATTACTTATAAATTGAAACACCCAAAAATAACTTTTCATGGTAAGAATTGAGTGATTAACTTTATTCAGCAAATTTTTTCACTATACAAAACAGCACACATAAAAAAATACAGTATAGTAAATACCTTTCGCTAAAAATCAATCAATTTCTGTAAATGAGGGTGCGCCACATTAACCGCCGCGCCACATTACCCGCTGATCCCCTAAAACTTCAACTACCTGATTGAAAATTTGGTCAATTGATTTAAAATTCCTCTTTTTAGTAGAAAACTACTCTTCTCGGTAGAAAAGTCAATTAGTGGTCCAAAATGTATTGATTTTATTGAAAATTCGTTTTCTTTAGGTTGAAAATTCAAATATTCGGTTCAGTTTCCTTGATTAAAAATTTAACTCTTATTGAAAATTCATTTCGTTTGTTATCAATTTCATCTTCACTGGTTAAAATGAAATTCTTTGATTAATTATTAATCTCTTGGTTAAAGATTCAAGTACTTTGTTAGAAATCCTTCTTTTTTGGATTAATCAAACTCATCTTTTTTAGTTTATGGTTTAACTATTTGGTCAAAAGTTTATTAATTTCGTTAAAAAATCATCTTATAAATAGAAAAGCAGTATTTTCGGTTAAAAATGCACCTTTTTCGGAAAATTCAACCATTCATTAGAATTTTAACTAACTTTGTTCGAAAATTCGTTTTTTCCATTTAAAAATTCATCTCTTTTCGTATGAATTTCATCTTTTTTAATTAATAATTCAATTTTATCTGGTTCAATTTAACTGTTTCTGATTGGAAATAAAAATCTTCCCTCGATTGAAATATCAGTATTTTAGGTTAAAAATGCGCCTTTTTTTGCTGAAAATTCAACTATTCATTTTGAAATTTTAACGGTTTTGTAGAAAGTTCACTTTCTTGGCTAAAAAATTCACTATTTTGCATGAAACTTTTTTTCTTTGTTCACTGAAAAATGTTCCTTGGGTGAAAATTCAACTCTTTTTGAAAATTCGTTTTTTTCATTTAAAAATTCATCTTTTTTCGTATAAATTTCATCTTCTTTGTTTAATAATTCAATTTTTTGGTTCAATTTAACTGTTTTTTATTTAAAATTAAAATCTTTCCTCGATTCAAGTATCAGTTTCAACATTGTTTGTTAAAAATTCATCTTTTTATTGAAATTTTGAATATTCAGTTGAACATTTATTTATCTTATTAAAAATTCATCTTTTTTTTTAGAAAATCGAACTTCTTGTTCGGAAATTCATCTCTTTCGTACAAAGTTTACTATTTTGTTGAAAATGCGTCTTTTTGGCAAAAAATTTTATCCTTTTGGTTGCAAATTCATCTTTTGTTTAAAATTAAACTAATTAATTTAAGTTGAACTGTTTTTTGAATAACTTATATTTTCTTCTCACAAATTTAACATATGTGTACATTTTTTTTACTGGTTGAAAAATATTCCTTAGTTAAAAAATAGTTTTTTTAAAATAAAAAATGCAATTATTTGGTTAATAATTAATCTGTTATGGTTGAAGATTGAACTATTTTGTTCAAAATTCGTCGTATTTTGTTTGATTCAACTGTTTTTGATTCAAAATGAAAATCTTTACTGGATTAAAATAGCAAGTATTACACTTTTTGTTAACGATTCTTCATTTTTCGTTGACAGTTCAACAAATGGGGATATGGAGTTCCAAATTTCAGGAAAAAGGTTTACGTAATTTACCCGCGGTCCCTTATTAAAAAATAATTGCGCACCTATTTATTTTCAAGTTCACATAAATAATTATCGCATGTGAATTATTGATAGAGTTAAATTTCCTCAAGAATAGTTGAAATCAAAATTCTACTTCCTACCTTAATTATCTGCATGGTTGACTTAATATAAATGTTCATCCGCAGCAATCAGTAACCGTCAGTAACGCAAGGAATGAAAAGTAATTAAATACTTAATTTCGATCAGCTAAAAAAAAGTGAATTAACATTCAGAGGCATTTTATTAGCTAAGTGTTTACTCTTCCTGATGGAAAAAAAAATTCAAGTTTTGCTAATCACTGGACGGTACGGTATGGTATAAGACGATTCCGCGAATTTATTAACGCGGGCGTATCGACGTCTCTCATGAAGGCACGCGAACAATTTATTTATATTTATTCCTGAATTTCTATGAATTTATTCGTGTGAGGAGAGAACAAGGAAAACCACTCGGACCTCGAGGAAAATGTAGAATCTCGTTTTTCCGCTGATTTTCCCACTGGGAAATTCTTACCCTCGCCCTTGTTCTCTTTTTTCCTTTTCTCGGTTGCGTTTCCGAGTTTAGAGAACAGAGAGCAGGCAAGTTGAAACCTTTCTTCCAGTGAAACTTCATTAGGAACTTTTTCTCATTCTATTACATTCAGACACTTTTTTTGCGAAGTCGCTTAGTTAAATTAGAGAATTTATTAAAAATGTTTTTAAATAGTGTACAAAATGTCAGGAGAGTTTCCAATTTTAAAAGAATTATATTTAAGTTGACTGTTTTGAACTTTTTCTTTTTATTTTACCTAGCTTTAAATAGTTTTTCAGGTGAATATTCAAACCAAAAGACATAATTTGAAACTTATAAGGAGCTTTTTACAAAAATAGGGGAATACATTCTTTTAAATAAAATTAATATGGGTACGACTAAAAATTCAGTTTAAAACGCTATTTAAACATTTCTAACATGTCCAGTGAAAATGTTTCTCTTATGACAAAATACATGAATTTTTAACAAAATAGTTTAATTTGTAACTAAAAAGATCAATTTTTAACCAATAAAATTAATTTTCCACGACAAAAGTCAAATTCTGCATCAAATGCATTCATTTTTCATCAAATAGTTAAATTAAAAACATATAAATTTTAAATTAAAAATCGAAATTTCCAAAAAATGCTAGTTACATTTTCAGTTTAAAAATTCATTTTTTAATAAAAAAAAACAACTTTACACAAAAGAGATGAATTTTCAACGAGAATTACAAATCTTCAACAAATTTTCAAGAAAGTAGTAAATTCCTCAACCAAACCCGATTATTAACAATCAGATTTTATAAAGATGAAAGTATTTTTTGTTAGTTCGTACGGTCTTCATTGAAGTAAGAGAAATAACAAACGAAATTACAACATGTGAATAGTAAATGGTCAAATTTTATAAATAATTCTAAGATGTCCCTAGATCTTACTTTAAAAAAAGAGACAACGAAATGCTTATGATATTTAGGATAAACGACGAATATTTCATTAAATATGGTTTTTAATAAAACTTTTGAATTTTTAAGTAGCCTAGTACCTAGTGGGCGTTCTTTTACTTGTTTCTTTCACCATATACTACGATGTAGTAGGATATAATAAATAATTTTGTGATTCCAACTTGCATTCTAATCAACAAAAATCTGGTTGACTCAAATTGATTCCTACTTTCATTCTGACCCACAAAAATCTGGGAGATGCAAATCTATTCCTACTTTCATTCTAATCCACAACAATCTGGGAGATACAAATCCATTTCTGATTTCATTTCAACCCACAACAATCTCGGAGACATAAATCGATACCTACTTTCATTCTGATCCTCAAAAATGTGAGAGATGCAAACCTATTACTACTTTCATTCTAACCCAAAACAATCTGGGCAATGCAAATCTAGTCCTACTTTCATTTTAACTCACAACAATATAAGAGATACAAATCCATTCCTACTTCCATGTTAACCCACAACAATCTGGGGGATACAAATCCATAATGCCTGGCATGCTGTCTTGCTCTCTTATTCATAATCAAACCGACTCCTTGACTACCATCTAATTCACTATCTGTTCCTGATCATATTTCAATGCACCTTTTAACTCACTGGCGTTTAGCTCTTCAATGTTGCATCTCCTTTTCTTTGTTTTGGTGCGCATAATATATTTAGCTTTCTTACGTGGATAGTTTTACGCTCTTCTTTGTTTTAGTAAGATGATTCACCCCTCTAGCATTCCAGACAACCAGTGCCCATTCAGCGCCTGAAATTTTACCTTTACTGGTCCTAAATTTCCGAAAATTTTATAAATATTTAGAGAATTTATAAGAATGATATATTTTCATGACCTTCCTACATTGAGAAGGTAATGGTTTTATGTAAAATTTGACTCAGTGTATTTTCATTAAATCTCCATGTCTTGAGACTATTTTTACGTAGGTTTCTGTCCATCTGTCATCTGCCCACCTGTCTGTAGTCTGTAGACATGATAATTTTCGAAGAAATACTTGGATTGGATTGAGCTTTGGCATAAATTTTTTAGAGCCAAACAGAAAACGGAAAGTTCGTTTACTAGCTTTTTTTGTTAAAAATTCGAAAAGTTAGAGTATTTTCAAAAGGTTTAAGACCATTTCTTTTAAGATTTAAAAATTTTATGTGATTTTTTTCTAGTACTTGGAAATTCGAAAATTGTGTGTTAAGGACATTTAAAAAAAAAATATCAGAGTTGTATAATTTTCAAAATTCAAAATAACAAACAAAAATGAGCATTTCAAGCGAAACAGCGCACATCACGAAAAAAGTAAAAAGAAGAAAACCAGTTGATTTTTAAAAGGGCTATAAGATTATTATAACAATTTTATAAATTTTCTTTAAAACGAAAATTCAACTTTTTGATCGCACAAAAAATAATGTAAAAATAAAAAATTCTATTTTGCGGTCAAAAAATTCAAGATGCGATAAAATATAAAACGACAAAAATTATAAAACCAAAAAAGATCCTCAAATTTTTTGTGAATTAATTTTTCATTGGATGGGTAGTTTTTGTTTTATTCATGAAAAACAAAGTTAAATATTAAAAAAATAAAATTTTTAGACAAAAGACACGAGCTACGAACCAAAAGATATAAATATAAACGTTATTTATCTAAAAAAGAGCTACAAATTTGTTATGGATCATTTTTTTATAAGACGCATAGTTTTTGTTATAATCGTGAAAAATGACATTACAAATTAACGCATTAAATTCCTCCTCAAGAAGACACAAGGTACAATGAAATGCTTAAAAACAAAGTTGTTTTTAAATTAGATGTGTAAATTTGCTTTATACCTTTTTTCAGGAGACACTTGATGATAATGTGTTCGTTAAAGCCGAAAGAGCTTTAACAAAAGAGAATTCGCAATCATTAAATTGCTGTTCTTGTCTTAAGCATTAATTTTTAAAGTCCTATGAAAAAAGTATACAATTTTTTTTTCTCATTCAAATAATTGTTCGAAAGTTGAATTCTTTTTTTGAAAATTTATTTACTTTAAAGATTTATCAATTTAGTTGAAAATTTATCTTTTTTGTTGAAAATGTAACTATTATAGTGATGTCCAAGCGCGCAGCGCGAGGTTAATGTATCATTGTGCGGGAAGCGCGAGTTCCAACAGTTACGCGCCCTAGGTACGCTGACAATTGCGTGCCGCACACGCAATGCGCGATGAAGATGTGCCCATGCAGCAGGCAGATTTTTTAAAATGATATCATCAAAATTTCATCAACAGCTGAAGTTTAAAATCTAAAATTTTATTTCTTCTCAAATTTTCTAGTAACTAATACAAAGTACTTATCTCCGGAATATTTGTTTCAATCATTTAGTTTTTTTTTGTTATACCGGTATTGATTTCCAAAGTTCTTTTGAATTTTCAAGTAGCACTTGTATTTTTGCGGCTAATCCTTTTTGAAGAAAATAAATGAAATTCTATCTATACTGTAACATGATTTAAAAATAATCACACAAAGATTGAACGAATGACTGTGAAATTTATATTTAGTTTTTCTAAACTGAAACATTGATTTGTTCTTTAATACAACATTTTTATTATTTAAATAGAATTTTCGATTGATAAAACCAAGAACATTGGTCAAAAATAGCGTAAGATTTATTAAAACTTTTTCCAGACAAAATTTCAAATCATATCTTTCTATCAGTTTATACAAATTTGTTGGTATTTTTGGTAATAGCTGTTTGCAACCATCAAAAAACCCAATTTTAATAGAGATTTTTTCGAAATGATCTATTTTCGCTTGGCCCACTTCGCAATTAGAATAGATAAAATGACTTCCTAAATATAATTTGCAGGTTATGTAGCAAACTTGTAAACATAAAGGCGTATTCACATGCTAAGAAATTTCCGTCAAAAGTTATCGGTCGATAACTGTAAATCGATTCCTACCTTACCAACTTCACTTTTCAAATGTTTGCCTTGTGAATGCGTCTTGATGTTATTCTATGTAAGAGTCTCTAAAGGAACCCGTTTAGACTTTTACAGGTTATTATCTGCCTTTAACACAATACATTTAATTTATATGTACTTTAAATTCATGTGGCGTTTCCATTTGCCTTGAAATAAAAAAAAGAGGAAATTAGATTTTAATCTCATAATCTCTTGGAGCTATGAGATCCAAAAGCAGTTGATGCTTTTGCTAGAACATAATGTCTGAATATACCATATTCTGGAGCTTCTTCTAAAGTAATTTTCTTTTTAGTCCCATTTCCTACGACAACTATATGGCCCCATTCGTCAAGTAGTGGATGGATGACATGATTGACTCCTCTTCCAACCACTGTATCAAGCATGCATACAAAATTTACTTCGCCTTGTAGTTCACGTAGATGATTTTTTGTCTCCAGAAAATAATAACCATTATATTCAAATTCTGTAAACGTGAGTTCTTCGGTAACAGTGAGAGGAGGAAGTTCTAACCCTCGTTCGAAGTACGGTCGTAGATGTTCAATATCGATGCAAACTGAAACAAGGAAATTTTTTTTTTAATAAATAAGTTTTCCCTGCAATGGTAAATTTGGAAAGCAGCTTCATATTTTAGACTTCAGACTCATTACCGCATTCCATTTTTTCTCATTTCTTGCATTTTTAATTTTTTTTAAATTCATCTTGTTCCCCTAGTACACTATACTATCGGTATAAAACCCCCCGATTTACGGTTTCCTAGAACTGATGGGCTCTGCAGATTCGTAGTGAGAGATTCTAGGCGATCGCAAGATATGGCTATATGGCTA
>NC_046664.1:60099949-60104080 GCF_010883055.1 Belonocnema kinseyi
TATAAGCGAAAAGATTGTACGGAATTGAAGTCATGTAAACCCTTAGGGGACACATGATGAATATAGAAGAAGTTTTTAATTTAAATTTACATTACATGATTTTTTAAATGTCTTCATTTTGAACGATCCAATAGTAGCTCTTTAAAATGATTAATCTTGCACCTAAATCTACGGATTAAAATTATGCAAAATTATGCAATTTTTAAGTTTTATAATTAAACATTCTTAAATTTCAAAGACATAGTATAGAAAATTGTTTTACTCAACTTTGTCTAAATAACTAACATTAAAAATTAAAGATTTTTCCATTGCAAATATTCAAGATAGATTTAGAATTACAGAATATAAATGTCTTTGAGAATATTGTATTATGAAATAAAACCCTAAGCTGACTGAATTTAATAATTAATCATTATATTTCATAGTATTAAAAAATTATGCATAAGTTTTTACTTTGTTAATTAGATAATAAAACAAAGACACATCTTAAAAGCGCGCGTAGGGCGCTATCTGTGCTTGTTTTAAGTACGAGTATACATCTCAACTTCGAAATAAAAAAAAAATGTAATTGAAGATAATTTTTTTTTCATCAGAGAAACTTTTCTTTGACCGAAAAGAGCCAACCAACATTTTTGTTTGATTATCTTAATTTTTTATGTGTATGATTACTGATTATATTGTATAGTACTTTGAATCTCTGAATGAATTTCCATTGTATGATTAGGCAATGCAAATAAGAAACATGTTATAAATGAGCTCAGCGGGCTATGTTTACCCGGTTTTTCCATTATTAATACACATCTCCAATTATTAATCAAAATTGAGAGGACTTACATTCTTTAAGGGAGATATTAGATATTAGATATAAGAGAAATTTAGTAAAGTAGATAACTAAATATAAAAGCGTATTTAGTACTTATTTTGTTTAATAATATATAAAATAAAGTTTATTTTTATTAATTTTACTTGTAGCAGTTTTGTCAAAACAGTTAAAAAGGCCTTGTTTTTATGGATATTTTTCTGCATAATTACAACAACAAAAAAACAAATTCTAATCTAATTCTACGACTAAGGAAGTCTTTATAACAATGTATAACAATGTATAACAATTATAACATCTTTCATTGTATTCAATGAGCTGCAATGTTATACTGTAATTGTTGACCTATGGATTTTCTATAGGGTCGATTCGTTAAAAATATTAGTTAATAGTACATATATAACCCCCCCCTTCTATGTAACAGATCATAGCCCACCCCCCTGAAAAAATTGTCACATAATTTATGGGTGGTCCCTGTTGTATTTAGGTTTAAAACTCATAAATCATTACTGAGGTTATTTGCCGAAGAACGAGCAAGATAGCGGTTAATTTATAAATAGAAATATTCTGTAGAATTTCCGTTCTTTTATCTTGTTTTTTCAACGATTTTCGAATTCTTTGGGAATCAGTTTTCTCTATCATGGAAAAAACTACTCTCGGTGGTATTCTGGTCTTTATTTTGCCGATTCTCTTCAATTTTATTGGTAAATATGAAACTTTATATAATAGTATACATAAATAAATTCGCAAACCTTATAAAATCTCTTAAAAACGCTTTTAAATATTTAAAAATCTTTTAAATCCTCTCAAAATCTCCGAAATGTTTTTAAAATTTTAAAATCTGACAAGTCCGATGAAATCTTGCCCAATCTTTAGAAATGAGGAAAATTCTTTAAAATTACGTATTAACCGAAATATATGAAATCATGCACATATCCTTGAAATAATTTTTAAAAATAAATAAAATCTTTAAAAACATATAATATCCTTCAAAATCCTGATCAAGTTTCAGCAACTTTTTCGAAAATTAAAATTCTTTTTTTTTAATTGTTTCCTTTAAAAAAATTCAACTAAGTCTTTCACCCCCCCCCCCCCTAATTTCCCACCTTAGAAAAAAATAAGACGGAAGGACGCAATCCCGTCTGAGACTAGAAGGAATTCCCCCGGGCTACAAAGCCCTACAAAAAATCACTTCGATCGCAATTTGAGCGCGTCTAGGGCGCGCGATTGTTCTTTCTCGCGCATCGTGCTCGATTCTGCATTAAACTCGCGCTACGCGCTCGGACTTTGTATTTCCCTCACATTTCTGCATAGACCTTTTAAAACTCAAACTCAAAACACCAACCACTGTAATTTTGCGATTTTAAACTCTCTTTTGATAAAGTTATTTCGGCTTTAGCGAACACATTTTCATCAAGTATCTCGTGCTTCGCACTCGATTTTACCCAAAATGTCCCATTTTCTACATTATGCTCAACACTTTTATATCAAATATAATATATTTTGTATGATACTGTGCCTTGGAATGCGTATTTATATATTGCAAAATAAAGTACGAATTGTATTTATCAGGATGACTTTAATATTTGTTTCTTATTTTGCAAAAATTTTTAGTATAGTTTTTGATTTTCAAAGTTGTTTTTCAAAAATAAAACAAAAACTACTTATCCTACAAAAAAGTAATTTTTGAAAAATTTGTTATTTTTTTTTAGGTGCACAATTTTTGTGAATTCAGCTCTTTTTGTATCTTGTTTTGTTTGACCACAAAATGGATTTATTGCTTTTTCATTACTTTTTTGTTGCGTAAAAATTTGAAATTTCGATGTTTTGTTCGCAAAATTTAAAAAGTTGTTTATTCAATCTTATAAGACCTTGAAAAGGAAACATTTTTCTTTCTTGGCTTTTTCCCATATCACGGTTTGTTTGGCTTCAAATGTTCATTTTCATTTGGTATTTGTGATTTTTAAAAGTGCTATAACTTTGGTCATTTTTATTCCATCAAAAAAAGTAATGATGATGAATTGTCAGCTTTTGGTCTACTATAAATAACTATCGAAAGAATGTTCAAATATAAAAAAGTGGTCTCAACAATTTCCAAAATCCTCTAATTTTTTTAATTTTCGTCAAAAAAGCTGGCTAGCGAACTTGACCTCTTTTCATATCCTTATAAAGTGTGCCAAAGGACAATCCAATCAAATAATGCCATCAAATGTTAGCGTGCTTACAGATTACAACGACAACAACAACGATAACGACGACAGAAAGATACCGACGTAAAAACTTTTTCTTCTGACCCAGGGGCCTCAAAACGGGGACATTTGATGGAATCCGCGAAAGTTATTTTTTCAAATAAAATCAACACCTTCTTAGTAGGAATGGAACGTAAAAATTAAGAAAATTTTTTTTTCAAAAGTAAAAAAATATCTTTTTTAATATTCTGTTGAGAATTTATTTTGATTAAGTTTATGTTAATTAAGTGTAAGTAAAGTAAAGTAGGCGAACGGCGCTTATTTAGATTCTTTTTTAACTGTATATCTGAATTTAAAAAATCGAATTATCGATAAAAAGGTTCATTTTCAATCAAATTGTTGAATTTTCAAACCAACCAGATATAATTTTGTACAAAGCAGTTCACTTTTCTACCCGAACATATGAACTTTCAAATTAAACGATGAATCCTCAACTATAACAAAATGATTTTTCATCAAGGTAAGTTCATATTTCTACCGGGTAGTTGAATTTTTAAACAATAAATATAAATTCTCATAAAAAATTTAATAGTTAATATGTCTAGAAGAAAATTAAAATTTGAAATAAAAACTATTTTAATTCAAACGAAAAAGTAGAATCTCTGAACCAAACTAGATTAATTTTCAATTAAAAATTTGCTATTTTAACGCCAAAAGATATTTATTTAACCAAGGACAATAATTTTCTACAAATAGAATAGTTAACATGTTAACCAAACGGATGAATTTTTATTTAAAAAAGTACATTCTTAAAAAAGTGGTTCAATTTTCAACCAAGAGGTTGAATTTCTTAGAAAAAATATGACTCATGGAGAAAATAGTTGCATTTTCAACCAAATAAATAAATTATCAATCAAATAGTAACACGTTAAACCAAACGAGATTAATTGCGAACCAAAAAAAATAAGTACGAGGGTGGATTGATAAGTTTCCGGCCTGACCAAGAAAAACAACGTTTTTTAGAATTTTTTTTTTTTTATTTCTCAACATAATCTCCTCCAAGGCTGATACATTTCTCATAGCGGTGTTCTAGTCTAGTAATGCCATCTCTATAGAATGATT
>NC_046664.1:60104180-60172457 GCF_010883055.1 Belonocnema kinseyi
CATTTTATTCTACTTATATATTAAGTTACTATTACTTACAATCTTTAGGCTTTTAATCTAACACCCTCCTAATCCTTTATCCATTGTTCTACTAACCCATTCTCCCCTAGAATCTTAACCACATTCTCTTGCCAGATTCCTTTATCTATTATTCCTCTCCTACATCCTTTCCATACATGCGCCCATGTTTCCTGTTTCCATTCACATATTCTACTTCTTCTGTTCTCTTCTTTTTTTCAACACATCCCCTCCCTCGCCTCGTTTCCAAATCTAAATCTTGCTTTTCTGGTCCACCTTCTGTCTCCCCATCCTTTTTCTAAATACTTTGGTACTCTTTCCCTTTTTATCATCTTATACCCTTTATTGTATTTTGATTCCTCAATCATCCCCGACCTTTCTATTAATTCTCTTTCCCTGTCCTTATTTTCCAATTCTTCATAGTTTACTCCAGTGCCATCTTCTGTTTCTCTAGCATTAAAGAACTCCCTGCTCTCTTCCCATCTCGTTAATTCGATCGCCCTCCCTCTCCTCTCTTCTACCTTCATTAAATACTTTCTCGCCAACTACTCTCTCCTCCCCTCCCTTAGCTTCGTCTCAAATTTCCATGCCCTATTTCCCACTCTAATACTTACCTTTTTGTAAACTCTCAGTATCTTTTCTTTCTTTCCATCCCCATATCTCTGCTCCATAACCTAATACCGGCCATACCAGCGTATCAAATAACCACATTCTCCTTCTTTTTTAACCTTCTCTTTCCTATTCCCCATATCTCTTTCATTACCCCTGCTGCCTTTTTAATCCTTTCTCTTATATGAGCTCTATGATCTCCATTCATTTGCAAGATATACTATATCTAAAATATTTAAACTCTTTTACTTCTTTTAACTTTATTCCCTTCCATCTGCCCGTATATGCTTTTTTCCTGCCCCCTCCTTTTCTAACCTTCTCAACTGAAAATGTAACTATATTGTTAAAAATGTCACTCATTGGTTGAAACTAATTTTTTTTATTGAAAGTTCAATTCTTTTGTAGAAAATTCTCCATTTTGGCTTGACTTAAACCAAAATATTACTTTTCAGCAAAAAATTAATTTTCAACAAAACTGATGAATATAAAATAGTTGAATGCTCAAGCAAAGAATAATAATTTTAAACTAAAAAGTTACATTTAAGAAAAATGATATTTCTTCTGCAGAAGATTAATTTTTTAATCAAAAAGATAAATTTTCAAAAAAATAGTTGTATTTTCTGTTAAAAAAGATATCAGTTGACTATTCACAATAAAAATCCGAATTTTCAAACAAGAAATAAGTTCATACGAAAAAAATGAACTTTCAATTAAAAAACACGAATAGTTTTAATAACAAAGTATTAATTTCTATCAAGAAGAAACGATTAATTTTTAACAAAATAACTGAATTCTCTAATAAATAGTTGCATTTTTATCCAAGAAAGATGAAATTTTTACTGAAACAGTTGAATTTCTAATAAAAAATAACCATTTTTTCATTGTTGAACTTTCGAATAAGTTAAATTTTCAGTAGAACAGTAGAATGTTCAACCAAAAAATATGAATTTTTAACAAAGTAGTTTAATTTTCAACCAACGAGTTACATTTTTATTCAAGAAAGATACAATTTCCCTTAAATCAGATGAATTTTTAATTTAAAAATCAATTTTTTAAAGTTAAATTTTCAAGCAGAAAAGATTTCAGTTCTCTTTTCAATACCAAAATATTTTGTTTAAAGAAATTTACATTTTCTACGAAATAGTTAAATTTTCAAGGACACAACAGAATTTTTAACCGAAAAATAGTAACGTTTTCATCCAAGAAAGATGTAATTTTTTCTAAAGCAGATGAACTTGAAAATAAAAAAGACAAACATTACCAAAAGAGGTTGAATTTTTAACCTTGGAATGGAAGCTTTTAATGTGTCCCCTAAGGGTTTACATTTTTCTTGCACCTTCTTCTTTATTCCTTTACACACCCCCCACACACTTACTTGGAGATGGAAAGGGGACCTATGGTTTAAGGTGGGTTCCGAACCACCAAGAGCAACAGCTTTAAGTACTTAGAGAAAACCTTTTTCTTTAGAGGTACCGGTCCCACGACTCTCCGGAGATGAACAACTCCCTTGCTAGGCTAGTGTTCACCGCATGGGTCGCCAAGGCTCTTCCAGAGTGCGAGGCGGGAATCGAACTCGCAAGCCGACGAAGGGGGTTACATTTTCATCCAAGAAAGATGTAATTTTTGCTAAAGCAGGTGAATTTTAAAATAAATAAGACAAACTTTACCAAAAGAGGTTAAATTTTTAACCTCACAGTTGCATTTGTATTCAAGATCGATGAAATTTCTTCTAAAACAGACTTAACTAAGAAGTATGACTTTTTAACAAGAAAGTTAAGAAAAATAAAAATTTTACTATAGCGGATGAATTCTTAAATAAAAAAAATATAAAAAAAAGATTTGAATTTTCATACAAAAAGATTATATTTAATTTTTCAACACAAAAATAAAATTTTATAGAAAATAGTTTAATTTTTAACAAAGAAGTTTCATTTCTACACAGAAAGATGCAATATTTATTCTGAAAAACATGAAATTTGGAATCAAAATGATCAATTTTCGGAATAATTACTTTTCATCTAAAAAAGATTTCAGTTGACTTATCAAAAACAAAATATGAATTTTAAACAAAGGGTTAATGTTCTACGACAAGAGCTGACTTTTCAAATCAAAAAGCCGAATTTTTGACAAAATAGTTGAATTTGCAACTAAAGCGGACTTCCATCGAAGAAATTTGTTAAATTATTAACCATCTATTATAAATTATAACTAAAAAGATAATATTTAAGAGAAAGTTTTTGCGAATTTGCAAAAATTGCGTACTAAAGTGAAGGACCACATCTCCCCTGACGTAACGAATCGTAACAAATTATCTCCCCCGCCCCCTTGAGATGTTACGAAATTTAAATCGGGTTCCTTAGGAATATAGTTCATAATTATAAAAAATAGTAAGGCCAGGCTTTTAACACGTTTATGGTGTAAAGAACAGATCTATAAAATATTTTTAAAAAACTTAAAAATAGTTGCAAATTAGGACTTCTTTGAAAAAAATCTAAATTTGAATCACGATAATTAAATGAGTGTTGGAGCCACTTTGAAAAAAATTGCAACGCATATTTGATTGGACACTTGTAAGTGTATGTGAAGAAACGTGCATGCACGTATGATCGATCGTGCATCAATCACCAATAAGTTGTGCATATGCATTCGAGAAAGATAGTTACAACCCCCTTTCTTCTTCACCTCACTTTGTCCGTTGACGCCTTGCATGCATAATATCACTTTATTCAAGCTCTACAACTTCAATGCTCATTCACATTCGAGAGTTGGGAAAAAATTTAGGCGTATTTGCATTCACAACATAGTGCCTTTCGTTTCAGCAACGACCGAAATAAAAAAATTTTCCCGCAGGATTCCGCTAGTCCTCTACCTTATCGAAATCATCGACCCTACTTTTCTCAACAATGTCAAAAAATTTAACATTTAGGTATGGTCGTAATTGTATTTTAGCTCCAGTTTTGACCTGAGGTTATTAATAATTTTTTACACCAGTGAAAGGAGAGACCCACTTATCAGAAACACGATGCGGTCTGAGAGACCGCACGTCCATATGTCAATATAAGGTTCGCACTTTGTTACATTTTTAATAAAGTATTAGAGGTTTAATAAAGTATTCAAATACTCCTTATCCAGTTGTCATTCTCATTTTTGCAATTGTAATAGAAATATAAAATTGTGACCCTACCGTAGACGTGCGGTCTCGCGGGCTACATACGATTTGCAACTGATGCTCTTTACCAATTGTTCGCCTACATCAACGAAAGCGTAACTAAAACTAAATCTATTATAAACGGCAGATTCAAGGTAGTCAAACGGGTGAGGGGGCATATCAAAACAATGGTGCAGTCTGTGAGACCGCACGTCGATTCTTAAAGGTTAAAGAAGTTCTTTTTAAATGGAATTAGGGAGTGTCCAGCTTCAAAATAAAGAACAAAAAACGGCAAAAACAGTCTTGTCTTACTACTGTTTTAGAAAATTTTTATTTTATCCCGGTTTTCAAGAAACTTCCTACTTTTCTCGCTTTTTTCGACAAAATTTTAACTAAATGAATTAATAAGAATTAATTTAATTTGATTAGAAATTCTGCTATTTGATTAAAAATGTAATTATTTTGCAAAATCTAAAAGTCTTTTGTTAAAAATTCATTTCTTTTCTTGGTTAAAGATTAATTTGTTTGGTCACCTTATTTGACAATTTAAATATTCTGTCGAACATTTATTTCAGTTTTGGTTAAAAGTTAATATTTTTAACTAAAACTTTCGCTATTCCATTTTTGCTTAAAATACATCTTATTTTTTGGATTTGTTTTCATTGAAAAATAATTCTTTTAACTCAAAATTTAACTCTTTCATTTTTTCAAATTATTACTTTTTTGAACTTCACAATTGGTTGAAAATTGGTCGTTTTCGTTCCTATTCTAAGTAAAAAAATGTTTAGTGGAAAATAAAACTGATTTTTTTTTTGTAAATTTATCTGTTTCGTTGAAAACGCATCTTTTTATAGAAAATTAATGTTGTAGGTTGAAAACTCGCCTATTTGGTTAAAAATTCGTGTTTTTCATAGAAATTTAATATTCTTAGATCAAATTTGAAATATTTTGTGAAAATGAATTTTATTCTGATGCAAATTAATCTTTCAACTAAAAATTTAACTATTCTAAGTTTAAAATTAATCTTTTTCAATAGAAAATGCAACTATGTGTTTTGAAATTTAAGTATTTTGTTTGAAATTCTTCTTTTGCTAGGGGAGTAATCACATTAGTTCAAAATTAATCTTTCTTGGTTACAATTTTTTTCTCTAATTGAAAATTCAACTATTTTCTATCATTTCTTTCCTTGTAGAATAATGTTTTTAATTGAAAATGTAATAATTCTATTTTATTTCTTTGAGAACTCATTTTTCTTAGAAGACAATAAATATATTTTGTTTCAAAATGTTCCGCTTTTGGGTTAAAAATTCATTTATTTTGTTACTAAATTCATATTTTAATTGAATATTTGTTTTCATGCTGTAAAATTTAACCATTTTTTTTATTGACCTTTTTGTTAATAATTTATATTTTTGGGTTGAACACTCAGCTATTCTGTAGAAAATCCGTTTTCTATGTTGAAAATTCGAATCTTTAGTTAAAACTACCTTTGTTTTGTTCAAGATTTAATCTGCTTTGGTTAAAAATTTAACTAGTTTTTTGATCATTGATATTTTTTGGTAATTCAACTTCTTTTGATTGAAGATTAACGTATTTTTTATGGACATATTAGAAAATAAACTGTTTGGCGTGAATTATACATTTTAATTGAAAATAAATTTATTAAGTTACAAATTTAACAAGTTTGTTGAAAATTCATGTATTCTAGTAAAAATTCATCTTTTTGGTAGAAAATAAATATTTGAAATTGATCTTTTTGGTTGAAAATTTGATTATTCGGTTAAAAATTCGTCTTTTTTGGTTAGTTGAAAATTTAACTATATTTAGAGTAAGGTTCATGTCCTTCACTGAAAATTCTTCTTTTTTGCTAGAAAAGCAATCTCATTAGTTAGAACTTACACTTTTTTGGTTGCAATTTTTTTATTCGAAATTTAACTATTTTTACAGAAAATCATTTTTTTCCTGTTGAAAAATAAGTTTTTTCATAGGAAACGAAATTCTTTAATTTTTATTATAAAATTGATCCTTTTTAGACAAAAATAAATTTGTTTTGTTCAAAACTTTTCTGTTTTGGGATAAAAGTTCATTTCTTTTGTATGAAATTCATATTTTTCATTAAATATCATTTTTTCTTTATGAATTGAAATATCTTTTTTCGTTCAAAATTGGACTTCATAATTTCGAATTTTTGAGTTAAGTTGAACTATTTTTGATGAAAAATTATAATATTTTTTGAAGGCATATAAAATATTCCTGATTGTTTCGAATATTTAGCCCTTCTGTGGAAACGGAATCATCTTTGTTGTAATTTCATCTCTTTGGTTGCAAACTTAACTCTTTTTTGAAAATAATTTTTTAGCTTACAATTTATATTTTTGCTATGAAATTTCCGGTATATTATCAATAAGTTTGCAAACATTTTAATATTTTTTCTTTAATTTACAATAGAACAATTATTCTATCAATAGCAATTACACTGCGAATATCTAATTTCTATGATTATGATTTAAATTTAGGAAGCGGCAGAATGGAAGATATAGTAAAATATGAAAAAAGTACCTAAAATGAATAAAATTACGTAATTGGGCCGCTATTTGCATAATCAGGCAGATGTAACCACAGCAATTAGGATACAAGGTTTCCAATCTTAAAGGCCTGGGATCTTAAGCGCCTTGAGGAATAAAGGATTTGGGCTAGTATCAACTCAGTCATCAATTCTGACCACAAATTGGCGAAAAAGAAGCAAACAATGCAAAAAACTAATTTTTTTCAAAGTTCGCTTGAATTTCGTGAACTGGTTGGTTTATCATACGTAGTATTTGTATCATTCAGAAAAATATTTGTAACTTTCCGTTATTGATTGATCCAAATTATAATTTAACTAGACTTTATTTGGCCGCGATACAATATTTACTATTTTTCTTTGCATTAATTGCCATTTTGCTTAATTTGTATTGTCCTGAATTTACATTAGACGTTCCCAATTGTTATACTTTTCTTTTGCTTAAGCTAACATTTAACCTAACTTTGATTTATCTAATTGTTGTGTATCATAATTTTTATTGGCTCACATTATCGCTTCATTTATATAAATATTTATCAGGCATAATTGTTAATGTAAATAATATTAATTTGGTCACCCAGGATATCATGGCATCCCGTTTTAATTTGTCCGAATTGTAATAATCTGTCTAAAATTAAATTTTCCGAATTGTTATTTGACCACATTTGACTTTTTCCGAATTTGACACGCGGCTTTCAATATTTATTTCAAATTAACAACGTTTAAAATAATAAAAATAAAATTTTAAATGATTTTGAATTGAAAACGTTCCTTATTCAATTTTATATTATTACATACATTTCTTAAAAAAGAAAATTATTCCAAAGCAATTAATAGAAATTAAACTGAAATTATTTTATAATAAAATCATGTAAAACTAAATAATTTAAAATTGTAAAATTTTAAATCAGAAGCTCACAAAATTGGTAAGTTTCAGATTCAAATTTTAAAAATTGGACACTTTCAGAACATGGAAAATTGAATATTTTCCGTTCAAAATTTTGGAAATTAGACAATATTAGAACATGGAAAATTAAATATTTTCAGTTTAAAATTTGTAAAAATTGATAATTTAAAAGATAATGAAAATACAAATTGTGTCATTTATAATTAAAAACGTTCAAAACTGAATCATTAAAATTTTTCAACTTTTTAATTAAAAACTTTTTTAAATTCAAAGTGATTAAATCTTGACAATTTAAAATTGAAAATTAAATTGAATGTTTGCTTCTAAGATTCTAGATATAAAACTGTTATTAAATAAAAAACTTAAAATTTAACATTAAAATCGATTTCAAACATTTTTCTATGCTCAAAAAATGATATCCATGGCATTTTGAATTTTTGATTTACTAAAATAAAATTTCTTTAAATGCAATAAATTTAATTTTAATTTAAATTTGATTTAAAATTAAACAAAACAAGAATTAAAATTCCACCAAAATGGATGAATTTTGAAAACAAACACACGAATTTTCTACCGACGAGATAAATTATTGTCTACCCAAAAAGACGAATTCTCAACCAAAAATATAAAAATTAAATTTTCAGTGTAAAAATCAATTAAAACATAAATAAAAAGAATTTCCGAAAAGCAAATTTTAATTTTTTACCAAACTGATGAATTTTTAACTGAAATGATAATTTTTAAATGAAAAAGACAAGATTTTTCAGTTAAGAAAAAAAAGTTCATACAACCTGAAAATATGAATATTCAATAAACAAAAGTTAATTTTCAACCAAACAGATCTAGTTTTAATTTAAAAACATGAATTTGTAACTAATAAAGATCAGTTATTTACCAAAAACGGAAAATATTATTTCCAGGTCAAAAACTGAATTTTATAAACAATAAAAACAATTTTTTAACAAATCAGGTCAATTTTTAACCAAAGAGATTTCAAAATTACTCTTTTGTTTGAAGATTCATCTATTTAGTCGACACTCAATTCTTTTGTTGAAAATTCATTTTTTATATTTTTAAAGATGTATCTACTCCAATTTTTATTGAAAATTGATGTTCCTAATCGATAATTGATCTTTCATGGTTAAAAATTTAGTTATTTGGTTAATTATTGTTGTATTTGATTAAATTTCGTCTTTTTGCTTGGAAATTAATTTGCTTAACTGAAAGTGCATCGGTTTAATTTTATAAAAAATTTAAATGTTTGATTTTAAATTATGTAATCTTTTTTGATTGAGGATTCAACTATTTTGTTGATTTTTCTTCTTTTTTGGTTGAACTCCCCTGTTTCTTGTTTAAAATTTAATTATTTTTGGATACAATATTGTCCATAACATTTATTTTAGAATTCATTCTTTTTGGTTAGAAAATCAACTAATTGTTTCAAAGTTAAACTAATTAAAAAAATCATTGTTTTGATTGTAGATTATCATTGTATTCGATTAACTTTGTTATTAAAAAATAATATTTTTCGGGTTCAAAATTCAACATTTTGTTGTTGATAATTTGATTATCTCGTCTTCAAAATTTCAAAGTTTGGCTTAAAAATAATTTATCTTGTTGAAAATTCGTCTTTTTTGTTAAAAAAGCAACTGTTTGGATGGAATTTAAATTACCTTTGAGTGAATAATAAACTATTTTGATGAAATTTTTTTTTTGGCTAAACATATTTGCTTTTTATTTCAAATTAAATTATTTCTTAAGTTGAAATATTGTCCAGAACATTTTTCGTTGGAAATTCGTTCTTTTTGGTTCATAAGTCAACTCTCTGTTGTAAAATTTTAATTTAAAAAAAATGCATTTTTTGATTGCAGATTCATCATTTTAGTTGAAAGTTAAAACGTTTCGATTGAAAATTTAACTTTTTTGTAAGCAAATTAAAAAATTTGGTAGAAAATTGAACTTATTTTGTGAAAGTTCAAATATTTAGTAGAAAATTATTTTTTCCAAAATAATATTTTCGGGTTGAAAATTCAACTTTGATTTATAATTGAATCATTCTCCTTTCTAGCTTCAAATGTGAAAAAGTTTTTCAAAAACTTTGTTTTTGTTAAAAATTTGTTTTTCTTGATAAAACATTAATTTTTTGTTGGTAAATGCATTTTTTTGTTAAATTTAAACTATTTGGTTGAAAAATCATTTTTTTCAATCAAAATTCAACAATTTTGTTGAAATTTAAACTACTTTGTTGAAAATTCATTTATCAGCATTCACCTCTGTGACTAAAAATTTAATTATTCTACTTTTTTGTTGAAAACTTATCCTTTATAATTAAAATAATCAACTATTTTCTATAAACTTCATGTATCGTTAAAAATTTTGTCTGTTTTATTAAATTCCCTGGTTTTGAAATCAAAATAAGCCTTTCTTAAACTTTATTATCAACTATCAGATGCGTTTATAAAAATGTATATTATTTTGTCAAAAATGAATTCTTTAAATTAATATTAAAATATTCCATTTTTTTGTTAAAAACTTATCCTTTTTAGTTAAAAAAATGAAATATTTAGTTAAAACTTTAGATTATTATTTTGGTTTAAAATTAATATTTTTTGGTAGAAAATTCATCTACTTAATATTATGTTAGTTTAGAATTGATATTTTTGGTTGCGAATTTAACTATTTGGTTAGAAATTCCTGTTCTTTAAGAGTTTTTTATTGTGGAAATTAATGTTTCGAACTAAAATCATATCGAAAACTTATCGATTTGTTTAAAGAAACAATTATTTTGTGATTTTTTAAAAAGATTTAATTGGACTGACTGAAAATTCGCCTGTTGGTAGAAAATTGGTTTTCAATGGTAGAAAAGTCATCTTTTTTGATTGAAAAATACTTTTTTGTGGAAAGTTAAACTTTCTAAAATAATTTGCTTGGAAAACTGCAACTGTAGTATCATCAGAATGAAGAAATCGTAGATTATTATACATAATATATCGAAGAACTTCACTGGGAATCCCATTCAAGTAACTCCTATTTAAGTGGTTCCTGGAATTTCTGTCCTCGGCATGTAACGATGCATGGATCGCCAAACCGAAAGAGATTCGATGTTCAGTAAAACGTGCAGCACTGTCAGCGCATTAGTTTCATAAGGTTGCGTCATGCGTCCAAATCCAACCGAAATTATTCATGCCTTTTTACGTTTGTAGTCAGCGAATGTTGTATTCGATTTAAGTAAAGGCCATTTAAGACCAGAACAGAAACCGCACATAAATGGGATTTCCAGTGTATTTAAATCAAAGTACAAGAATCATCGCAACATATTATTAATAAAAAATTTAATTTCTCAACTCAGTCTAATTCATATATGATTTTCGTTTAATTACCAACCACCGGGAAAAATATTATACCCCACGAGAGATATAATATGGACTACCGTAGCGAGGAGGAAGAACCGAAGGAGCGAAAAGGGCGTCCAAGGGCCTTAGGCGCCCTATGATTCAGTGTGCAAGGATCAGGAGCCCTTTAGAATAAAAACATATTATTAAGCCTTACAAGAGTTGAGAGCCACCCGCAACCAGGTCGGACTTTGCCTTGATCCAAAACTCGGGTCCAGAATTTTGGCGACTGGCAATAAACCTACTAGACGAGCACCTTCTGGCGTCAAATCTCTATTATTAAATGCATATCAATCAGAGTCTTCTAATGTACTTTTAAACGCGCCCTAGCTGATTTATTAGGCGCTTGGGCTTCCTGTGATTCAGTTTTGCGGATCGTGATCAAACCTTGGGGCACGTACGACCCCTAAAGCTCAAATTTAGGAAATAAAAATTTAGAATTCGCTTGAGGGTGAAATTAAGAGAAGTGACTTTGCTAATTCGCAGGTCCCTTTATCTGGCTACCTGATATAAGACGGTTGTTGAATTATGTTTGGATGTGCGTAATTGCCCACTCAGCTCTCCAGGGCTATCAAGCACGTCCATCATAGTCACGAAACTTGGTTCCACCGTTTTTAATCACTTTGTGTTTCGTGTATCACTGAGAACATCAATGAAGTGTTGGTGTACTTTGATGCATTTTTTGAATAGGGATAGCATGGATACAATTTTGACAAGCTTTGGTTCATGATTAGGATATTTTATTTTCTAATTATTAATAATAAATATTTATAATTAGTATACATTTTGATGTTAAACTGATAATTGCGGACAAATAATTTTCAAGGAACAAAAAAGTTTGCCTTCGCCCGGATTTGAACCGGGAACGCCACTATCCGAGAGTGAAGCATGGACCAATTACTCCACAAAGGCCTTAGAAGATATTTTATTGTTAAAAATGGTTTATAAAAAAAAGAAAAGTGCTTTTGGTGTTTCCTTTGGATGCTTAGTTTGCTTATAATTAATTACAAAACTTCAAAATTCATAGATGAGGTCACGGAAATGTACGAATCCATTGAATAAAGTAGAAAAATTGTTAACAAAATTGTTTTTAAAAAACTTACAATTTTGAGAAATGAATCCAAAGGGGATTTCATTTTTCGATTCGACACTTAGTTTTTTCATAATAATTTCAGGGCACTAAAAAATAACGTAATTAAAAAAAAAAAATAGTAAAAAAGGGCGCCCCTAGGTATTTTGGTGATAAGTCCAAAAGTATTTTCATTTTTTGATTGGACGCTTAGTTATTTTGTAACAATTACAAAACACTAGAAAATAATGTAATAGTTCAAAAAATATTTTTAAAAACAAAACTAAAGAGACATTTCGGGGGCGAGTATAAAGGTATTTTCGGTTTGAATAGTATTAAGTGGAACTTCAACCTTTCTTTTTGAAATAAGCCATTGAATACGAATCAAAAATTTCTTTTTAATTTGCACGCCCATAGGTCTGTTTTATAGGGTTCTAAGAAATACCCAAAGTAAAGTGTTAAGTTTCGCTATTAATGAGCACTAATTATTATATTTTACTGTTACTATTGCTGAAACCATTTATTATTGTTTATATCAATTTTTCCTTAGAATGGAGTTAAGAAGACTTGTTTTAAATTTTTTATGTTTGTAGTTAGAGCATGAAAATACATAATTAAAGTTAACAACAATTACTGTAATGCTTTCAAGTTGCATTTTTTTCTGTAAACTTTCAATTTTGCTTTGGTTTTCCATTTATGAAAATCCATAAGAATAATTTTTTAAGAACTACATATTTAATTTTTTCAGAATAAAGTATTTTAACTCTTTTACTTACGTTTTGAAAATTTAATTAAAAAAACAATCTTACATGAGAGATAAAACAGAGGTAATGATTCACTTCGATGTTTATTTATTATTTTTTATAATTAAAAGACCGAAGAAAAGTTGAGAATTTATAAATAAACGGCAACTTTTAAGCATTGAATTTATTTAGAAGGAAACGGTTGTAAACAATATTAAATTAATTGAACAAATACTTTATTAACTTGCATTAATTGTTAGTAGCTCACTCTAAGTAAAAGGTTGAAAAAAGTGAGAAATTTCCGAGAATACCACAACTGTCTAGCGTTATTCAAAATTAAAATAGTTATAAATAATAATAAATAAAGCAAAAATTTATGTCGGGCGATCTTAATTAAATATAATATTACACTTAGAATTAAATTTTGTCTTGAAAAAAGATCTTCTCTTTTCGCTCCACTGGGAATTGAACCTCACAACTTCCGATTTCCGGTCCGGTATTTTTCTAATTAAACTATTAGAGAGATCGAAAGGAAAATCTTTTTTTAGAAATATACGCTATTAAATTGCTTTAAATTACTCATATATTCGCTAATTTGAATTAATTGTAACAAAACCCTAATTGATAAGTGGAAGAAAAACAGAAAATTTCAGAAAAAATACAATTTCCTAGCAATTATTGAGGAAAATTTTGTTTTAAATAATAATACATCATTTGAACAATTTTGTTGGGTTGATTTAATTTATAATTGCCTCGCTCTAACTAAAAAATTGAAAATAAATCTAAAAATTGGAAAAAAACTGCCATTTTCTAACTTTATTCTTATAGGAAATTTTTCTAAACTATAATAAACTGCTTAAACAATTCTAATTCTTATATTTCATCAATTGTAATCTTGTTCTAAGAAAAAGTGGACAAAAATGTGCATATTTCAGAAAAAGCCGCATCTCTCTCGCATAATTATTAAAAGAGATTATTATTAAAATACTAATAAAGTGTTAAAGCAACTAATTGCTTAATTCGCATTAGTTATTACCTCAATTTGAGTCAAAATCTAAAAAGAATGTGGAAATTTCAGAAAAACTGCATCTGTCTAGCATTACGCCAAGGGAAATTGGTTATAAACAATAGTAAATTTTTAAATAAATATTTTATTAACTCGAATTAATAATCACCTCACTTTAATGTAAAAACTAAAAAAAGGTTGATATTTCAGAAAAAGTCGAAACTTTCTTGCATTAAACAGAGAGAACTGCAACTTTCTAGCATTACTCGAAAAGAATATTGTTGTGAATAATAATAAATTGTTTGAATAATCATTTTTGTTACCCTTAAATTTCTTATTTTCTGGATATACTGTAAATTACAAAAATTTGTTAAAAAATTGTTTAAAAACAAATTTGAAATTATTATTTAATTTTCAGAAGATCTATTTTTGGTAAGATTGTCAGATTTGTCAAACAAGTTCTTAAATCTCTGCTAAATCTATCTATTGATTGGAAAAGTATATTTCATTCAAATCCACATTTTTGTTCTAAAATTTAAGAGAAAATAATTTTTTATTACAGAAAATTAAAAATAGATTTTTTTTGGCCATTGTTCAAAAATGTATGAAAACGACTAATTATTTAAAAAAATTAAATTATTAAATCACGTGTTTTGCCATTTTTTATCCAATATTTGTTTACGGAATCGACTAATAATGTTTTTCTGACGACTCTGCTGTGATATTTTGAAAACTGACAACAATTTTTGATGAATTCAAAAATATATTGATTAAAAAATCATAGTTTGGCTATTTTTAAGCAAATATGCTCAATTTTGGTCTATGGAAGTGTCTAATTATGTCTTTCTGATGATTTCTTGCTATGGTACTTTTGCTGTCTGCCACAAATATTTTTATAATTAATGATTGTTTTCAATCTGGGAATGATCATCGCAAAGAGTATTCGGAAAGAATTTGTAAAAAAAATATGAGCATGTTAATTGCAAAATGGTTAAATTGTGAATTTTTTTGTAACTATTATCTAAAGAATTTCCAAATAGTATATATATTTTAGTTAAATATTCTGTTCATTAATTTGTTTATAAGACAATATTTATTTTATATAATACTCACCTACTAGAAATAACTTCTAAACAATTTTACCACATATTCAAGACCTTCTTTGATAAATCTGAAAATCTAAGAAAATGGTACTTATGAAAAGTGAAAAGAAAAATGTTTTTATTATTATTTTTATTCAACCATAACCCCACAATCGAAGAAAATCACAAGGCAAAAGGCTTCCAAAAGTGGAGAATCGCAGTATCTTTAGTATAGAGATAATGCAGCTATACTTCTTCATACTTTTTTTCCAAGGAACTGAAGTGAGGGGAAATAATGATGGGAGAAGTACGGAAAATGTAGAGTATAAAAGTAGAAGAAGTGATAGAAAATTAAGGAAGGAGAAATAGGTAAAGTAAGAAAAATGAGAGGAAATAAGGAAATTTAAGGTACGGGAAATCAAGGACAATATGGAGGAGTAGGGAAAATGAGGGGAAATAAAGAGGGGGCGTGGGATAGTGAGGTAAGATTATGGGAAATGATGGTAGGGAAAGTACTGGAAGGGAGAAGAAATTATGAGCAGGAGAAGGAGAAATGAGTGTAAGTGAAGCGAACTAGGGAAATGATTAGAAATTATGGTGAGTATAAAAGGGGAAATAATCGCTCATAAAGGAGAGTAGAGGAAGGAGAGTGTTAATTAGGGATGTAAAGAGAGCGGAAATTAGAAGAGGAAGAATTTTTGGAAGGGGAAAGCAAAGGGGAAAGTGAGGCAAGGAAAAGTAGGAAAATCTGAGTAGAAGAGGAGAGGGAAATTGTGAGAGTAGGAGGTTTGAATTACTTAATTACCATCTGATGAAGCTATAAAATCCTTTTTGTATGCATGAGAAGAAAAACAGGAAAGTAAACAGTACACTTGAAAAAATAATAGGTTCTGCAAATTTGTTTCTTGTAAAAACATCAAGAAATGGATATTTGTAACTGTAATTTTTGGTGGTGCTGTTACACCTGTAAACTTGATGTAAACCTTGAGGTCATTTTGCACAGTATCGTCTCTACGAGGGAGGCGAGGACAGCAGAGAAAGGCGCGTCGTGTGGCTACCGTTATCAGATTCGATGCAGCTTCCTGATAGTTAATTAACGAGTTCATTATGCACCCTTGCCCTCTGTGAGCCCACGGACGTGCAGCCAAGATCAGAGCAAAGTGAGGCATTGCCGAGATGCTCGAGAGATAACGACGGCCCGGTGGGTGGCGCTATTTTATTGCATCACGACTCCTGGCCCCGGCCCCGGCCCCGGACCTGAAATCCACTCGGGAGGTGAATGCATATTCTCCACCACCAGCCTCCACTAAGGGAATCTTCCTTCATCAAATCTTAAAGTTGCTCCACTTTACCTTCATATTTTCATTTTCTTTTCATCACAATCCTTACCTCATTATTCTGCAGATCCTGTTCAGCTCTTCTATACTTTCCACATTCCTTCTGGACTGAATAAAACCACTCGTTCAAAAATTATAATATTATTATACTGCCTATTTTTCCCTATTCCGTTTAATTAATTAGATATTTGAATAGTTTTTAAGGTTTTTCGTCCCAGAAAGAAGCTCTTATAGTTTTGGTCGAGTGTGCGTCCATCCGACGTAGTTTTTTACAAGGAAGGGAAATGAAAAGAAAAGTAGTAGGAGAAGAAAGAGGAAACAAGTTGAATGGGAGTAGAGGAAGTGACGTAAAATTATAGGAATAGGAAATGAGATGAGAGAAATTAGAAAAAGTTGGAGGTGGGGAAGTAGAGAAATGGAGAGGGATAAGGAAAGGAGGGAAAATGAGGAAAAATTAATGAAGGTGGAGAGAGGGTAATCAGGCGAAACCAGAAGAAGAAAAGTAGGCGAAACTCGTTAAAATAATGGGAGTGGAATTAAGCGAAATGAGGATAAATAATGGAACGGCCAATAGGAGATATGAAAATGAGAAAAAAATGAGAGATGGGGAAGTAGAGAAAGAGCGTGGGACTGAAACAAACTGAGGGAAAATTAACGGAGGTGGAGAAGGTGGTTATCAGCGGAAATTAGGAAAATAAAAGCAGCTGAAATGCGTACAAATGATGGAAGGGAAAGTAGACTAAATGAGGGGAAATAATGGGTGGGCAAGTAGGAGGAATGAAGTGAGTGAAATTAGTGGAAATGAAGTGATGGGAGTAGTGGGAAGGAGGATAGAAGGGAGGGGGTAGGGATCAAGGGGTAGGGTAAGTTTGGGGAAATCAGGATTGGGGAAGTAAGGAAAGTAGACGTGAAGAGTAGGGCATTTTTTCATACATTTCTCATAGATTTACGATTCAATTTTTTTTCTCTTATTAAAAACCTAACTGCAGAATCGTGACTTTTTTAATGTTTGTTTTTTTCATGTATTCTCGTTTTTTTCACTTAAATACAAATATAATTAATAAAACCCAATAAGAAATCCAACAGTTATCATTGATAGTTAATTATTTTTTATTGAAATTTTGAATATTCTATCATCGATTCAGAATTTATATTTTTATGTCAAAAATTCTTCTATTTGGTTAAAGATTTAACTATTTGGTTGAAAATTCATTTGTGTTTATTTTAAAATTAAATTTCTTACTAAATATTTTATTTATTTCTTGATTAAAAATTCTTTTAATTGGTTAGAAGTTGAAATTCTTGGTTAAAAATATATTCTACTAGTTGACGATTCATCTTTTTGGTTAAAATTTTCACTGTTGTAATGAAAATTCATTTCTTACGTTAAAAATCAATCTTCCTACTTAAAACTCACCTACTTTCCTTACTAGTTGAAAATTTATTGTTTTCAATTAAAAATTAAACTGTTTTGTAGAATATTTATATTTTGGCCTAAAAGGCCAAATGGTTTGCTACAAATTCTTATTTTTAGGTTGAAAATTCTATTATTTTCAAACTAACTTTTGAGGATTCAAATATTTTGCTAAATTGGACGGTTTTCGTTGAAAATTAAAATCTTTTTTTGTTGTTAAAATGTCCGCTATTATATTTTACGTTTAAAATTGATCATTTTTCATTAAAAATATTACTGTTCGCTTAAAGATTGAACTATATGACTGAAATTTTTGTTGTTTTTAATTGAAAATTAATTTCCTTCACTATAAATTTAATATTGTTTGCTTGTTTAAAATTTAACTATGTGGCAAAACTTGAGCTACTTCTGGAGGTGTAATTCTTTTTTTTAAAGCAATTCTTTTTTTAAATTGTCGTGTTTTTTGAAATTAATCTCTTTTCCTGATAGAAAAGTTCTTGGTTAAAAATTTATTTTTCTTGGCTTGAAATTCAAATGTCTTCCACTAAATTCGTCTTTTTGGCATAATGGTTCGATTATTCGGTTATTTGGCTCTTATGTCTGTTAAAGTATAATGTTTGTATGTTTTATCTTTTATTTTCGTCATTTATTAAATGAAATCAAAGAAGAAATCCTTGGTGGGACATGTGGGCTAAAGCAAGACACCTGTCGAGTGTCCCGCTTTACTCCACACTGGCTTACTCAGTCCTGTTTTACAGTATGTATAATATCATTTTAAATAGACTACATAATTTAACGGAAGAACCCTCCTCAATATTTTTTCCTTTCTTACAGACCCAGGCATTAGTATTTTGAAAGATTGCATTATAGTAAAAGTAAATGTAAAAGTGGCTCGTAAAACTATATATTTTGAATGGAAATTGGCGGAACGAGTTATTAACGCCTGTTTACGTATGTCTAATAAAGCTGACCCAAAAAACCCACTGGCTTTTGTACCTAGCTTGACTCCAGAGGGTCTGACGTCTTGCTATTTAATTTCCTGGAAAACGTCAGAACGCGGTTTTTGGCTGAAGCATCAATCACCCCACCTGACATGGAAGCTGTAATTTGGCTAACCTTACTCTTAGTCAGAGCCTTTCTTCGCCGTTACTCGAGAGTGCGATTAGGTCAACAGGCATTCGATATTGTTTACGACCCATTGCCCAAAACCTGCATAATCAAGATTCGGATCCCCTTCTTTGTCGAACTAGCTATGTTGTATCTGGTGTCAAAATATTTCACAATATGATGTTCAGTACGTTAAATTATGAAGTCTATTTAAAATTATATGGAGTGACCAAAAAGTCTGGAAATATCTAAATAACTAGTTGATCCAAATAAAATATTATTTAAATGGCTTAAGGTCATTCTCAGAGTGGATTTCAACGAGAAATCCAATGGTGACATTCAGTGTGTCCTTGAACTTGACCTTCAAGGTTATTTCAAGATCAGCTCTGTATTTTTAATTGAGAACCCCGTTTTTTAATACCCGCTATCAAAAGAGCGGAAACTTTCACGTTAAAAATATGTACTCAAGTCATACGCCAGGTGTGACTTTGCAGGACTGCTCAAGGTCATTCAATCTTAAGCCAGACTCAGGTGTCTATCAGGTCAAGGTCATTCTTGGAGTAATTTTAACGAGAAATATAATGGTGACCTTCAATTTGATTTTTAACTTGACCTTCGAGGTAATTTCAAGGTCAAATTTGTGTTTTTGAATGGAAAACCCTATTTTTGACATTGGCAGTCAAAAGAGTGGGAAATCCTACGTATAAATATGTCCCCAGGTCATAGTCCAGATGTGAATTTGCAGGTCTGCTGAAGTTTATGTAAACTTGCACAATCACTACTTAAAGCAACAATTTTGCAAAAAAGAAAAGATGAGGAATTTACATTTTCAAAATTTGCCATTTTATTAAAAACATATGCGTACTAAGAGCTAGTGTAGAGAACCGTCAGGTTAACCCAAGTCGGGCCTGGCTTGAGTTTAAATGACCTTCAGCTTTAAACTGAGTACATATTGACGTAAAAATTTCCGCTTTTTCAATTGTCGAAGTTAAAAATAGGGGTTCCTTGAATTACCTTAAAGGTCAAGTTCTAAGTCAAATTCGAAGTCACCAATTGATTTTTCGTTGAAAGTTTCTCTATGAATGACCTTGAACTATTTCAGTAATATTTTATCTGGACAGTTATTCAGGTGTTTCCAGACTTTCTGGATATCTTGTATAGGACACACAGTAAAACGGGACGGGGCAAAACAGTGTGGGGTAAAGCGGACACCAGAAAACGGGTGTCCCGCCTCCCACATGTCCCACTAAGGGGCTGTTCAAAAACTACGTCACGCTATTTTCTAAACCTTTTGCACCCCTTTACTTCTTCGTCACAGACCATCAACCAAATCTTGAAATCCCTAGGATGACATCACAAATACGATTCTTCCCCCACCTTCCACCTGCCCCCTTCAATCAACATTTTTTTCTTCAATTTCATTTAAAAAGTGTCTAAAATGAAACACAGAAAATACAAGCATAATATTGTTTTTTCAACAGAATATTTACATCCTCAATTTAAAAAAAATTATTTTCAACAAAATAGCTGCATTTTTAACAAACGAAAAAATTAATTTTATACTCCTAAGCTGCATTTTTAACAAACGAAAAAATTAATTTTATACTCCTAAGCTGCATTTACAGCCAAATAGTTTAACTTTTAACCATTTAGTAGAATTTTCAACATATTAAGATACATTTTCAACTAAATGGTCGAATTTTTATAACAAAAAATATTGAGCACTAAGCACAACTAGTTGAATTTTCAAACAAATAGTCGAATCTTCAAGCCAAAAGTAAAACAAACTTTTCATAATGTAGTTGAATTGTCAACTAAGAGCTTTTCTACAAAAAAAAAAAGATAAATTTTCAATCCAGTTGAATGAATTTTCTACAAAATAAAAACAAATTTTTAAGAAAAGAGTTGAATTTTCAAAAAAAAACATGAATTGCACCATACCAAAAAAGATGACATTATCAAAATATGTAGTTAAATTTTTAATATAATATTTGAATTAATATTTGATTCGTTTATTATTAAAAATTAATTTTTTTAACTAAATTCTTAACTATTCCTTTTTTTGTTGAAAATTTATCTTTTTACTAGAAATATTCAACTGTTTGGTTAGAAATTGATTTTTTTTTTAAATTTCTATTTTGTATTAAAAACTAACTTTTTAAACTTAAACTTGAACTATTTGATTGGAAAAAAAACTTTTTTTATTGACAGTTGAAATATTTCAGTTGAAAATTCAAGTGTTTTGTATAGAAAATTCGCCTTTATAGCTGAATGAATAATCTTTTTTGTTGAAAATTCAAATAATTAATTAAAAATGTATGTATTTTTGTTAAGATTAGTCTTTTTACTAGATTTTTTATATTCTATATTTTTGTTTAAAACTTCAACCATTTTCTAAAAAATTCATGTGTTTTCTTAAAAAATCGTCTTTTTAGTAGAAAATTATTTTTCGGTCAAAAATTGATCTTTTTGGTTCAAAATATTTTCTGTTTGTTTGCAAATTGAATTATTTGATTGAAAACTCCACTGCTTTTTTAAACTAGTTCTGTAGCTAGAAAATTAAATTATTTAATTGAGAATTTATGTATTTTGTTAGGAATTTGCCTGTTATAATTTAAAATGTATTTTTACTGCTTAAAAACTCAATAAGTTGATTAAAAATTCAACTGTTTTGTAAAAAGCTGGCCTTATTTACTTGAAAATTGTACATGTGTGATGAAATTTGTTTTGTTTTTTTCGGTGCGTTTAAAAATTTTTCTTTTTTGAAGATTCAAATATTTTCTTAATTTTTTAAAAATTGAACTAATTTATTAATTCAGAAGGAACATTAAGGCTTATGTTTTTTTTGTTGAAAATCCCTAACTAAATTCACGAAAGAAAATGTAGAAAAAACTACGTTAGATAGGTGGTTGGGTAGAAGAGGTGGGGGCCAAGCTTACAAACCCTAACAAACGGGAGTACTTAGTTTTAAATTTCAGGAAAAATTCTTATGTCATTTGGCCCCTTTAGGCCCAAATTTTTATGTGACAAAGATTTTCGAAAATCTTGAACTCTATCATATTTTTAAATCCATCAATTTTTGCACAATCGCAACTGTTTAAAAGTAGTTGGAAAACCTCAGTTCTTTCAAAATTTACTTTCTTTGGGAGATCCTAATTCTTAGGCATGCTACATAGAAATTAAAGAAAATTAAGTTCGCTAAAAGCTAAAAAGAATTAAACATTGCATCTCCAATAGTTCATTATATCTGTCTGTCAAAGCTGAATTTTTATCAAATTTTAGCCCATAAAAGATGTCTTTTCAACAAAAATAGTTGGTCGTTCTCATGTGGTTACATAATCTATAGCGTAGCGGAAAGGTGCATCGCGCGGGTTCTCACATGCGGAGATTGCGCAATATTATGCATTCCATCTGAAAACTTTTCAGAGAGCCCTGACTATTTACTTTTCAATAGCCCCGATTTAGTTACAAGGCTACTTGCAGAAAACCTCCGAAACTGAGGATAAATCGAGTCTGGTGTAGTATTAAATAATGCCAACTCATTATTCATTGTTCGATTGACATTGATAAAAAATCATATTAATATTTTGTATTTAAAAATTGGAGAAAGAGTGAAAAAATGAATAAAATGAAAATGTTATTCTGAAAAATATCTCGTAAATTAAAGTCATCTCCACATATAGAATATAAGAAGAGATCGAACAATCCGCTAATGCGTTTGAGGGTGTTGATGCCACGTTATCTCGATGTAAACGGAGCGATTTTATCCGTTTACCTGGTGCTCTCTTCGCGAAGACGATAGCAGTTCATGTATGACTCAGACCACCAACACACCTCGATACTCGCATTCGCGAGATTTTAGATTGCGTTTCCTATAATGCCACCTTATAAAAGCTATAGCTGTTATATCGATTCTACCTTTCAATCCTTAATAGAATTCCACTTAGATTGAAAAGATCTTCAAAAAAGACTTCTTTTCAAACTGCAAACATTTTTTTATTAACATCTTGGAATACGATATGAAGACACAGTGAATGCCACATAAATAAATAATCAAGGTTTACTAACATTCAGACGCGGTATCTGAAAATTACAAATATCTCCTAAAATTTTCGAACGGTAACGGAAATATACCCTGACTGGAGAAAATGCGCAGTCAGCAACTGCGCACTCCTCACTTCGGGATCGCGTTCGAAGCGGACAAAGCATGGTTGTGGTCATGGGCGTCAATGTACTGCAAATGTTATACCTGTAATTTTGGGTAGTTCCGCTAATTCATTATTTTTAATATAAATTAGCAGTGTTTATTCTGTCTTAAAAATATACATTTAACTTAATTAAATATTTTCTATTAAAATTTTCATATTGAATTTTTTTCTAATTCCTTTAAATTTTTAGTTGCAGTAACTGGAAATTACTAAATTGTAACAGGGTATTCTGAAACATGTGAAAGCTTTACGTAGTTATCAAGTTTGTCCTGGAATTGGATAAAATTGATATGCAAAGCTTCCTGTGTTAAATATATTCTGGCGCTGGCCTGGCCCAGACCAAACCGTCTGGTTTCCAAGCTTGATGCTGACCAAATGGTCTGCTCTGGGCCTGGCCCAAAATGTAATGTTATTTTTGGCTGGCTTCAGGCCAAACCCCTGAATACAACTTATCAGGTTTGATAGTGTTAATTTATTACTTTTTATAATTTTAGACCTTCCAGACCGAATATGAAACTTCTTGTTATTGCCTCACTGATCAGAGCCACTCCTGAAACTAAATATATATAAAGAATCACTTTTTAGAGGTAAAAAAATGTTTAAAGCCACAGATTTTTATAGGCTACCATGGAAAAATTGGAATTCTGATCACATCCCAAAAATCTAAAATGTTCTCAAAAATTCCTTCTTGGTCCTATAGAATTTTGCTACTCTCATAGAAGTATTAAAAAAGAATTTTTTAACTGAAAGTTTAACTGTTCCAGTTCAAGATTAATTATTTTACTTGAAAATTCATCCCTTTTCGCTGAAAATACTTCTGTCATTAGTAGAATGTTAACTCTGTTTGTTTGAAAATTATACCAACTCTAAGTATTTTTATATTTCTGGTTGAGAATTCATCTTTTTTGAAAAAAATTTTATTATTTGGTGAAAACATTTTATTATTTTGTTCCAGTTTCAACTGATTTGTTGACAATTTTTAATTGTTCATTCAAACTTGAACTACATTGGTAAAAAAATCAACAGTTTTAAGGTAAAAATTTCTCCTTTTTTGTTAAATATTAAACAGTTTTATTAAAAGTGTTAATCTGTTTTATTTCAGATCTTCTTAGTCGAAAATTTAAGTTGTTAACTGAAATTTCAAGTCCTTGGATAAAATTTCGACTTTTTTGTTACAAATTAACTTTTTTTGTGACAGATTTATCATTTTAGTTAAAAATGAACATTTTCATTTGAAAATTAAAAAATTTCTATCTGAATTTTCTTTCTGAAATTAATTTATTAGTTGAACACTTACTTTTTTTGTTGTTAAAAATTAATTTTGTTGGCTATATATTCATCATTATCGGTAAAATTTAATCTTTTTGGCCGAGAATTAATGTTCTTGGTTAAAAATTCATATCTTTCAGTAGAAAATCGAACACGACGGAAACATTTTTCGTTGTTGAAACTTCGATTCTTTCGCTAAAAATTCGGCTTTCTGAATTTTTTTACTGTTTTTTTGAAAATTTATTTTCTTATTTTAAAATTAATATTTTTTGTTAAATGTGCACCTTTTTAGGAAAATAATATACTTGATTGAAAATTAATCTATTTTTTGGTTCAGGATCCAATACATTCCGATTCAACTTCTTATTTTAAAATAAAGTAAACTGTTTTTGGTTCAAATTGAAATCTTTTGTATTAAAATATGAACTATTACACCTTTTGTTGAGAATTCATCTTGTTTGGATGAAAAATCAAAAATTATGTTGCAAATTTCGTTTTACCTAAAAATAATATTTTTAACTGAAAATTTAACTATTCCATTTATTTTAATTGACCTTTTTAGTTGGAAATTTAACTATATTTCATTAAAAACTTACGTATGTTTGAAAATTTATCTTTTTGATTAAAAATTAAACGAATACTTTGATATTTAAACTCCTTGATTACATTTTTTTTAAATTACCTATTTTTTAAATTTTCTTGGCTAAAAATTACTTTTTTAAACTAAAAATTGAACTAATCCATTTTTGGTTGAAAAGTTCTCTTTTTTGGTTGAAAATTCAACCATTCGGTAAAAAGTTTATATCTTTCAGTTTAAAGTTAAACCATTTTTTAAACGTTCGAGTGTTTTGATGAAACTTTAAGAATAATTTTTGACCGAAAAAAAACGAGTTTTGAACAAAATACATAAAATTTCGTCTTAAAAGTATCAAGTTTTAACCAAAAATGCAATAATTGAATTTTCGATTGACAAAATTTATAAAAAATAAGTTTCGATAAAATATTTAAAAACACTTTGGATTGCCTATGCAAATTACTTCGAATTAGCTAGATTACTCTGAATTCCTAGTTTACTACTTAGCATTACTTCGTATTACATGTGTATTACTCTTGATTAGAACTATATTTTCTGCATTTCTTGAATAACTCCTGATTATAAGTCAATTACTTCGAATTAGAACTTGATAATAAGTCGATTTCTTCTGATTAGAACTTGATTATAAAAAGATTACGATAAATTATAAACGGATTACACCAAATTACGCTGGATTACTCGAAAAACATTGGATTATTGCTCCGGACAACAGAGCGGTACGGCGAATTACTTTGTTAACAATTTATTTTTTTTTTGGAAAATTGATCCATTTATTGATAAAAGTTCAACTATGAAATTGAAATTTTTTTTATGGTTGAAAATTACTTTTATAAACTGAAATTTCAATTACTTGATCAAAATTTCATATTTTTTAGTTTAGGAATAAACTTTCTTTTGAAAGTTTATGTATTTTGTTGGAACTACAAGAATAATTTTGGACTGAAAAAGACGAATTTTGAAAAAAGAGTTGAATTTTTAACTAAAAAATATCAATTTTTAACCAAAAATGGAATAGTTACATTTGCGGTTAAGAACATTCTTTCTTCTAAATTCCACTTACCCTGAATTAGCTAAATTACTCCAGGTTACTAGATGATCATTTAAATGATCTGGATTACAAGTGGAATACTCCCAATTAGAACTGCATTGTAAGTGGATTACTCAAATTGCAAGGGCATTGCCCAAATTACTTGATTTACTTCGGATCATAACTGGATTACGGTGGATTAGAACTGGATTGTAAGCGGATGATGATAGATTACTCCATATTTCTTGAAATACTCTAGCTTATAAATAGATTACGGCGGATTACACTGGATTACTCTGATTACACCAGAATACCGGTTCATATAATCGAGTGTTCCAGCGAAAGACCACGGGTTACAAGTGGATTACTCTGACTTACAAAACTATTAACCCGATTAACTTTCATTACTCTAAATTGTAAGTGGTTTACTCTGGATTACACTGGATTACTCGGATTACATCAGAATACTAGTTCAGATACATCAGAGTTCCAGCGAAATAAAACGGATTACACGTGGATTACTCTGGCTTACAAGGGTAATAAGCAGAATTACTTTCATTACTCTAGATTACAAGTAGTTCGCGCCGGATTACCGTGGATTAATCCCGTTACATGCAATAACCGGTTTTGATACTTAAGCGTTTCAGAGAAATACATCGGATTTCCGGTTCAGCTAATTCAACCCTCCAGCCAAATTCAATGGATTACACGTGGATTCCTTTAGCTTACAAGTGCATTTACCCAAATTACTTTAAATACTCGAGATTATTTGTAGTTTGCAGCGGATTACACTGGATTACTCGCATTAGACTGGATTACTCGAATTAGGGTGGATTATTTGCATTACGCTGGATTACCGGTTTAGATAACAGAGCAGTATAGCGGATTACCAGAGTTGTTTTTTCCTCACCACAGTGAGTTGTTCTTAAATATTTATCTTTTTTTAAGCTCAGCGTCAGCGCGCTCTCAACGAATTTCGAGGACGCTAATATAAATCACGTTTTATTATGTAACTGTCTCAAAGCAACAATTTGCATTTTCAAAAGTTGACGCCCATCAGATAAGGTCATACTCGAAGCCTTTCTTGCAGGAGCATAATATACATACATGCGGTCATATATGTATATATGAAGGTCCATCCTTTCCTTCTGTCCCTTTTTGGCCTCAGCTCGCGAGGGTCCAACCAAGCTGCCAAATGGTCCCAGTGGTAATTTCGGCGTATACTGATGAATTTATGAATGGCGGGATATTTGAATGTTGCCAGAAGGGACGGCCTGCGTCTAGCCAAAAGGCTCGCTAATATTTAAGACAAGAGATTTAGAACTAGATGCCGGCCTCGCTCAGCGCGGTAGGATGTAAATCATCCAAACTCTAGCGTAACCCCTATAATCACTCGGAAATGGTTATGCATCTCTCTAGAGTCTAGATGGGGGTCCACTAGAAATTTCCAAGTGGATTTCAAGAACGGATCCCGAATCGAGGACCCGGACATGTACGATTAGGGATCGAGATGCTCCTAAATCTCGTTGCAACTATTAACCTGCCCTTTTCTTAACTATGATTCCAAAGGCCTAATTTAACTTTTAAAAGGAGGCTGCAATAGAGAAATTAAAACTTGAAGACGGTAATTATCGAGAGAGGATTTCGCATTATTTTAATTCTTTAGAATCCCTTCAAACAATGTTATATTGTGGTATAAAATGTTTTTCAAAATGAATGGGGGCAGGGGCTTAGGTGAAATCATGGTGTTTCTTATAAATTACCAAAGTTATTAAACTTTTAATCTAGCACTTAAATTTTCAAGAAAAAAATATTAATTATAAACAAGAAAAGTCCTAACTTACATTCCAACTAAATTGTTATATATTACTGGAAAAATTAACCATATATATTATTATATTTTCATTTTAAATAAATATCAGTTTCATTGAACGAAAAATACGAATTTTCAACCAAATATATTCATTTTCAGCTAAAAGGTTGCACTCTTGACGAAAAAGATTACGTATTCACCAGTAGAGATAAATTGTTTAATAAAAGAAATGAGTATTCTACAAGAGTTAAAATTCCAACCATGAAATATTATTGAGCCAATCAAGAATAAAAATGCATCCAAAATGTTGTATTGTCAATACAAAAAAAAGATAAATTTTCGACCAAAAAGATTAATTTTCTTTAAAAAATACGAATTCCCAACAAAAAAAGATAAATTTTGAACCAAACTGATGAATTTTTAACCAAAAAGATCAATTTCCTACAAAAAATTATCAATTCTCAACAAAACACATCACTTTTAACTAAATAGTTTTCATTTTTAAAAAATGTATCCAAAAAGGAATATTTAATTTTTTCTTCATGAAAATGAATTTTAAATAAATAAAAAAGCATTTTTTACAGCACAGTTAAATTTTCTAACAAAGTGGTTAAATATTGTAACAAACGAGATGATTTTTCGTCTAAAATTTATATTTTTGATTCAAAATTGAATTATTATGTTTAAAATTCATAATTTTGGATCATTAAAAAGGATGAAAATTTGTCTATTTGGTTCCACAATCAAACGATTTTATTAAAATTTGTTTTCTTTCTTTATTCAGAAATTATTTTTGGCTGAAAATTTTACTATTTCGTTGAATACTCGATATTTTCGTGCACAAATTTAATTCTTTTAAAAGAAATTTCTTCGAAAATAAACTTTTTTGTTTACAATTCAACTGTTTTGTAAAAAAATGTTTATTTTTATCTTCAAAATCTAACAATTCGGTAGAAAATTTAACTATTTAGTTGACAGTTGATGAAATCAATATTTATTATCTGAAAATTTTTTTATTTTGGTTCTATTTAAAAATTTATATTTTTTATTTGAAAATTCAACTGAATAGTTTGAAGTATTTTGGAATTTCTTAAAAATCCGTCTCAATTGTTTGAATTAAACTGTCTTCTTATTTGAAATAAACATAATTTTTGCTTGAAATATCAACTATTAAATTTTTCATTGAAAATTCACCTTCTTGTGTTGAACGTTTAACTTATTAGTTTAACTTTGAATCACTATCTTAAACATTCTTACTTTGGTTGAAAATTAAACTTTTTTGTAGAAAACGTGTTTTTTTGATTTAAAAATTCAATAATTATGTATTAATTTTGTTAGATGAAATTTAAGCTATTCTCCTTCTTGTAAAAAAATTGATTCTATCAGTTTTTAATTCGACTATTTAAGAAAAGATTGTTTTTCCCATAGTTGAACATTAAATTTTCCTAATTTTTTGTTAAAAATTCTCCTTTTTAGTTAAAAGTTGAACAACTTTGTTAAAAAATCTCTTTTTGGCCAGAGATTTCTGAGGTTGTTTTCTTAGTTAAAAATGCAATTCCTGGGTTGAAATTTGAGCGAATTAAAAAAAATCTTTTTTTATTTGAAGATTCATCATTTTCGATGAAATTTTTTTTTTATTGACTGACAAAGCTTTCTTGATTGAAAACTAAAATTAAAAAAAAATTAAAAATAAATTAAAATAAAACTTATCTGAAAAACTTGTTCTTTTTATTTGAAAGCTTATCTCTTTTAGTAGAAATTTAAGCTTTGTGGATTAAAAATGCAACTGTTTGGTTGACTATTATATATTACGTTCTTAGTTTAAAATCTAACTACTTGCTTGAAAGTCACTTCTTTGTTAAAAATGAATTTTTTCGTAGAAAATAATTCTTTTTAGTTGAAAATTAGTTTTTATGGTTAAAAACAATTTTTTTATACTTACAATTGAACTATTCTATTTTTTATTTAGAACGTATATTTTTTAGTAAAAAATTCAACTAATTGTTGAATAATTCCTGTAATTGTTCTCAATTTGTCTTTCTTTTCTATAAAATTGATCATCGTGGTTAGAAACTAATCTTTTTGCTAGAAAATCAATTTTTTTAACTAGAAACTTATGTATTCCAGTTGGTGATTTATAATTTTAGTTAAAAGTTTAATTAATTTGTTAGACATTTAATCTCTTTAATTAAAAATCTACCTTTTTTTTATGGAAAGTTTTTTTTTGTCGAAAATGTCACAGAAAAAACTGGGAGTAAGAAATGTTGCAAGTAATGTTCGATGTTGGGTAACCACCATGAGGGTAACTGCGACTGCGGTAATCACACCGCGGTATCTCTTGCGCACTCCGCGAGAGGGAGCACGTTGTGACCGGTAACCACGGAAAGTTTGCCTCAGTTAAGAAAAATCAGCTAACTATTATCCTACTCTTTTAGTTATAATTATAATTAAAAATTAAAATTAAAGATTCATGTACCTACATTTAATATTATAAAAATTATTATTACATGCGACATTTCGTATCTCTAGTTTCTTCTATGTCTAATTTTACATTTTTGGTTGAAAATTCATCTCTTGTTGCTAAAATTTAATTATTTTGCTGCGTATTGAAGAATCTTGCAAGAAACTTATTCTTTATGGTCGAAAATGTAACTGTTTATTTTTTAATTAATCTATTTGGATTAAAAAATCAACTGCTTTATATAAAATTCAAATACTTGTTTAAAATATAACCTTTTTTGATAATTAAGAGAACTTTTAAATTGTTGAATATTATCAAAGATATAATTAATTTTTTTAAATTGTGGAAACTGAGGGGGTTAATCAATACTTTCTAAAAGAATAAAAGAAATTCAAGTTATTCTTTGTACGGGTTTTCTATTGGTACAGATTTTAAAATATATAAATAAAATTCAAAGATTTTTATTTAGCGATTTTTAAAAACAGTCTTCAATCTGTAAAAGTGAGGTGAGTATATTTTGGTGGATATAATTTTTTGAGATGAGAAATTTATGATTAATATCCTTGTCATGATTCATTTGCAGGATTGAGTTGTTACACACTCGTTTTTTCAACTTTCTCTTTCCTTTTTTTAATGCTATCCACTTCTTCCGTTGAATATATACTCATCACCTTCCTGTCGACATTTTGCGCAACCATAACGAAACATCGAGCCCTTCGGCGGAAGTGCGAACAAGTACACAATTGGTGTGTTCGAAGCGGAATATATAATTTGCACCTAATAAAGTAATGAGTACCCACGCTACTTTAATGACGAGATCAGGCAATCTGCGATTCCATTTTTGCCTCAGGGAGAGGAAAACTTTCCGTAAATGCTCAGTCATTAATGCAAATTTCATTAGATGGTTTCAAAATCTGAGATCGTCTTCAGATTTGAGAATTAAGGAGAACAAGGCTTTTTTAGGCAAATTGAAATCTATTCAATTATAATTTAAGTATGGGTATTACCCCCCCCCCCCACACACAAAATTAATGTAGACCGACATTTTCTCAAAAGTTTTCCCCAGTTTTCAGTGAAAACAAGTAATAGGGTGATTTTTAACAATAATAGGAATATAATAGGCGAATTTTATTTTATTTTTATGATAGGCGAATTTTTTTTTTTTAATTTCCTTCCAAAAAGTTAATTTTGTATTAAAAAGAAAAATTTTGAACAGAATAGTTTGAAATTTTGATCAAATAGTTTAATTTTAAAGCAAAAAATGACTTTTCTATCATGAAGGGTCCATTTTACATTAAAAAGGACGTATTATTACCAAATAAATAGCATTTTGAACTTAAAAAAAAACGAATTGATCAAATTAGTTGAAGTTTCAAAAAAGGACCCAGGAAAAAGGTTTTTCCACAAAATACATGAATTTTCAACTAAATAAAAAGACAAATTTTTAACTTAGAAGTCGATTTTTTAACTTATAAAATATCCAACAAAAACTGGAATAAGTAAGTAGTTAGATGAGAAAATTAATTTTTACCAAGAAAAACTAATTTCAAACACAAACAATTAATTTTTAGTCAAAAATTTTTTTTTTAAATTAACGAACTTATTCAAACAATTATAGTTGAATTTTCAATACAAAATTATCAATCTCTAACCAAATAGTAAAAATTTAAAGCAAAAAGATCGATTTTTCACGTAGGAGATTAGTGTTTTAGCAACAAATATTACTTCGCTACCAAAAGTAGAATTTTGAATCAGTTCAATTAAACGTGAATAAAAAAACGAATTTTGAAGAAAATAGTCTAATTTTAAATCAAAAATACAAATTTTAACAAAATAGTTGACTTTTGCACAGATAAGATTAGTTTATACTAAAATCGTAGATTTTTCCACAAAATACATGTAAGACAATTTGTTTCTTTTTATTACAAATTAATGTTTGTTTTTTACGGAAAATACAACAGTTTTATTTTTGGTTCAAAATTTATATTTCTTAATTAAAAATTCAACGAGTTGGTTGAGAATTGATGTATTTTGTTAAAAATCCATCTTTTTGGTGCAATGAATCTACTTGTTTTACTTTGTTTATTTAATCTCTGTCGTTAAGTATCAAAAAGTTTTTAGGGATTGCTAATGTCAACGAAAGATCTACAATACTTTGTACTTGCTTTCCGTGCATATAATTTTTTAAAAACTATTCAATTCCACGATTGAAAGTTTAAATGCTTCATTCAACATTAATTATTTTTATAGTTTATAATTTTAGTGAAAAATTTAACTATTAGAAGATTGTATAAGATTGTAGAAGATTCGTTTTTTCAATTAAACTTAATTGTTTGGAATAAAAGAACTATTTCATGTTTGGTTAAAACTGATTTCGCTGGTTGCAAATTTAGCTATTTTGATGGTACTTGATGTATTCTGTTAAACATTTTTGTTTTTAAGCAGAAAATTAAACTATTTGATGGATTTTTTTTCGTTAGAGACTTATCTTTTTTACTTAATATAACTTGGTAATTGAACATTCGTTTTCTTTGGAAAAAATTAATCCTCCTGATGGAAAAACACTTAACTGTTTGGGCGAAAAATTTTGTACTTTATAGAAATTTCTTATTTTTGGTACAAATATAATATTTATGGGTAAGACTGTAATAATTTGTTTCAAAATTCAACTACTTAGTAGCAAATTTTAATGTTCTGTAATAAATTCATTTCAGGTTGGGTTGACAATTAATATGTTTAAAAGATAATATAAATATTCTTTTTTACATTCTCAATAGAGAAAGTATTAGATTTGTGTAAAATTTGACCCCCCCCCCCCAGTTTTTGTTAAATGTACACGTTTTGAGACCCCCTGAATCCGAAAAACAGGTTTTTACGAATGTGTCTGCCTACCTGTATATCTGTCTGTCTGCCTGCCTATCTGCCTGCCTGCCTGTATGCCTGCCTGCCTGTCTGTATGTTTGCCTGCCTGTCTATCTGTAGGTCTGTCTGTACGTCTGTCTGTATGTCTGCCTTATGTATGTATGTATGTATGTATGTATGTATCAATGTATGTATGTATGAATGTATGTATGCATGTATGTATGAATGTATGTAAGTATGTATGCATGTTGTATGGCTGCCTTCCTGCCGGTATGTCTCCCTGTAAATCTGTACAAATGTCTGTCTGTATGTCTGTCTGTATGCGTGATAACTTTTGAACAAATTAATCTATCAGATTGGCCTTTAATACACTCGTTAAGTTTCCTAAACTAAAGGTCAAGTTCGTTAGCCAGCCATTTTGAATAAAAATGTAAAAAGTGGGCACATTTTGAATATTTTTGATAGCACTTTTTTAAAATTAAAAAATTTTATGTATGATTATTCATAATAATCGAAAAGTCGAACAATTTATCCCCATGACTTTTTTGATAAAATCAAAAATTACCAGAGTTATAGCATTTAAAAAATTCCAAAAAGCACACGAAAATGAACATTTTAAGCCAAATAACGCAAGATATGAAAGAAAATCAAGAAAAGAAAAATATTGCTTTTGAATGCCCTACAAGAATATCATAACAACCTTTTAAATTTTCTTGAAAAATCAAAATTTTAAATTTTGTCCTCACGTAAAATAATGAAAAATCCAAAAAATACATTTTTCGGCCAAACTGTTGTATTAGATTTTTGTAAAATTAGACCCCCCCCCCCCCAGTTTTTGTCAAATGCCCACGTTTGGAGACCCCCTGGATCTGAAAAACAGGTTTTTACGAATGTGTCCGTCTGTCGGCCTGTCTATATGTATGCATGCCTGTCTATCTGCGAGCACGATAACTTTTGAAAAATCATTCTATTAGATTGGCCTCTGGTGCACTCTTTTAGTGTCCTAAACTAAAGGTCAAGTTTGTAATCCAGCCATTTTGCACATAAAATTAAAAAAGTAATTTGACTTTGAATATTTTTGAGACCACTTTTTTGAAAATTCAAACATTTTCTGTACGGATATTTATAGTATTCAAAAAGTTCAACGATTGAGCCTGATGACTCTTGTCATAAAACCGCACGTGTAAAGTTTAAATCATAAAAAACATGGGAAATGAGTAAATTCAGTTTGTGTAAAAACTACAGAAGTTGCAATAAAATGTTTAGCAACCACTTTTTTAAAAAGAATTTAATTTTTTTAAACGGGACAATAAATCTACGTCTGTTTTAGTACAAATGTAAGTTATGAATTATAATAATATCCCAGACGGAAAAATTATATACAGTTTATATATAGTGCCCGTGTAGAAATTATGACCGGGCTCGGGCCGGATTCTGGCAGGGTTGCCCTGCTTGTATCGGGAAGCTGGTCAGGCTGCCCGGTCGGATTCTGGTTGGTTTCGTTACGCTGCGCTGGTTGGATCCCGGCCGGGTGTACCCAGCCATCTTCCGGCCGGGTTACCCGATCGGACCTCGGATACAAATACGGTAACCCGGTCGAAATCCGACCGGTTTTTGACTGGGCTCCTCGATCGCATTTTACTGGAGCCTTTTTACCACAGCGAACATATTCTACCAACTGGCAGAGATAAGAATCTTTCTCAGCACTTATTTCCACCTGTAAAAAGATGTTGAAATTTCAATTTAAGAACTGCATTCATAATAATAAATATATTAACTACAAACATTGATTCAATGTATGTACTAAAATATAGGTTATGATTCTTAAGTTTCAGTAAGAAATTGCATTGTAAGAAATTAAAGTTAAATTGCATAATGAATTTACCTCAAGCGTAACTTAGTATGCATAAGTTTTTTTACAAGAGATTAAAAATAAGCAAAAATCGTATCACAAAAAAAATAAGTATAATTTCCCTGGGAAACTATGTTTGAAAATAAAAAAGAAGTTGGACAACGATTTCGCAGTCACGGCAAGTCTGTGAACAGCAGAACCAAAAGTGGGAAACCATATTAAAAATTAGTTTAATTTTTCTTTCATAATTGAAAAAAACACCTAAAACACAAAAAATTGGTCTTTCGCCTGTCAGACATTTACGAACGACCCACTTACGGGAGTTGTTTGTGGATATTTCTTAAGATGTTTTTAAGGTTATGATACTTCTATTATGCACCATTTTTGGCCCGACTGGGTCCTGATGGGGACCCGGTCAGATCCCGGCTGGGCAATCAACAAAATAGTATGTCGGTTTGACCCGGTCAGATTCTGACCAGAAACCTTCTTCTGGTCGGGTCAAACCGGGCTATTTCTACACGGTTGTGAAGTATTATATATAATATTCATTTGTTTTATATAAAAAATGTATCAAGCAAACGAATATTTTATATAATACTTCACACTATCTATAAACCATCCCTAATACTTTCGCCTGGAATATATGTATCGGAATTATATAACATTGCAGGGATAAACACGAGTGCAAAGCACGAGATACGGGATGAGAATGTGTACGTTAAAGCCGAAGGAGCTTTAACAAAAGAAAATTTACAACCACTAAATTAATCTTGTCGATGATTTAACCTTTAATATTAAAAAGTCTATGCACAACGAGCTGCACGCGCAACGCGCGATGATAGTTTGTCCGCGACGCGGGCAAATTTTTTTATTGTATTTGGTCTTTTTTAATTAAAAAGTTCAACTAATTGGTCGAAAATTTAAGTTATAGTTAAAACTGCGTATTTTTAGTAGATATATAATTTTCTTGGTTGGCAATACAACTATTTGGTAAAAATTTCCTTTTTTTTCTTTTTCTGTAGTGAATTTATAAATTAAATTTGAATATTGCATTTTTTGTGTTTAATTAATATTTTGAAGTTAAAAAGTTAAGCGACTCTCTTGAAAATTTGCATTTTTTTGGTTGGAAATTAAACATCTTTGAAGAAAATTAGTTTTTTGTTACTGTTTGAAATTAATCGTTTTAACTAAAAATTCAAATATTTGGTTGAAAATTCAATTATAAACTTGGAAATTAATTTTCTTTGTGCAATATCATATTTTTGTCGTTTACAAGTTGAACTGTTTTAACTTTTTTTTTGCTCAAAAATTCAACATTTTTCGCTCAGGGAGATGGGAACTTTTCATGAAACCCTCCGTTATTAATTCAAAATTTCATCAGATGGTTTCAAATTCTGAGCTCATCTTCTGATTTGGAAATAATTAAACACAAATCTGGGTTGGTAATGGACTTTGAAGATATTTTTAATATATAATTTTGTATAAAATAAAAAAATTTAATTTCTGTAATATGATTTTGTATTTGTGGTTGATTCTGAACTAATCTATTGAAATTATTACATTTTTGAAAGATGAAAAGTTATAATACAAACAATTGTACATTTCTTAAAATTTTTAAGCAATATTTAAACCAAAAACTGATATTTTTTATAAATTGATGCACACATTTATGCCTCAATTAAAAGAAATCTTAATGGGCAACCCTGCAGATTTTGATGAATCTCGAGCTTAGAGTCTTTTTTAAGAACCATTTTATGATCAAAAATCAAGGTAAAAAAAAGTTCACAAAATCAAAATTTTATTTTTGAATAACTCACTTCCTGCTCATTCCCTATTTTTTCTTTCGTTATACATTCAATTCTAACTATCCGGAAAGGAGAATAGTTGGAAATTTAATTTTGAAATGTGAACTTTTTTGTGTTCTGATTTTGATTCCTAAAATGCATCATAAGATAGTATATTTTATTTCGGTTTAAATAAATTTATTTTTAATGTAAAAATTATTAATTTTTTGTTTTAAAAAAGATTCTATATGGAGAAACAAACTAGGAAATGAATACATTCGAGAATGGACCTTGTCCATGGTTCCCAGCTTTTATTGTACAGGCGTACATCGTGATCGTGAGCTCTCGAAATTATTGTCGAATTTATTTCAAACATGCAATTTCGTACACTACGTGACAAAATGCTAATTTGTCGAGCGGAAATTTGTGGGAAAAGAAATTGATTAAAGTGAGAAGTACTTCGGTAATTTTTTGTATTTGATTTACTTATAATGTTTCTAGAAATATTTTTTTTTTTTAAATTAAAATTTTTATTTAATCACTACATTACGGAATTTCCCGAAAAGTTAGCCGGGACCGAACTGGAAAATGGAAGACTTCAAAAATCTTAGTTTCCAATTATTAGTTTCACTTTGTTAATACAAAAATTTTTAAAATGATACCAAAGAACTTTCCATATCATCAATTGAACCTGATTCGATTTAAGAGTCTGTGTTTTTAAACTTTAATTAATAAAAAACAAATTCGAAAAACAGGAACAAAAGAACAAAAGCATCTATGCGAAAAAATTATTTTAACATTTAAAATACTTCTTTCTACAATTTCTTTTATAATATTAAAATTTTTATAGCCAAAAAATTATTGATGCAGTAAATTAGAAAGTTTTTGATAATTTTTTTCATTATATGAATTTTTCTCTGTCTAAAGAGTTCATTAGAATTTGCAATTATAATACCTACATACGCATAACTAAAATTGATTAGATACACCAGTATTTTTCATTTTTAAATCATTATTAAAATATCAAAATGTAATGAACTTCCAGTTTCTGACAAAAGACCAATCTAAAAAGAATATAATGAAAAAATCAAAGCACGCTGATAAATTATAGTATATGATAATTAGCAACAACCCCTTTTAGAGAAAATGTTTTTAGATTAATTCTAATTAGGCTCTTCTGTGCTAAACAAAAAATCTATGTTTTTTAAAAAAGGGCCTGATTGTACACTACCTTAATTGGTGGCAGTGTCGCCGAATGTTTTTTTTTTATTAATCCTTTAACACCTGAACTAATAGTTAAGCAAAACTAATCTTTTTTGGTAAAAACATTACAACTTAATTAAAAGTTCAAATACATTGTTGAAAATTCAATTTTTTTCGTTAAAGGTTTTTTTTTCTTTTATTTTGTTGCATTTTCTCATATCTTTTGCTGAAAATCCAACATTTCGATTTTTTTTAGAAAATTAATCTTCTCAGTTAAAAACATATCTTTCGTTTTAAATTAAGGTTATTTGTTTATTAAAGATTCATAATTTTATTTTAAAAGCAATCTCGTTGGTTGAAAACTGTTTTTTTTTTGTTATTAAGAATTCATGTTTGAAACTGAAAATGAAACTAATTCATTTTTTGTCCAAGCGTGATATTTTGAATTAAAACTTGATCTTTTCGTTAGGAAAATTAAAAAATTTGACTTAAGAGTCATGCATTTAACTGTTATTGAATAAATTGTAATATTTTTTGTTTAATAATTTCGACCCTTTGGTTGCACCTTGTAGATTAAAAATTCAACTATTGCGTTCGAATCATCTTTCTTGTTTGAAAATTTATCCTTTTCAGTTAAAAATTCAATCATTTGATTGAAAATTAATCTGTTTTGTTGAGGATTAAAATATTTGATTAAATATTCGTATTTTTTAGTTAATAAATTAAATAGTTGGTTTAAAGTTTATCTACATTTAAACAAATGCTAGAAGTCATTTTTCATGGTTTGAAAACGATTTATTTTTTGCTTTAAAGTTTAACTATTTGGTTGCTAAGTGAACTGTTGGGTTAAAAACTAATTTTGTCAATTTTAAATATATGTCTTTTTGAGTTTAAGAATTCATCTGTTTTCATTCATATAGAAAATAATATGGTTGGATAAATGCTGTAACCTCAGAGGTCCGGGGTTCGGAACCCACCTTAAGCTGTAGGTCCCCCATCGTGTACTTGACTGCAACCCAGTCCGTCAATGATGGGGTAAAAACCAGGCTTTGTTCAATATGTCTGGGCAGACTGCTCTCATCAGATCACTTGATTGCATTATAAAAATGCGTCCGTGACTGATGATATATACCGGGACAGCCCCGTGCAAAATGATCAAATTAAAAAAATACAATTTTAACCAAAAATGCCTTCGACATGTTAGGCAGTATAAGCCTGTGACAACATTTCAACACAGAAATGTTTTTATATAATAATAATAATTTATATTTGATTTAATTTATATTTACAGCTGGGGGCCACAGCATTCGGGACGGTGACGATGGTGAGCTGCGAGATGGTCAGGCAGAACTCACTAATCAAACAGCTGGCCAGTAAGAACATCTGCGACAAACGGTAAGCAGTAAAACATCAACTGTGCTTGCTAAGGATGCTTCGGCTAGCGCTAGCTATTTGCAGCCAACCACCTCGACAGAAATACCGTGGGAGAGCATCAATTGGGATACCGGAATGAAAGAGGAATTGGTGCGTCTCTATTACGAAAGTGCGAAGTTTGAAACAAAAATGGAAAAAGGATACAATTTAAGAACAAAATTTGCTGTAAAGTATCCTAATATACAAAAAATCGCACTTGGAGATCTTATCACTAAGGTGAAGAACATCAGAATTAATCTACATGTTACAGAAGACCGAGCAATGAAGATTATACAACAGGTTGATTTGGCGTGGAAAAACGACGGCAACGAACATCAGTTAGAGAAAGCCGCATCAAACGGTCAAGCAGGAGCAATTGATTTTCTTCCTCAACCTATTAATGATCCAGCACCACCACATCCTCCAGAGGTGGATGACCTTATACAACCAGAGGCAGAAGCAGAGGTTCAGCAACCAAAAAGTGATGAAAATGGACATACCATATGAACAGAGATGTTATGCGCCTTTATTTTTTGGCAAATAAATGTGGGCAAAGTTTGAGGAGAGAACATCATAGGCTCTTCTTACTTAAATATCCAGAGCTAGCCACAAAAATAAATGAGCAGAATCTGGCAGATCAAAAACGCTCAATATCTGTAAACAGGCTGCTTTCGGCTGTTGAAATAGCTGCTATCAAAATGGACGTGGACCGGCAGCTTCCTATTGATGAGCTCGCCTTGGAAGATGTAGATAACGAAGACTTGATTGATGCTGAAGGCATAGGTGCTAGGAATAATGAACATTATGCACCGGATCCATTAGAACCACATCCGGATATTACTAACGATGATGTGGATATTGAAATCTCAGAAAAACTACAGCACCTGAAAAGGAATTTTGGTCATGCTTTACTAGAGTTCAGATACGTAGAACCAACACTAAGGCATTCTCTGCCCAAAATAAACATCACAAATGATCTGCGTGCAATAACAGCACATCTGGATAGAAAGGTTTTACCTACGTATTTGAACGTAGCACAAACTGCGTTAGAGGTGCAAACTCTTGCATGCTGTGAAGCTGTGGCAACCGTTAAAACGTTGAGCCGGAAAACTAGGCCTGCAAATGCAGTTTTTGTCCCAGTAAGGGATTGAGATCCACCATGGAAGATCAGGTTGGATATGGATGTCAGAAAAGTAAGGTGCAAATTTCTTCGATTAACTCAATATAAAATAAGAAATAGAACCAGAAAGCTGATGAACCATGTTACTAAAATCATTTACTCTCGGCACATCGAGACATTAACACCTGCAATATTAGATGAAATTTTAGACTCTCAACGACAGAGACTTGATGTTCTTACTGCCAGACTGCGTCGGTACAAGAAAAGTAATGCACGAAGGTAACAAAATCAAAACTTGAAGATAAATGAAAGAAGGTTCTGTCGTGAACTAAGAGTGAAGCCAAATAACCACCAAGGTGCCGAAGTCCCTCAATTGAAAGATATGACTAACTACTGGTCGCGTGTTTGAAGAAAAATGAACAGCTGCAATTTGGACACTGTGCGGTTCAAACTGGAGGAAGCAAGGGCAAGCACTCTTGAAAAGGACAAGTAATTGGAAAGCTCCAGGTCCGGACAGGGTGCACAACTTATGGTACAAGTACCTTAAGAGTGTGCATCTTGCGTTGGCAAGGTGTTTTGAGAAGATCATTGAACACCCAGATCTGATGCCAGGTTTTATATTCCAAGGTACTACAATATGATACCAAAAAAACAAGACGCTCAAAATCCATCTGAATTTCGACCGATAGCCTGTCTTCCAACAATTTATAAATGTCTTAAAGCTATCATTGTAGATAAGGTATATTCTCATTGCGACGAGAATGACATTCTTATAGAAGAACAAAAGGATGTTGTAAAAACTCACGAGGCTGTAAAGATATAGTCACTATAGACGCTGTTGTCATGACTCAAGCTCGTAAGCATCAAAGGAACTTACATATGGCATACATTGACTACAAGCAAGCGTGTCCTTCCGTGCCGCATGCCTATTTGCTTGAAGTCTTAAAACTTTACAAAATCTGCCCACGCATTATTGACTTTCTAAGCCATGCGATGAGGCTCTGGGGTACAAGAATCAAGTATTTTGATCATGGACAGCTAAGGATAACTAGATCAATACGCTTTACGACGTGTATATTTCAAGCAGACTCCTTCAGCGCACTATGGTTCTGTTTAGCGTTGAATCCATGGAGCAAATCACTAAGCAGCATGTCTCATGAGTTCAGAATTCATGATGATGAGCATGGTCATCAAGTGACCCATCTTCTTTACATGGATAACCTGAAGCTGTATGCTAGTTCAGGCCAGAAACTGCAGCAAGTGGTCGATGTCACAAAGTAGTTTTCCAATGATATCCACATGGAGTTCGGACTAGATAAATGTAGAACAGTGCATTTAATCAGAGGGGAATTAGGGACCGTAGATTTAGAGAGCGAGTTTGAAAATGACATCGAGGCAATGGCTTCAGGAGAATCATATAAATATCTGGGTATTCTTGAATCTAAGGGTATTTAACATATGATAGTTAAGACAAGCCTAACGACTGCCTTCACTACGAAACTCAGATTAATTATGAAGAGTTTTCTCAACTCGGCAAATAAAATCAGGGCGATCAACACATATGCCATCCCTGTCCTTACGTACTCCTTCGGGCTCATAAAATGGTCTAACACCGACCTTGAAAAGTTAAACAGAATTTCTCGCGTAGAAATGACGAAGCACCGAATGCACCACAGAAATTCATTGATTGAAAGGGTAGTTCTACCACGACATTTGGAGGATAGGGAAGTTATAGATGTCAAAAAACTATGCGAGCCACAAGTTATACAGTAGCGAGACTATTTTAACAGCAAACAAAATGTTGCGCTTTACATTATTATCTGTCAAACGGATCTTGAATACACGCCCTTAAATTTGTCCTCAGATTGAGCCTTGAATATTTGGGCAGAAACCATAAAGGAATTAGAAATACAATGGAGGCAGAAAGCTATCCATGGCGAGCACCCTAACACGTTATATCAAAATGAAGTGGATAGTAAGGCATCTAATATTTGACTAAGAAAGGGTGTTCTGCATCCAGGGACGGAAGGATTCGTCATTGCAATACAGACAAGGTTGTCAGCACCAGGAATTATCGCAAACACGTGTTACATCAAGACGTGGTTGACCGGTGCCGATTATGTGGAGATACGAACGAATCCATCGAGCAAATTATTGATGGCTGTCGCGTAATGGCTCAAAGAAAATATACGCACACACATAATGATGTAGCGGGCATTATACATCAACAACTGCCCTAAACCTCGGACACTTAAAAGAATAGATGCCCTTCTATAGATACATTCCAATGCACGTTTTAGAAACAGAAGATTACATTTTATATTGGGATGTTACTATCCAAACGGATCATTACATTCGGGCCAATCGACCTGACATTGTGACACGAGAAAAAAAGTTGGAAGAGTCTACATCATCGACATTGCTTGTCCGCTTAACCGAAATTTGTAGTCAACTTATACAACCAAGATCCGCAAGTATAGCGAGTGAAGGCATGAAGTAAAGGCCATATGGAGGAATGTGAATCATACATCTATTCAACCCATTGTGGTTTCGGCTACAGGCAATGTGTACACAAGATGCACTGAACATCTTGAACATTTAGGAGACAGTAGGATATTGGCAGCAGCTCAAAAGGCGATTTTATTAAACACCTGTCGCATTGTAAGAAACTTTTTTGATCATCAGGAAGCGAGCGACTAAAAACCCGTGGAGTGGCAGATGGTAGCTCTAAGAAAGCATCCAGAGGTGACTGTTGTCACCTCGAACGCTCATGGCCGCTCGTAATTGTATACCTACAACATCATCGCAGGAGGTTTCAACCATCGTATTAAATTATTTGAATTAAATTATAACATTCCAATCTCATCAGTCACTTGACTTAGTCCGTGGCTATGATATATAACCGGGTTTACCCGAGTAAAAGTTTAATAAAAACACTGGAATAATTTATATTTGATCATTGATGATTATTGCTAAGTAAAAAAGAATTTTTTCATCGACATCGAATTAAAAAATATTAATAAATAAAAAATTAAAATAAGACAACACACAGAAAAAATACTAATTGTTTGCTTGTGAAGAAAAGTAATGAAATCGCATTATGAGGTTACGGCCTTTTTTCAACACCCTTGATTAAAATATTTCAAATAAATTAAAATATAATTCTAGGGAAGATCAAAATAAAGGGCACATTAAAATAATATTTCTAAAAACATAGTTAAGATATCAAATACAGAAGAAGTATTGTTTATGAGACTGAAAAACATTTTTTACGATAGGTTTTTGGAATGCTTTTTTTAGTCCAAAAAACTTACTTTTTATTCAAATCAGTTTTTATCTTTTGTTAAAGCGTTTGCTTAAATTAACTAAAAATTTTGGCGGGAGCATCAAAATTTGTTTCTAGATTGAACAAACTTATTTGTTCAAATCGACCGAATATTTGCTAGCTCAACACAATGATATCTTGGAATTGATAAAAATATTGTAGAGTTTAGAAAATAGTTTTTCAGAACGAACTAAATATTTGTAATCGCAACAAAATTATTTTTTGTCGAACGAATTAAACTTTGGTAGACTGCACATAATAGTTTTGTTGGAGCAATATAGTTTTTTAAACAACAATTATTCTGTTATGGGAAAAATGTATTTTGTAAATAAGTTTGAAATATTTTCTGAATAAGAAAAAATTGGTAGGACCAAATGTGTTTGAGGAATTAAGTACAACAAATAATAAATTGTACAAATCATTTCCCTTGAAATACATTTATTAGAGATCCTAATTCCGATTCATCTATAATATGCTGGGTGGCACCTCCAACCATCCTTATGTTTTTTTTTAAACAAACACAACTGTTCTTTATCTTTATTTTGTTTGATAGAACTACAAGTAATATTAAAGATAAAAACACAGAGAAATATTCGCTCAAATCCACCATATTGAAAGAGTAATCAGCTGTTCGTCATGAGTCGAAAGAGAGCGCATGCGAGGCTGCATGTTTGGTACACTCAACAAGAAGTGTTCAACAAACTTTTTGTTTGACCCAAATAAACTATTTTGTAACTCCAACTTCTTTTTTGGTAGTCGCAATCTAATTTTGGGAAGAATAACCAAAACTGCTCAAGAAGATTATTTTGTTGCTGGGACATTTTTTTTCTCAGTGTAAAAGTCAATTAATGACTGGCGGACTAGAAAACAACGTTGGAACTGCGTCTTTTTTTAGTATACTTTTATTTAACAGTCACAAATTACCTGAAATCATAAAAAATGAGGTAAATTTTCGACTTTTATTGCATTGTTTATTAAGAATTAAAATCTTACCTCACAAACAACATATTTCGAAAGAGGTATCCAATCATTTGGATTGATACTCTCTATGATCGCTTACCTGTAGCATCTTTGGGATTTGTTTTAAGTCAGGAGAGTGGGGTATAGTTTCCCGCTTTGAATTAAAATTTCTTATAAATTATTATTTAAATGTGATTTCCTTGTGTGTATTTTTTAAGGTGAAGCTTACATATCAGGGAACACATGTTGTTTCTCCAAACCGCTTTTTAATTACGTCATTCTTTTACATTTAATTAATTAATTATTGTAGCATTTCAGCCAGAGTACCTTATACCGTGGAGTATGGTGTCCATCATATTACTGCCGTTTATTTAAACAATATAATCATTCTGAAATAAAAATTATATCATATAAACTGAAAAAAATGGTTAAGCTGTCCCAGCTTACCGTTTAGCTGGATTTTGCCTTCCAAAAAATATACTTAGCTGTGTTAACTAGATTTTCAGCTATTTTTTAGCTAAATTATCCCTCAAGAAATTATCTAGCTAATTTAGCCAGATTATTTCCAGATGGAAAATTTAGATGAAACAGCTATAAATCTAGGTGACACAACTATAATTTCTTGGAAGATTAAATCCAGCTAAACGGTTAGCTGGGAAAGCTGAACCATTTTTTTAGTGTACTAGTTTTGGAAAGTGTAGTATGACGAAAAACAATTACTCCAGACATTTTTAACATTAATTAATTTTTTCTTGAAAATCAAAGTAAACTATGTAGTAAAAGCAGTCATAACCTCGTACACCCTACTGAAATACAAGTAGTTTAGGTGAGATCCCTTATCAGTTAATATCCAGCTCAACTAACAGGAACACATATTTCTTGAAACAATTAGTGAACAATGTGAATAAATATCCTATAACGATAAAGAATATGGGCTTATCATATACCCTGAGTCATGAGGATGATCCCCATATGATGCGTCCATCGACTCCAACAATTCTGAGGACGAAAGAACAACAATTCTCCCTAAGTCGAGCTGAAGCTGAGCTGCTGATTCAGGTTCCTACGATGATCCTGCTTATTAAGTGGAGGCGAGTGCGGATAGATAGACGGCCGGTATTATGATCCCGTGTGCGGGAGAAGATGGAGATAGGTGGGTATACCATGGCCGCCGATCCACAAACCGCTATTATTTATATTAAGTTTAATGCAACTACGTGACTGAATCCTCAGTCTACCTTGCAAGCCTGAGACCCGTATCATTAGTATACACCTATTATTGCATTACTTCGTGGCCCAGCCGCGCAGCCAGCTTGCAACCAACTATATATAGATACCTTCCAACTTCTCGAATATGTATGTGTAATGTGTGTAAAAATATTTTTTTTGGTCAGTGTATGGTTATTTGTACACCCTCTCGAAGATGACCTTCCATTCAGGGGTGGAAAAGGCCACTGACTCTCCTCTTCCACACATCTTTTTCCTCCATCCTCAAGCATAAAATTACCCGTTCCAGCATCTCGCTCAAATTACCACTCTTAGCTTCACACAGTGTCTACGGGGATCTGTGTGACATTTTTTGTTCTTATTTTTTAATTGGAAGAGTTTTTTTAGGGTAATTTCTGTTCCAGAGCTCTTTAGGTAATTTAAGTGTTTGAAGAAGAATATTATTATTAGGAATCATGGTTCGCGATAAGTTTCTTATTGGCGGTGCAATTCTGAATATAAATTTTGCAGGGTAGCCTCCATAAACAAAAAGAACGTTCGGATTAATTTACGGGTGAAGTATTCCAAGTAATACAAATTTCAACATTTACTTTCATACTTAAAAAATTTTCAATTAACAGTATGAATAATAAATTATAAAGTCCAAGTCCCCTTCTTCTTCACAGATCATTACTCGAAGCTTGGACCCTATATTTTAAGTGTAAATATATTCAATATGCAACAAAATAGTTTAATTTTCAAGAAAAAACGACGATTTGTGAATCAAATAGTTGAATTTTCAACAAACTGAGAAATTAACTTTAGACCAAACAGTTACTTTATAAACAAAAGGTTTAAATTTCAAGCTATATAAACAAAATTTTACCAAATAAATAAATTTCCAGCCTACAAAAACGAATTTTTAAGAAGACAGTTTAATTTGCAACCAAGAAGTATTCCACCAAAAATATGAATTAACAATTGAAAGAAGATGCCTTTCTAATATAAAAAAGATGAATTTTCAACGAAATGGTTGAATATTTAAACAAATAAGATTAAGCTTCGTATAGAAAAATTTGCATTATCAACCAAATCGTTGAATTTGCAAGCAAAAAAGCCGATTTTTCTTATAAAAAAAAATATATTAAATCAGTCGGTTCACTTATTAAAGAAATATTTCTAACAAAATAGTTAAATTTTGAACAAAAATATTATTTGAATCTTGAACAAAATAGTTGAATTCCTAACTAAAATTATAAATCTTCTACAAAAAAATGAATTTTTGATTAAGGAGTTTAGCTTTTCATTAAGTAGTTAAATTTTCAAAAAAAAATATCAATAAGAAATGAAAAATATAATGCATTTTTGATATTTTAACCAATAAAAATTCTCTGTTTTTAATTTAAAAAGTTAAATTGTATCAAAAAATACCATTTTTTTAGCCAAATAGTTTGATCCCTGAACGAAAAGATTAATTTTTCATGACACATTTGCATAGTTAACCAAAACGAGATAAAGTTTCGACCCCAAGAAATAATTTTTCAAAATAAAATGCAAATTTCGTAGAGAAAAATTAATGTTTAAATCGAGAATTATGAATATTCTATCAAAGACTTAAGTTTCAACCAAATAGTTTAATTTTCTACAAATATAATAGAGTTGCCCAGGCAATACAATGAATTTTCATCAAAATAGTTGAGTCTTTACGTCAAAAAGATAAGTGATGAACCAAGTTGTTTAATTTTTAACAAAATAATTAAAATGTTAACAAAATAGTTAACCTTCGAACAAAATAATCAAATTTCCAAAAAAATAGTTCAATTTTCAAATCAAATCATGCATCTTCTACAAGGAAATTAATTTTTATCAGAGATATTCAACTTACAGCCAAACAGTTGAATTTTCAATAAAAAAGATTAGTTATCAAAAAAAATTTAATGCATAGTTGATATTTCAACCAACAACAAATTTTCGTTTTTAATCCAAAACAGTTGAATTCAACCAAAAAAGACGAATTTTCAGCAAAACAGTTAAATCCCCAACCAAAGCAGATTAATTAATTTGCAATAATTATTATCTCCCTAATTAAAAAGTAACAAAAATTATCTCTTTGAAAAATTATGTCTGTCAACTTGAATTACTTATTATCTTACTAGAATTGAAAAGAGAAATCAAAGCCAAATTTTTTAGAAAAAAATGGCAACTTTCTAGCATTATAATAAGACAAAACCATTCTAAATAATGATAAATTATGAGAACTATTTTTTAATGTTAAATATCAATTATTGCTTCGATCTAACTGAAAAGTTCAAAATGAATTTAAAAATGTTAAACATATCACAAGCCTGCAAGTAATGGGTTCATGTCAGTTGTTGGAAAGTGGAGAGTCATTTCCGAAGTAATTTTTTACGTAGAATCTGAATCCGGCGTCAGAATTGGCCCATCAAGTCAGGATTTCAAGATATTTGAGGTTATGTCCCCAAAAAATGTTGAGTCTTCGTTACATAACCTCAAAAGTAGCCAAAAACGCAATTTTGTGGGTACATAACCTCAAATATCTTAAAATCCTGACGTTGTGGGCTAATTCCAATTTCGGATTCGGATTCTACGTAAAAAATTACTTCGGAAATGACCCTCCGCTTTCCAACAACAAAACCATGTTGGCTTGTGTAATTATTTATTTGTATTCTATACATAATTATACAGAGAAATGTTGAGTTTGAACAGGTTTCACCTAATATGGACAATTCTGAACTAAATAGATAAAAACGTCTTTTTTGTAGCTGATGCGTATTTAAATTCATTGAGGACCTTCAAATATGAAAAAGAGCATTTATTTTTTGTGGATTGGAAAAAAATTGGGGGTGATATGCACGGTTATAAACAAAAAATCCTTATAGGTATCAAATAAATTTGCTTCCTAATGAGGGAGGTTTTTCTCTAATAAAATAAAAAAAGAGATACTTTCAATATTTTTCAAGCCAATAATTCTGTCTTAAACCAAATCTCATTTTCAGAAAATGAGAGAGCTCAACCACATGTCAATCGATGAACAACTTTTTAAAATTACGGTAGTGTTATATTCCAAATTAAAACAAAAGCTTTCCTTATAGAAGCAACTTAACTTTCTTTTCAACTTTCTGAGTTGCAGCTAAGTAATTGATAGTTTAATTAAAAGTTCATCACAAGTTCGTCAATAGATTAATCCACGGATCTCAAAGACGCAAATTATTACATCAAACAAAATATTATATTCCTAATCAAAAATCCTTTAATAAGCAAGGTACAAAATATTGTTTAAAAATTTTCAAATGATTTTGGTAGGTTATGGTAGGTTATGGTAGGTTATTAAAAGGTTTTTTAATTGGGCAATCGGTACGTATCGAAGACGCAACCAAATTTATCAAATATAGCATTGTTATATCCCTAAAATTAAAAACGTTTTCCTCACACTAACAAGACAAGCAATATATTTTTTTTATAATATGGTATTACTTGACCATAAAAGGTGACGTTTGACAAATACGTTTTTCTCATATAAACCGAATACACACATTTTTTTTAAACTTCATAAGTCGGAACTGGTGGGTCATAAAAGATTGAACAATAGGTCAGTTGATGCGTTTCGAAGATGCGAACAAATGCACTAGATATCACATTATTGTAGTTGGAATCTTAAAAAAACAATTCTCATATAAAACAAAATAAAACATTTTTTTTAATTTAGAAAATCATTACACGTGAGTCATAAACGTCTCAATAATAGGTCAATCGATACGTCTAGAAGACGCGAAGAACTACAATAGATATCGTATAACTATTTTAAATATCAAAAAAGTTTTCCTCGCATAAAAAAGTAAAATTTCTTTTTGAAGTCACTACACTAAAAAAAGTATTTTCAAATGACTCTTTCAGGAAGAAATATAACAAAATCATGAAAATCTCTGAAATTCTTTTGGTGTGTAAATATTGCCACTTTTAATTTAAAATATAATTTTAATTTCACATACTCAAAAAAGCAAAAGAATTTGGTAAAGGATATAATTTAAGGATAAAATGCATAGCTGGAAGGTATGACCTTCCGAAGACGCAATATCATCATCTCAAAAAATGATTGATTGAACTGGGAATCGGGACCGTTGTAGGTCTATTTAGCGAATTTGTCGGAATCCCCAAAGTTAATGACTAGAACATAAAGATAAAAGAAGAGCGCAGGGTCAGTCTACGGGGCGATAATAACTGGTCGAAATCGAATCACTACTATTACGAGGTGAAAAATGGTTTCTTCAAACAAATTTTTGAAAGAGAGGGATGCCGGCAATTAAGCGAAACTGCGTGCATTTTGGCATAATCATCGTGTTTTATATCGCCGCCAATTACGCGATGACCCTTCGGGGCAAGCTGCGAAGCAAGGCTACGAGAAAACGAAGAAGGGAGGAAGATTTCGGGAATAATTTGGAATCATTTTTTTCTAGCTTTTTTTGTATTTTTTTGGTGGAGAGGAAGGGATTTGATGAGAGTGTTTTGAAAATGATTCAGGTGCGAAACGTTCTGACGGACGCAACTATACAAATCATATCGGGCCTATACTTTAAGAGTCTTTTCAGTTGCACTGTGTACAAATCATTTTTAGGGTATACTTACAAACAGCGAGTGGTCAAAGGGCTTAGAACAAAATTGGCGTCAGACAATATTGTAATATTCTATAATCTTTATAATATTTTTTAATTTTTGTTTGAGGATAATTTTTAATTAGGGGAAACCTCTTTTCAGTGAATAATGCAACACACAGTGGATAATAATTAATTCGCAGGGAAAACATACCTAAAATAATCATTTCTAAATTTGATTTATTAACACCTATCCAATCGTAACTATTGAATAAATTAAAATGATTTTTGAGACACATTGATGTTTTTGATTAATCATTATCCACTTTAGGTTGCATTATCCACTGTAGGGATAATAATAAAGATATATTTAACCATATGTTTATAAAACTTCTTTCATTTAATGATCAATTTAATCTATAACAGGCTAGAAAAAGTCTTCAGTTTCCGAACTTTCTGACATTGTCCTGATTTTTCTCCGACCAATTTTTCATATTCCCGAATCATTAATATTCAAGGACCAGCGTTTTAATCGTGTAACATTTTGAACATAGATTCAGATTTAAATAAAAAAATTTGGAATTTGTTTATTTCTATTAACCAAAAAAGATTACTTTTCTACCATGAAATATGAATTTCTAATCCAAAAGGAAGAATTTTTAATAAAAGAGTTTAATTTTCGAAGAAAGAAGGTCAATTTTTGACAAAATAGTTACATTTTCAACAAAATAGTACAATTTTTATTGAAGTTGTTGAATTTTCAACCAAATGGTCGATTTTCAAATAAACAAAAAATCTTTAATCAAAAACAGTTGCATTTTTAGGAGGCAGTTAAATTAAAAGGTAAAGAGATAAACTTTTAATGAGAAAGAGCGAATTTTTTTGTCCAAATAAACGAATGTTTAATAAAATAGACAAATTTTTAAAATAAAAAAGCTGTGTTTTAAGAAAATATTGGGATTTCGAATAAAAAAACGTAACCACACCGTTGCATTTAGAATCAAATAGTTGAACTTTGAAACCAAATAATTTAATTGTCAAGATACAAAGATGAATTTTTTGCTAAATGGTCGAATTTTCAAACAAACAAAAAATCTCAAACCAAAAGCCGTTGCATTTTCAACCAAATTATTACATTTTTAGGAGATAGTTGCTTTTTAAAAAAAGAGATGAACTTTTAATGAGAAAGTACAAATGTTATGTCCAAATAGACGAAAGTTCAACAGAATAGTAAGTTTTTTTAAAGGAAAAAGATGAGTTTTTAACAAATATTAGGATTTCAAACAAAATTATTTTTTAACCAAAACCATCGCATTTGGAAACAAAAAGTTGAACTTTGAAACCAAGTAGTTGAACTTTTGAAAATACAAAGATAAAGCTTTCACCAAATGGTCGAATTTTCAAACAAACAAAAAATCTTCAAACAAAAGCAGTTGCATTTTTAAACAAATTACTTCATTTTTTGGAGGCACTTAAATTTACAAAAAAAAGATAAACTTTTAATGAGAAAGGACGAATTTTATGTACAAATAAACAAACGCTTAACAAACCAGTCGAATTTTGACACGAAAAAGATGAGTTCCTAACAAAATATTGAGATTTCAAACAAAAGAATGTTTTCTTAACCAAACAGTTGCATTTATAACCAGAGCCGATTTAATTTTCAACAAAAAAAGCAGACGACATAAAACTTTAACCAAAAATATTGCATTTTCCATCGAATTATTGCATTTTTAGGAGCCAATTAACTTAACTTAAACTTAAATTATTAGGCTAAAAACATGAATTTTTGAGGAAGACAATTTAGTTTTCAAGAAAGAAGAAGATGAAATTAAATTTTAAGTAAAATTTCAATGAACTGCAATCTCAACCAAATATTTAAATTTATTAGAAGACAGTTAAATTTTCAACAACAAAAGATTAATTCTCAATTCAAAAGCATGATTCACCAAAATAATTAAAATGTCAAAAAAAAACAGTTACATTTTAAACCAAACATTTATAATTTTCTACCTACAATTTTTAACCAACTGGATGAATTTTTAAACAAAGGGTTTAATTTTCTGATTGGAAAATCGAATTTCAAGGAAAAATTGACATTTAAACCCAAAAACATAAATTTTTAACAAAATATTTCAGCTTTTAATAAAAAAGTTACATTTCCTCTGAAAAAGATGAACTTTCAACCAAATTCTCGACTTTTTATTTTAAAAAGATTAAACTTAATCCAAAAAAAATTACATTTTAACCATATAAATGAATTTTTACGCTAAAAGATGTTTTTTTAAGATAGTTGAATTTTCAATCCGAAAAGTTAAATTTTTAACAAAAAGAGGAAGTTTTAACAAAAACTGTACATGTGTATTGATATATAAACCAAAAATAAAACAATTTTCGAATATAATAGTTTAGTTATAACAAAAAGTGAAATAACTTTTATCAGTACTTCAATGTGTGAAAGATTCACAACTTCCTAAGACGAACAGAACATGTGCTATAAAACCTGTACTTTTTAACAACAACAAAAAACAAAGGAAAATAAATGTTTCAAAAATATTTGAATATTAACCTACGAAAGATAAATTTTCAATCAAAAATAGAATAATTCAATTTTCAGTTACATACATTATTTTTCAACTTATAAAACAATTTTTCAGCAAAACAGTTTAATTTTCAACCAAAAAAAGTTCTTTTAAACACAACACATAGTTTTTTTAGCCAAAAAACGATTAATTTTCGACTAAAATAATGAATCAATAATAGGAACAATGAATCTTTACAAAACTAATTTAACTTTCAATCAAGTAGTTAAAGTTCAAACAAAAGTAAGTAAATTTTAAGCAATAAGAATAATATTGTATAAAAAAAAGTTTAAATTCCAAAAAACTACAAGAATTTTAAACCAAACAAAAAAGACAAATTTTCTACCAAAAATTAAAGAGATAAATTTGCAGTTAGAAAAAGTAATTTATAATAACACGGGTAATAAAACGGGTAATAAAACGGGTAATAAAAATAAATTTTTTAAAAAAGTTCAACTTTCAACCAAGTTACTGAATTTTTTAACAAAAAAATATTATTTTTCAACCTAAAATGAACATAGTTGAATTTTTAACCAAACAGACTAATTTTTTAATAAAATGATGAATCATCAACCAAAAAACTTATTGTTCAATATATGCGTTTAACATTTCACCAAAGTACATAGTTCAATTTTTTAGCAAAAAGTTCAATTTTGTACCAAGAAAATTAATTTTCTACCAAAAAGATAAATTTTCAACAAGATATGTCAATTTTCAACTATAATTAAAATATTAATTCAAGTTTAAGACAAATTATAAATTGTTCAACAAAAAATATGAATTGTCAATCAGAAATACAATAACAAAAAAAATGGAAGTTCTAAGCAAAAAAATATAAATTTATAACGAACAAGAATTAATATTTCACTTCTAGAAGATTTACAACTTCGTAAAGCTAAGAAAGATTCTGTTGGAAAATTTTTTAATTTCCGGCTGGGAGAAAAATTCAAGTTTTTCTATATTGGGCTATCAATTTTTATACCTTTAATAATTTTGTTTACTGTCAAAAAATGTATCTTTAGATTTACGTATTTCAAGTATTCGTCGAAATATAAATATTTTTCTTGAAAAAAAATGTAGGAAGTTTCTTCAAAAGCTTAGTTTTAAAATTTCACAAGAATCCGATTAAACAGCTTCAAATAACTGCAAACCGAGTTAAACCACCGTACACATTCGTTCTTAAGACCGCTGAATCCGAGTCCGAGGTCAGTTTGACCCCATCAGGTCAGGATCAAGGTCACTTGAAGGTAAAATAGGAGAAAATCACTGGATCGCAGAAAACCTCGATTCTCAGACTTTTTTTGCAGTTGCTGAATCCGAATCTGGGATCAGATTGACCACATTAGGTCAGGATCAAGGTCAAGTAAATGTTAAAATGAGAAAAAATCTTTGAATGAGCGTGAATCTCTACTTTCAGACGTTTTAGGGTCACTAAATCCAAATCCGGGGTCATTTTTCCCTATCAGGTCGAAATAAAGGTCATGCCAAGGGCAACTTTAACGAAACTATTTCGTTGAAGAGAACCTCTCGTTATAGACGTTTTTGGGGTATTTACATTAAGATTATCTTCATCCCGATCTGGTGGGGTATTAATGACTCCGGGTTCGGATTTAGCGATCGCAAAAGCGTATTAAAGTAGTTGTTCACGCCGATCCAATCGTGTTCTTCATTTTGACCTTCAGTTGACCTTGATCATGTCCTGATGAAGTCAAGCTGACCCCATTATTCTAACGCGCAATTTTCTAAACAAATGAAAAATTTTTAATTTATAGAAAAGCGTTGCATATAACTTGCATTCAGTTTTGATATGAAATTTGTCAACTGGCATTATCTGCGTTTAAAATTACGAAAACAATATAAAAGCATTTTTTTTAATCGAGCAGAAAAATTTTGAAGTGCAGCAAAGAAGATTTATTGGATTGGAATCGATCTTGACGATGATCCTTATTTATCTTGATCTCTCGTCTTCGATCGTGTCGATCGTTGTGTTGATACAATCGCATTATGGCTTTTGTACATGTTGCTGTGCAGTATGACTAATGATGGCAATCAGTTGTAATTAATAGTGAATTAATAGTGAATTAATAGGCTACGATTAAAAAATGATTAGTTGAATCACTTGGATAAATTATACTTTTAATTAAAGTTTAGTAATAATTATAGTAGAATTGATGCTTTATCAATAATATCATATTAAGTTGTTTTAATTTCTGTAGTTAATAAAAAAAATCTAACAAAAATGGCATGAATAATTTTGCTAAGAAATATACCTTAATGTAGTTTTCTCATGAAAAAATATTCAAACTTACAAAAAATAATGATTTTGATAATTCTTTTTGTAATTGAATTTTGTCTTACTGTTGCTTCTTAGCACGAAAGATCTTTTTTCAAAATTAAAATCAGTAAAGTTCTACAGAATGTTTTCCCCGAAAGAATAACCCATCGCTCATTAAAACTCAACTATTTTTTTCTTAAATTCGTAAGGAGCAATAGTAAGGAAAAACTCAATCGTAAAACATTATTTTAATTAATCTTTTGTGAAAGTTTTAATGTTTTTTACCATAAAAGTTAGTGTTAAAATTTATTGAAATATGTAGTGGGAAAGTTCAAAGAAGACGAAATAAACGAATGAAGTTAAATAAAATATTTAATTTTCATTAAAAATGGACGGTTATTACAAAATCAATTCAATCGCTTTTAAACTTTTTCTCTCAAAAGGTTTTTCATCTGTCCTATAATATCAGTAAATCTTGGAAATCCTCTAGTATCGCTTGAAATATTTTCTAGTATCTTATTTAAAATTTGATAAGTTCAACTCGTTTGCTTGAAAATTCTACTATATTGTGAAAAATTAATCTATTTTTTGAAACTTTGTTTAATTTTATGTTTAAAATTAATTTCTCTACTTGAAATTTAACTATTCCAATTCTGATTAAAAATTTATCTTTTTTAGTTGAAAATTCAAATATTTGGTCAAAAATTCATCTATTTTATTTAAAATTTTAATTACTTGGTTCTAAATTTAGGTATTTTGCTGATATTTTTATTTGTTTGTAAAATTGTAAAAAAATCTCTCTTTTGGGCATTCCTTGTAAATATATTTCTGTTGTTACTGTAAAGATTCATAATGTTGCTTAAACATTCATTTATTTCGTTATAAATTTAACAAAAACTATTTTGCTAAAAATTTTGCGATTAAAAGATTTGTTTGATTAAAAATGCGACTGCTTAGTTGAAAAATAATGTTTTGATTAAAGATTTAATTCTTTGTTATTGTTTATTTAAAATTAAATTTTTTCGTTGAAAAAGCAACTGTTACGCGTCTTTTTAAAAGATTTTTTTGTTATTGAAGATTGGTTCCAAATTCAAATGTTTTGAAGAAAATTTACCTTTTTGGGCTTGTGAATTTAACAGTTTGGTAGAAAATTAAGACATTTTGTTGAGAATTCATTTTTGTTTAAATTCATATTTTTGTTTGAAAATGTTACTAATTTTTAGAAAAGTAAAATATTTGATTAAAAATTGAACTACGTATTTCAAAATTCAACCACTGTGTCAAACATTCTTTTTTTGTTAATTAATTTTTTAATCTGAAAACGTAGTTAATCTATTTGTGATAGCAAAATTGTTCTTTTTAATTTGTAAAGCAAACTATTTATTAGAAGTTTATGGATTTTAATGTAAAATTGTCTATTTAGGTAGAAAATTGATGTTTTTTTTTGTAAATTCGTTATTTTACTTAAGGATTTAACTATCTTGTTGGAAAATCTTTTTTTTCGAGTCGGAAAATAGTCTTTTAATTAAAAAATTTAACGTTTTTGTTTTTGGTTGGAGTTTCGACTTTTCAAGTTAAAAATTCAGCCATTTCGTTAAAAATTTACTTTTTTCATGAAAATTCTTCTTTTCCGGTTTGAAAATTAACAGTTTTCAAAAAATTCTACTTTTTAGCTTGAAAAATTTACAAGTTTTTTTTAAATTTGTCTGTTAATGTCGAAACTTAATCTTGCCTGGTGGAAATTCATCTGTTTGGTTAAGGATTAAATTATTTTGTTAGAAGTTCTTTTATTTTTAATTCAACTGGCTCACAACTCGTTTTTTCTTTAATTGAAAATTTTTTTTAACTAAAAATTATACTATTCCATCTTTGTTTCTAAACTTACCATTTTTAGTAAAAAAATGCAACCATGTGGTAGGAGATCCATGTCTTTTGTTGACATTTTAAGGATTTTGTTGAAAATTCCACTTCTATGCTAAAAACATATTTTTTGGTCGAAGATTCAACTGTTTTGTTTAAAATACCTACATTTGGATTGAAAATTTGTCTTTTACGGTATAAAAATCTTTTTTCTGCAAAAAAATTGCTCAGCCTTGACTCATATTTGATTCATATTTTTCAGTTAAATCTAACTTGTTAAAAATCTCTTATTTTTGGTTGAAAATGATTTTTGTTTTTACCGAAACTATAATGCTTCTACTTTTGGTTTGAAATGTATCTTTTTTAGTTGAATTTCAACTATTTCTTTGGAAATCAATCTTTCTTGATTTAAAGGTAACTTTTTTTATGGAAAATTCATGTTCCCTCATCTAAAGCTCAACTTTTTTATAAAACATTGGACTTTTTAGCTTGAAATGTTAAATTTTTTAAAAATTCGTTTTCGAGCAGAAAATTAATCTTTTCAGTTTAAAATTCATCTTTGCAGTTTTAGAAATTCAGCTGTTGGTGAAGAATTCAACTGTTTTTTAAAAAGATTATTTATTTTGTTGAAAATTCAGTTCTCTGGTCAAATACATTTTTGTGTTTAAAAATGCAACTATCTTTGAAAAAATGTGTCTTTAAAATTGAAAATTCAACTATTTTATTTAAAAATATAACTGCTGCATTTTCCTGTCAATAATATTTGTTTTTAATGCATCGCTTCAGATTTAAATTTCATTTTTTCATCAGAGCATTGTCTCATCATATTTTACTGATAATTTTTCTTAAGCCTTTTATCAAAAAGTTTGGATTAAAATTCATGTTGAGCGAATGAATCTAAAGAAAATAAATATTGATTCATGCGGGAAGTTTCCTTGATGAAAACAAAATGCCGAATACAGAATCTGCGGGAACGATAATAATAAAATGTAGTATAGTATACATCAAATGACAACTTTCTTTGTGTGTTTTTTGATGCTGGGTGCAGTACAACGTAACTCGGGTTGTTTCACTTTCTCAGGCTTTAAAGTCAATGACGGCCTATCATACATAAATCTCAACTCTTGACCAGTTTTGCAGCTGATTTTTTCAGTTTCATTTATTTACTTTTTTCCTAACGAAGCAAATCTGTCATCAATCAACGATCGCATGCCGCGTTCACAAGTCGAACGGTAAGAAGTCTCCCATCTTTTTCCAGCGTTTCCGATCGGAATGAAGCCCGAGCGCGTTTATATCACGATAAATAAATGAAATAAAAGGGAAACGATATTGCCGTTGACATGGAACGCGCCACGGCTCGCCATCGAGAGATAAGCATCGCATATATAAAATGTTTCATGTGTCTTCTCGTATTTCTGCTCGCGTTCATATTTTACAAAAATCCACGTTTCTTTCTCAAAAAGTCCCTTTGTTCTAGAAACTTTCCATCTCTGATTAGTTTGTTACAACTATTGCGTTATCAATTATAAAAGGTGTGATATATGTATAATAATAAAAGCAATCATTCCTAATGTATTAAAAATATTTCTTAATTTACACGTTATTAAAGAAATGCCTTTTCAATCTGTTGAGAGTTTATACGTATTTTGATTTGAATTTACCGCGCTAATCTAGAACATAATCGATTACTCTTCTATTCGATTGTGTAAAAGTGACGAACAGTAAGCAAATAAATCAGTAAAGTCTCTTAAGAATCAATATGAACCAAACAACTTTTAAACAAAAATGTAAAGTTTTGAGTTAAATATTTCTGGTTATTTTAAATATTATTTACAAAATATGCATTTAATTAATTTTGATTATTATTTATTAATTTTGACCTGATGGACATTTTTATAAGTTGAAATGTCACTGTTTATGATAAAAAAGAAAAATAACTTTGTTTAGCATTTTAAACTTCGCACGAAACCAATTAGATGTCGAATGTGACGCATGCGCAGTTAAGTAACCAGCTCTTGTTGGAATCTCCACACAATTGGCATTTTGCATTTTGATTGTACTACTTGATTTTGAAATTCATGTTATGAAAATTTGTCCTTAATGTATCTCTGTAATGAATTTATAATTAATACAGAATCAATGTTTCAATAACAGAATCGATTGTATTGCATATTTTATTCTCATAATCTAAAAACATTATAATTTTGTACATAATGCAATTCATTTCTTGTCAATAGATTTTATAATTCTAACTCTACATTAAATCAAAAAACCTTGAGTTCTTTAATAATAATTGAAAACAAAAGAACTTGATGAATTTCATCATATAATAATATTTCACTCATCTAATGGTTAATATACTCATTTTACCTGAAACAATTTAATTAATTATTAATGTATTTGTGGTTAGGTTTCAATGAGCCCGCACAGTGTAATTACTTACTCTCATCTTCCTCGCACAGGTTTCGAGGTCTACTGACTCGTGTTTGGTGCCTCCCAACACGTGGCTTACTCGCCTTATGCATTTTTATTAATTGCTAGAATATTATAAACGAGTAGTGTGTATAAAAATTTCACTGCACTACCGATCAGGTCCAGTTCGGGAAATCCAATCGAGGCCAAATCGGGAAATCCGATCGAGACCAGATCAGGAAATCCGATCAGGGCCAAATCGGGAAATCCGATCAAGACCAAATCGGGAAATCCGATCGGGATCAGATCGGTATTACGTTTGAAATCGAGCGATTTCCGCACGGGTAGAACAACAATACACATCGTTAAGTATCTTTAATATTCCAACATAAATCATAAAAGTAAAAATTTTCTAGTATTTTTGAAGTTCTTATGAACTTATTACTGCTATTAATTTTTGTTCTGACAAGTTATACATTTAGAAAAAAATAATAAAAAATACTCCTCAATGTATTTAAATGAACCGCTGAAAAATTCGCCATTTTTTCAAATATTTCCGTATTCAAACGTAATACCGATCTGGCCCCGATCGGATTTCACGATCTGGCCTTGATCGGTAGAACTCTGTGGGCCATACCTGGGCCCGACCGGGCCAAACCGATTTCCTACTTAAACGCCATCTCCATGCACTCGCAGAACTAGTACTGCTTGATTTTTACTGGTAGTGCAGTAAAATTTGTATACATACTACTGGTTTATAATATTCTAGCACTTATTAAAAATGCGAGGCAACAAACACCAGTCAGTAGACCTCGAAACCTGTGCGAGAAAGATGAGGGTAAGTAATTACACTTTGCGGGCTCCTTGAAACCTAACCTCAAATAAATTAATAATTAATTTAATTGTTCTAGGTAAAATTAGTATATTTACCATTAGATGAGTCAAATATTGTTATGTGATGAAATTGATCAAGTTCTTTTGTTTTCAATTATTAATAAAGAACTCAAGGTTTTCCGATTTAATGTAGAGTTAGAACTATCGAATCAATTGGCAAGAAATGAACTGCAGTATGCACAAAATTGTACTGTTTTTAAATTATAAAAGTAAAATATGTGATACAATCGATTATTTTATTGTAACTTTGATTCTGTATTAATAATAAATTTATCACAGAAATACATTAACGACAAATTTTCATAACTTTCCAGCAAGAGTTACTCAACTGTGCATGCGTCGCATTCGGCATCTTAATTGGTTTCGCCCGAAGTTTAAAATGATAAATAAAGTTTTTTTCTTTTTTATTATAAAAAATGACATTTCAATTTATAAAAACGTTTATTAGGTCGAAATTAATTAATAATAGTAAAAATTAATTAAATGCATATTCTGTAAATAATATTCAAAACAACCAAAAATATTTAATTCAAAAATTTTCAATTTTGTTTAAAAGTTGTTTGTTCTATATTCCTTCTTAACCGATTTAAAAAAATAAAACGACCTGATAAATGATAGCGCAATTTTTTGGCTAAAAAATTAGCTACAACCTCCTTCTCGAATTTTTCAAGAAGTAATGCAATTGACAGAAAATTAAATTTATTTACAGTAAATTGTTAATAAATCGTAAATCATAGGTTCTTTCCCGATGATTTTCTTTGGACGCATTCAAAAATGTCAAGTTGTAGGGAATCTTTTTGCGAAAAAACTTTTTCTTATTTGTTAAAAAGTCTTATAGAAAACATTTTTTTCATGAAATTAAAATTGTTATTTAAAATATTTTTGGTTATCATCTATTTTTTCATAAAAAACAAACCTTTTCCTCGAAACTGATACCATCCATAATAATTTTACGTTTTTCAAAAGTATAATTAGATTTTGTATTCTGAAACCTTTTCTTTTCGGGCCTTCGAAAGGAGAGGACTATTCGATAGTCTAGAGTTTACTTATATTAAATCTCCATTTGTGAAATTCATGAATGGATTATAAAGAGAATCATCGTGTACCGATCGGGCACCGATGGGGCTCCGATCTAGTTTCCCAATCCGGTATCCCGACCTGGCCCCGATCTGGGCGTGTGTTTCATCCGCGGCATGGCCCCCATCAGGATTCCCGATTGGGACCTGACCTGGACTGATCTGGCCCTAATCGGGGCCAGACCGAGATTTCTGCACGGGCACTCATTCTAAATGTGAAAAACAACATTTTTTATTTGAATTTTTTTCTATAATGCATTTATAACGAGATACTTAGCGTTGAAAAAGAATTGTCATAACTTCAAAACGGCTTAATAAAAAAATTTCATCTTGGGCTCATTTTAATAAAAATACAAATTCGCACCTATTTCATTTCGGTCTTTTTAAATCTAAAAGTTTATTTAACAATTACATGCGTTTTTTGTGAGCAAAAAAAAATGAGAAAAAAGTGTTTGTTTTATTATAAAAAACTCAAATTTTAAACTTTTTTAACAAAGATTGTTGCAGTCGAAAGGTATTGCCTCAAACTTTGAAACCACGTTGAATTTTTTTAAATCCATTAATTTTTTAGAGGGATATTAGACATTTTATCTCGACCAATTTCGCTCAGGATGGGCAATACTCGTTGACCGGGATAAATAATATAGTAATAATTTAAGAGTAACTAATCAATTTAATTTTTCAATAAAAATGTGTAAGAATGCATTAGAATTTAATATTATGGATTAATATTAGATATCATAAATATAATAAGATTATTATTATCTTTTGCTTGAAAATTCAACTGTGTGGTTGTAAATAAACATTTCTGTTGAAAATTTATTTTTTCGAGTTAGAAAAGAAACTGTTTTTAAGGAAACTCGTCATTTTGGTATGAAAATTCATTGTTTTTAGTTGAAAAGTCTACTATTATATTTTTGACTTAGCATTCATCTTAATTAAAATGCATTCATAAATTAGAAAAGTGTTCAAACAATTTTAGTTACATTTTGGTTCAAAATTTTATTATTTGGTTGAAAATTTAATTATTAAATCATTCTTGTTTCGAAACTTTAATATTTTGGTTGAAAAGTCATTTTATTCGGTAAAAAATTCAACTGTTTTGTAAAAAATTAGTATTTTTGACTTGAAAATTCAACATTTGGTTGAAATTTTCTTCTTTCTAGGCTGAAAAATCTTTTTTGCTAAATTTGTCAACTATTTTGTTGAAACTTCGTCTTTTTGGTTCCAAAAATAATCCTTTTATTTATAAACATCATATTTCTTGAATAAAAATGCGACTGTTTAGTTAAAAATTAATCTGTTTAGGTTGAAGCTTCAACATTTCGATAAAAATTCGAGTTTTTTTATAAATTAATTCAACTGCTTTCAATCTGTAATTAAAATATTCTTTGGTTGAAATACCAAATATTACATTTTTTAGTAAAAATTCACCTTATTTTTGAAACTTATACTTTATTTTTCTAACAAACTGTTGAATTAAATAATAAAAAATAAACTAATTTTCCACCAAAAAAATGAATTCTTATCATGAAATGTAATAGTTGATATTTCAAACCAAAAATATTTTTATTACAAATTGAAAGCTGTTGAATTATTAAAAAACAAATTTCAATAAAACTGTTGATGCCGAAATTCAAACAGATTAATTATTAACTAATCAGTTGCATTTTTGTTTAAAAACATGAAATTTATCTATAAAAAGATAAATTTTTACCCGAAAAGACGAATTTTCAACAATATAATTAAAATAATAATCAAAAAAGGATTTTTCCGTCAATAAAATTTTTAACCAGATAATAATTTAAATTGTTTGATTAATTTTTTCAATTTATGTATTTATTTTAATCAAGATGAACTCTAAATAAAAAATATAATAGTAGATTTTTCAACCAGGAAGAATGAATTCGCATGCCAAAGAGACGAGTTTTCTTGAAACCAGGTATATTTTTAACTCGAAAATATAAATTTCCAACAGAAAAGTTAATTTACTTTAATTTTAATGCATTCTTATTAATTTTTATTGAAAAATTAAATTTATGAGTTACTATTAAATAACTTACCTAAGCAGTAGCAAAAATTTGAGGTTATAATTGGAGGTTGCAATAAAGTACTTTCAAAAACTTTTTTAGAATAAATAATCAATGTAACGGCAAGCGCGGAGCATATTAACAATATTGTAAATATTTATTAATTTCATTTAATAATATCTTAAGTGATTTATTCCAGCGAAATGTTAACATGTTGATATAAATTTTATTGAAAAATAAAATTTCTCATGATTTATCTTTTCAATTCTTAATCAAACATAAACTTCAATCGGAATGAATCCAAACTCGCCATTCAATTATTTTCAGACCGAATCAATTTATTCCCTTCTAAGAAATCACTCAAATTTTCACGATTTTCACGTATCTGTTATCGTTTTCCGGAAATCTGAAAACGTATCAAGTTTAGTCAGTATTACTACTAATTGTTCTTTATTATTAATTTTTCAAGTTCTCGCATGTCTAACCATCTTCGAGATAATTCAAAATATTGATTTTTTTAATTTTCAACATTTGTTTATAATGTTAATTTTTGGTGGCTGAGGACCACCCCTTGTATAAAACCCTGCACATTTTGTCAGTTTCGCGTATCTCATCCATTGCGAGATCATTTAATATTCATTTTTTTATAGTTTTGAAAATACTTTTACTGGTTTTATTCATGATGGCCGACACCCTTCACAAAATCCCGAAATTTTGTCAGCTTTTGCGAATCTTATCGTTTTCGAGATAACTCAAAATTTAGATTTTGAAAATCTTTCGACTGGTAGAATTCAGGGTGTCCGAGGACCATCCCGGTCTGGAATGCCCTGAAAATATTGTTACTTTTCGCAAATCTGCACTTCACTATGTTAGTTCGAGGTGGACGATTAGATCCACTTTGTCAAAAAAAAAAACAATACTTTTAAATTCCGCACTGCAAACTACTGCACTTCAAATTGCAGAACTTTCAACTGTAGCACTTCAAATTGCTGTACACAAAATAGCAGCATTATAAATTACATATATTTTTTAAATCGCAGAACTTTAAAGAGCAGAACTTCCAACTCTGCAGTAAGTTAAACTATCTCACCGTGAGTAGTCAACATTTAAACAGCAGCACTTTAAACTAAATCAGTTTTAACTTCAGCCCTTTTAATTACAGCAGTTTTTACTGAAGCACTTCAAACTTTGAGGCTTCAAAATACAGAATTTCAAGCTGCAGTACTTTTAACAACCGCACCGTAAGTTCCCCATCTTTAGAATGAAGAACTTTAAACTACAGCAGTTTTCACTTCAGCATTTCAAACTACAAAAGTGTTGACTGCAAAACTTCAAACTGCAAGGTTTCAGAGTACAGAAGTTTAAGTTGCATGAATTTAAACTGCAGCACTTTAAACTGCAGCAATTTAAACTGCCGCACTTAAACATGTCTAACTTCAAACAGCAGCACGTTAAACAACAGCAGTATTAAATTCAGAAATTCACGCTACAGAAGTGTTAACTAAAGTACTTTAAACTACAGTACTTTAAACTGCAGCGATTCAATCTACAGAATTTATGATTGCAGAACTATGAACCTCAAGGCTTCAAAGTAAAGAACTTCAGGCTGCAGTTTTTTGAACTATATTAGTTTAAACTGCAGCAATTTAAACTACAGCAGTTTTTACTGTAGACGTTTTAACTGCAGGGCTTCTATGTACAGCACTTCAAGCTGCGGCACATTGAATTAAAGTACTTCAAACAGCAACCGTTTAAACTGCAGAAATTTAAAGAACACTTCATTTACATGCGAAATTTCCAGCTAGATAAGTTTTAACTAAATCACTTTAAACTACAGCAGTTTTAAATGCAGGTCTTTTACTGCTTGCTGAAAACTGCCATACTTCAAACTGCAAAATTTTGTACTGTAGAACTTTAAACTGCAACACTTTAAACGGTAGAAATGAAAACGGCATCACTTTAAATTAAATCAATTTTAACAGCAGTATTATCCTCAGCAGAACTTCTAACTACAGCACTAAAATCTGCAGTACTTTGAACTGACGCACAGTAAGTTAACAAATTTTAAACTGAAGTACTTTTAACTAAAGCAGTTTTAAATTCAGAACTTTAAACGACGCTGCAGTTTTTATTGCAAAAATGTTAACGACCAGGCTTCAAAGTACAGAACTTCAAGTTGCAGTACTCAAACCTGCAGTACCTTAAACTGCAAAACTTCAAACTGCAGATATTTAAACTGCCGCACTTCAATATTTCAAATTTCAAACTGCAACACTTATGAAATAGCGGTTGCAAATTGAGCTATTTGAAGTACAGAAGTGTTATCTGAAACATTTTAAATCACATCAGTTTTAACTACAGCACTTTAAACTACAGCACTTTAAACTAAAGCAATTTTTATTGCATAACTTTAAACTAAATCAAGTTTGTCTGCATCATTTTAAACCGCAAGGCTTCAGGGTATATAACTTTAAGATGCAGTGCATTGACCTGCAGTATTCTTAACTGCAACACTTTAAACTGCAGCAATTTACACTGCTGCACTTCAACCTGTTAAACGTCAAATTGCAGCACTTTAAACAGCATCTGTCTTAAAGGCAGCAATTTGAAGTACATAAGTGTTATCTGAGACACTTTAAACCACTGCAGTTTTAACTGCAGCACTTTAAACCACGGCAGTTTTATCTACAGTACTTTAAACCACAGCAGTTTTGAAAGCAGCATTTTAAACTCCAGGGATTCTAAGTACAACACTTTAAGCTGCAGTACATTAAACTTAATTACTTTAAGCTACAGCCCTTTATAGTACAGAAATTTAAGCTGTTGCATTTTAAGCTGATGTACTTCAAATTGTAGCACTTTAAACAGCATCTATATTAAATGAAGCAATTTAAACAACAACTACAGCACTTAAATCTTTAGCATTCTAAACTGCTGCACCGAAAGTTGCCAAAATTTAAACTAAAGCAGTTTTTACTCTAGAACTTTAAGCAATAGTAGTTTTGATTGCAGAAACTTCAACGGCTAGGCTTCAAAGTACAGAACTTCAAGTTGCAGTACTCAAACCTGAAGTAGTTCAAACTGCAGAACCTTAAACTGCAGCCATTTCAACTTCCGCACTTTAAAATGTCAAATTTCAAACTGCAACACTTAAAAAACAGCTGTTTCAAATGCAGCAATTCGAAGTACAGAAGGGTTATCTAAAACATTTCAAACCATAGCAGTTTTAACTGCAGCCCTTTAAACTACAGCAGTTTTGAATGCAGCACTTTGTACTACAGCAATTTTGACTGCATAATTTTGAACTGCAAGGTTTCAAAGTATATGACTTTAAGATGCAGTACATTAAACTGCAGCAGTTTAAACTGCAGCAATTTGAACTGCTGTACGCACACCTATTAAACCTCAAATTGCAACACTTTAAACAGCATCTATTTTAAATTCAGCAATTTGCACAACAGCTGTTTTAGATGAAGCAATTTTATCTACAAAAGTTTTAAATAAAGAACCTTAAACTACAGAAGTTTTGACTGGAGTACTTTACTGCCATACTGCAGGATGCCACATTTCAAACTACAAAATTTTGCACTGTAGAATTTTCAACTACAGCACTTTAATCTGCAGTACTTTAAACTGTCTCACCGTAAATCGCCAAACTTCAAACTGCAGTACTTCAAACTGTTACTTAAACTGCAGAATTTCACCTTGTAGCAATGTAAACAACAGCTGTTTTAAATATAGTAATTTTAAGTACAGAAGTTTTAACTGCAGCACATTCAACTACATAAATTAAGCTGTCGCCTGTAAACTTCTAAACTTCAAACTGCAGCACTTTAAACCAGAGCAGTTTTAACTGCTTCACTTTGCACTAAATCAGTTTTAACTGCAGCATTTGAAACTACAGCATATATTTGAAAGTGTTTAAAATGATATGCTCAATTGTTTGGAATACACTAGGTTTGATTTTAAGGTGGATGCTGTTGGCAAGGTGCATACAAACTCATTTAAATTAAAATGTAAGGGCGCTCTAATGTGATTGAAAAAATTATTTGTACTTATTTTAAGATTAGTCGTCAATATATTCCACGTTTATATTCAAAAAGAAAACAAATAAAAATATGGAATTGTTGATGAGATCCTTCTAAGCAATAATCCAGAGCATTTGGAATAAAAAACAAATGAAAGAGAATAACTACAATTAGCGAAAAACAAATACAAACCTATCATAACTATTCCAGTTGGCACGTATCCGGAATGAGCGAGAGGTGAGAAATGAAGTTTAATTATGGGAAACATAGTAGCTTATAACAAGCATAAATCAGAGACAATCTCTAACTGCAAAGTCGTAGTCGGCGGGAAAAGAAAAAGATTATACATGCGCGGCAATACCAAAGGCAACCTCCGTGCATTTTATACTTATAATATAACGGTCCGGTCACGAACCTAAAAGTTTCTCACGGATTAAAGTTAAAATATCCGGTCTCCTAAAATTTTAATTACAATTCATTCCTTAGCTTCGAATAGCACCAATATAACTAGCGAAATTAACTATACAATTGAGAAATCAATAGAAAAAGTGTAATGAAAATCCAAGGTTTCTTTAAAATAAATTTCTTTAGCTCAATGATAAATGCATTTGAACTTTATAATTTAGTTTTTATATTCAATTCTGTATAACTCTACGATTATTATTTTTTTTTGAAAGAATCCAGATGAATTCAGTTAAATTTAAATTACTTCACATTAAAATCCACCCCACTGTAACCCTTGGCTCTCGTGACCCACCTGAAATGATCTTGGTTAATGGATGAAAGGTTGCCACTTCAAATCTTACTTCGTCAATTTTTTCGATTGTTTATCTTTCATTTATTACAAAGCCTATTAAATTACTCTCCTTACAGTAGTGGCGTCAAACGGGGTATAATTTCGGACATGTGAGGTCAATTTACCAGGTGTATACATATGAAACCGGTATTTCCATCTAGCGGCCAGTAGGCACACTTGTAGGCACTGTCGGAACTTACCATTTGTGCTAATTGGCGTAT
>NC_046664.1:60172557-60183116 GCF_010883055.1 Belonocnema kinseyi
GGCGCATACTTTGAATAAAATATTTGTTATCATTCTCTTGAAATAAATGTGTTTTTTTCTTGAAAAAATACCGGTTTCATATGTATACACCTGGTAGATACTCCTAAATTCTCTAAATTGATAGAATAAATTACTCAAAACTCTTGTAATAATCTGGAATCAGTTCAGGCCTTAAATAGTTTTACAATATGGTTTAAAACACCCAATTCCATTAATTTAATCTACCAATTTAGGAATTTCGGATATTCACCTAAAATGTTCGAAATTGCCTCATTTAGCGGTATTTAACACTTTGCAAATAATAAATATATAATAATTTGGGTCAAGAAAAAACTCCCTTTTTTGTATGAATTAAGGATAACAATTATCAACAGCGAATTAGAATTTTCAAATTAAATATCACTGAAATTTTAAACCAGAAAGATGAAGTTTGAAACAAAAATATTAATTTTCTTCCATAACATACCAATTGTCATCTGAAAAGTTCAATAAAAAAAATAAGTTATGAAAGAAGTATAAACTTCAACCTAGTAGTTCTATTTTGAACTAAATAGTTAAATTTTTGACAAAAGAGATGAATTTTCTACTAAAAATGGAATAGGTGAATTTTCGGATAAAAAAAATTAATTTTCACCAAAACGGACGCGTTTTTAACAAGATTGTTAAGTAACCCATCAAAACATTATAATTGATGTGGGTGCAAATAAAAACATGATTTTTAATGAAAAATGTTTAAAATTCACAACGCGAGAACATTAATAATTTTGACCATGTTTTTTTTAGTGCATTTTTTCTGACCGTCGCTTCTCATCAATTTTTGAAAAATGGTTGCATTTTAATAAATGATGGTTTTTTTCGGGAAAACATTCTCTGCAACTCTATTGTTTCCAATTTTGAAGTAAGTTCTTCTATGGCTTCTATGGCTTCTTCTATGGCTGTGAATCCTTAGAACAATGTTTCCAAGAAAAAATTTGTTCAAAAAGTAAGTGTATTTTAAAATTATTCAGTTATTTAAAAAATTGGAAACAGTAGAGTTTTAGAGAATTTTTTCCTGGAAAAATAAGCTGTCATTTATTAAAATGCAATCATTTTAAAAAAATTACTAAGAAGCAACGGTGGTCAGAAAAAATTCAATTGCAAAAAATATGGTTAAAGTTAATGTTTTTTTGTGAATTTTAATATTTTTCATAAAAAATATTAAAATCATAGAAAAACTATTTTTCAGATATGTGACTTTTGGCACAACTATCTTAAGCGAATTTTTAACAGCATAGTTGAATCCTCAATCAGAAGAGATCAATAATCAACCAAACCGTTGCATTTTAAACAAAAAATTAAGTTTCTAGCAAAAAAGATTAATAATTTTCATCGATAGTGTTGAATTTTCAACCAAGCAATATTCTTTGGTTAAGAGAGACAAGAATTTTCCATCAAATTGTTGAATTTTGAAGCCAAAAAGAAAAACTTTCGACATAACAATAGAATTTTTAACTCGCAAATATGAATTTTTAAGAAAAAAGTAAACTTCAACAAAGCACTCAAATTTTCTGCCAAAAGAGTTGACTATTCAATCAAAAGAATGAATTTCCAATAAAGTTCTAGAATCTGGAATAATATAAATTAATTTTTAAACAAATAATAAAATCTTCAAAAAAAAATTAAATTTCAACTAAAAATATAGGAGTAGAATTTGAAACCAAAAATGATTAACTTTCAACCAAAAAGATGTAGATGTATTTGTAGCGCAAGAGATACAATTTCTACTAAAAGAGAATTATTTCCAACTAAAATGATAAATCTGCAACTATATTATTCAAATTTTGAGCGACAAAAATCAATTTTCACCAAGAAACTCCTGATATCTAACCCTACTACCCCTCTTATAATTTCTTCTTACTTTTACTGCTTGGAGAAAGTATATACTTTCTCCACTTACGCTTCCTTCATTTCCCCATAGTTTTCCCTCAAGTTGTCTACTTTTCTCTCCTCTTATTTTCTCTACATCCTCTCCACTTCTTTCTCCTACATTTCCCTTTTCTTATTTCTCATAAATTGCCTACCTTTATTTCGTCTTACTTCCCATACTTTCGCTCTTTTCAGTTTCTTTCACTTTTCCTGCTGCCTACCCCTACCATCCCCACCCATAATTGTCCTAGACTTTTTTCATTATTTCTCCACACTTACCCTACTTTCTTTTATCACATCCCTACACTACTTTCACTTTCTTTGTTGACCTTCACTCTATCACTGTCCCTCCTTTTCATTACTTTACCTCCTTCTATTTTTTCTCACTTGCCCTGCTTATACTCCCTTCATTCATCCGTACTTTCAATATTTACACTTATTTATTTGTCCTCATTTTTCCTCTCCACATTTCCTCTAAATTTCTTTACTTTTTCCTTCTTGGATTTCTCTTAATTTCTCTTTGCTCATTTTTCAAAACTTCTCATTTTCTCCTCATTACTTCTCATTTTCCCTTCATCGCCTCTTATTGTTTAATTCACTCCCCCTGCTTCTTCTTGCATAATTTTCCCTTACATCCCTAAATTGCTCTATTTTTCCTTCCTCTTATTCTCGTAACTCCCCTTCGCTTATTTCTTTTCACTTCATCTCTTCTCATTACCCCCACTCCCGCTCTTCTTATTTCCCTAAATCTCGCCTTAGTTCTCCGCACCTTTCCTATTTTTTTTTCTTTTATTTCCTTCAAATTCCCCTTGTTTGTTTTCCTTTTTTCCCTTCACTTCCTCTAATTGTTATTTTTTCATTTTCCCACCATCTTCTAATTATTCACCCTTCATCTCTCCTTATCTTCCCTCACTGTCCCTACAACCTCTCTTATCATTTTCCTACACTTCCGCGTCTTCCTTTCTCACTATTTCCCCTTACTTTTCCTCACTTCCTCCACATACCCACCTTTTATTTCCCCTCAAATTCCCTACTTCTTCTTTCAATTTCCCTCCTGCGAATAAAGTACAACGAACGGACGTAGGAAACTATAAGGGTTTCTGCCCGGCTATCTGAAACCCTAGAAACTTTTTTCAAGAAATTATAGTTAACTTTTAGTGTTCTTTTAACTCGAAAAAAAATGTAGGAAAATATGGAAAACCCCTCTTTGAGTAATAAATAAGCATCCATAATCTAAGCTATACTAATTCCACTTTATTTTAGTACCCCCAAAATGTCTACATTACTCGTATAAAAGAAATGTTAATACACTGGTCAATTAGGCTATAACTCACGCCTGCAAATCTAATCTAGACCAGATTCGAGTGGTCGAAGGTTATTTTCGTAGGATCGAGCCTGCCGAGCACTCAACGGAATCTGATTGGGCCCGGTTGGTTGGCGTCGATTAATAATCGCGGAAAAGCTTCGCGCAGAACTTCTAGAATTTTCCAGTCACGTACAAACGTGCTGGAGTTAATTTACGAAATAAATAATATCTTCTTCTTGCGCTGCTTCATAGTGAGTCTTGGTCTGCAGAGGGTGTCGGATGGAGGTTGTTCGTCAGGTGGGGGAGGGGGGGGTAAAGAAAAGAGTGAGAAAAATATGGATAGAAAGGCGGTTGTCGGTCAGGGTGTGAGACAGAAGAGCGAGACTCATAAAGCTGCCTACGTGTCGGGCGTAATGAGAGCCGGTGATTTTTCTTCCCTCGCAGCAGCGCACGAATGTTAAGAGAAAATGGATATAGGCAATGAGAGTCTGCGCAGATGTCTAATTTTAATAGAAATGAACGGATCGTTAATTAACGAGCCGAATTCTAGAAACGCTTATACTTTTTCTTCTCTGATCGAGGTAGGCCCCTAGAGATTTTTAAAACATGTTTTGAATGTTAATTTTTAAAGGGCATTTTCTTAAAGAAAATTTAAGTTTGCATCTTTTTTCTCTGGACAAGCAAATGTTAGCTCATGCTGTTTATAAAGTAAAACCGAAAACCCCTTTTTTTAAAACCATTTTTTTTCTTTTTTTGACTGCAACTTGCTGCATTTCAGCTACTTTTTTTAATTGGTTGATAAAATTCACAACAAACCTTCTTAATGGTGTTGAAAGACTTTTAGAGTACATAAAATATATTCATTTATGTTTAACCAAAAGTGAATAATTTTTTACTAAGACACTGCACAAATTTTTCATTTATATCATCAACCCAAAGGCTGATTATTCTCAAAGACAGGGGAATTATAGAGAAATGAAGCAGTTTTAATAAAGATTGTTTGCAAAAAAGAATTGCATTAACAATAAAATAGTCAAACATAACAAAAAATTTATTTTCGACCAAACAGTTAAATTTTCAAGCCAAAAAGGATTAATTTTTAATAGACGGTTTAATTTTCAAGAAAAAGGTTCAGTTTCTAGTTTCTACCATAAAATATAAATTTTGTAATAAAATATCATTTCTATACTAGATGAATTGAATGATAAAAAAACGAATTTTTAACCAAATACTTGATTCCGTAACCAAATAGACGAATTCTTAATCAAGAAAGATGATTTTTAAGAAAAACAGTCCAATTTTCAACTGAAAAAAGATATATTTGTCACCAAAAATGGATCAACCATGTAGTTCAATCCTGAACCAAAGATGTTACTTTTTAACAAACAAGATTAATTCTCTAACTAAAAAGACTAGTTTTCAACGAAAGAAATTAGTTTTCTATCAATAGCTAATTTTTCAAATGATAAAGGACAAATTTCAAATGAAAAATATAATAGTTAATTTAAAAAAAAACGTAATATTTAACCAGATAGAAAAGCGATTTTTCATCAAAAATGTTCAATTTACAAACTTAAGAGATGAATCTTAAAAAAAAAAATTTATCACAATAGTTGAATTTTAAACTAACCAAGTTGAATTTTTAACCAAATAGTTGAATTCTTAAACCAAAAAGATCATTTTTCCACCTAGCATAGTAATGTTTCAGCAAAAAAGACAGATTTTTAATAAAATGCATCAATTTTCAACATAATTCATGAATTTTTTAAACCAAAACGATGAATATGAATTTTCTACAAAACAGTTGAATTTTCAACATAAATGTTAATTTTCTATCAGGTAGTTAAGTATTAATTAAAATAGTTAAATTTTTATGAAAATAGTTTAATTTTCAACCAAATAGATAACTTTTCAGTCAAAAATATCAATTTTTAACAAAAAAGTTTATTTTCAACCAAATAATTTTATTTGTTACAAAACGGTTTAACTTTTAAACCAAAAAGATGGAATTTTAATTAAAGTGCTACGCGTATTTAAAAAGGAACATGCGTTTTCTTGAAGTAGGCTGCATTTAGAGCAAGTAACTGATTTTTCAACTAAACAAGAAGGATTTACAACATAAAGTAGTTGAATCCTAAGCAAAAAAAAAAATTAATTTCACCCAAAAAGGATGAATTTTCAATCAAGAAGATTAATCCTTAAAAAAATACATAAGTATTCAATTAAATAGTTTAATTGTCCATAAGATAGTTAAGTTTTTCACTAAAAAAGACAATTTTTCACAAGAAATGAAATAGGTAAATATTCGGTTAGGAAAATTAATCGTTAACCAAAAAAAACCAAAAAAAAAGGATCTGCTACAAAAGAGTTATTTTTTATGCGAAATCATAGCCTTTTTAACCAACTAAATGACATTTAGACTGAAAAAGGATTTTTTGACCGAAAATGGAATAGTTGAATTTTCATTAAAGAATAAAAATTTTCAAGAGAAAAAAGAACATATTTTAAATCAAATATTTTAAATAAAATATTAAAAATTTGTTTATTTCTTCGATTGCCTAAATTACCCTGGATTAAAGTGAATTAATTCGAATAACAAATGATTTATTTTGGATTACAAATGCATTGATTTATTTTACAAGTTAATTACTCCGGAGTACAAGATTATTACATTATATTGCTTGTGTATTTCTCTAAATTGCTTGAATTACTTAATGAATCCGGCATACTAGTGGATTACTCCTGACGAAACTGGAATCTTGAGTCGGGAAGAGTCCAGATGTCGATTCATTTTGAGCGCGGATAGCACTCGGATTGGTGACCATCGAAAACTGACTGAACTCGGAAGGTAGTTTTCTGCAGTTTTTCTCTACCCTGGTCAAACTTTCTGGAAACTGCGAGTACTTCTTATAAGCTTAGGCAGATATATTATATATAGTTTTAATATAGTGTAAAGTATTATACAAAATATTCATTTGTTTTATAAATTTTTTGTATAAAACAAATGAATATTATATATCAAACTTCACACTATATATAAACTATATATAATTTTTGCGCCTTGGAAGTGGGATACAGATTCAAATGAATCAACCTTACATGACAACAATAAATAATTTTCCCGATTTTCAGCTACCATTAATATTAATTAAATCTGGCGATTCCTCGCTGACCTTTCTTCCTGAATTTTACCAAGAAAAAAGTAGTCCTTGAGAATGGAAGTGGATAAGTGAGCGCGTTGAATTTATGCAAAAAATATGTGTACAAAATCTTGGAGAAAAAAATAATAAACGAAGAATAGTGTCGAGACAAGAGCTACGAACTGGAGCAAAAAAAGGTTCATTTCAATAGTGGTACCAACTTGCTGCTTTATATGTCCTAAAATACGAGACGGCGTTGACCACCCTCAAGGCCGAGGTTCGATACATAATCGATTCCCTAGAAAAATTATCTATTTATAAATTTCGTTCATTTAAAGGTCACGAAACTTTAAATTGAATTGATCTCTTCACAAAAAAAAATTAATCAAGAAATGATACTGCACGATACGTCCTTAAATTATATTTGGTAATTAAACTTATAATTATAATCGTACATCAGAAATACGTTGATCATTCAATAATAACACAATAATAATTTTTATAATTTAATTAATAATTGCACAAAACATTATGTCTGAAGGATGACGGCGCAAACACGAACACTCTCCGATTTACATAGGTAGATTTTTTTCGTTGATTTCGTTTAATAAACGTTTGATATAAAACGCAAAATATAAACGCCATCAAAACCAGTTGCATTTACAAACAAGTAATTGAGCTTTTAAACAAAAAATAATGTTTTCAGGTCAAATTTCAACCCTCAAAAACTAATTTAAAAACACACCAATATTTTCGAAATTTGAAAAAAGCGTCCAAATCGAATGAATACTGCAGGTTAAAACCTTCATTTGTCCATAGAAACTGATTTTACTTCACTGTGAAGCAGCAGAAGTCGAGCTGGACTTACTCGAAACTTACTGGGCTAAAAAGCGCATCTTATTAATTTAGAATATTACAGATATGGTAATGTGGGTTTTGCATGAAATGAGACAAAAATATATTTTGATTCTTTAGTAGCTCATTATTCTATTCCAAGAAGAAAGTATGTTTTATTTAATAGGATACATGTTTTTTTTTCTTAAATAAAGTTTGAATATTGCTCCCGCTCGCGGTATTTTTAATTAAAAACAGAGATTAGCTATATCTGTGTGATATCATTCTTCGCGAAAAAACTTAAACCAGCTAAATTAAACAAATTAGACAAAAAAAAGTAAAAATATTTTTCAAACATGCATTTCAATGTATTAATATCTTTAAACGGCTTTCCTGTATTATTATCTAAAAAATAACTAATAATAATAACAATGAAAATAATTCACTTAAATAAAGTTCTAGTTAAAGTTACTAGACACTTCTGATTAAAATATATCTAGTTATTTTAATCTGAAATTATAGTTAATATGACTAGAAAATTGTAGCTAATGAATTCTGGTTGATTTTTTTCTGGTTAAAACTATTCCAGTTAATATTTCTGGTAACAGAAGTGTCGCGATCTTGTGTCGATTTCCAGAAGTCTTTCTTTTTTCTCATATCATTTTGCTGGATGTGTCAATTGACAATCTGGCGTGAATGTCCACTTCTCGAACACTCTCGATTTTTAAATTGTAATTTCAGTTATATCAGAATAAATAATTATAGTAAACCGTGAATTTAGTTTTGTTATAAAGAAGAAATTGCGTGTTATCTGTCTAAACAGCAGTGCTACAGAAATACTTCCAAACCAGACACATATATTTTGGGTGTCTGAAAAGTATTCTTGAAAATATTAACATTGTAGACAATAAATAAGGAAACTGAAAGTTTGAAAATTTTGGTACTGGCTAAACGATCTACATGTCTATTATGTAAAATCACGAAAAAAATAGTCTTAACGAATAATTTCAGAAACAGAACTCTCAACAATATGCTACTTTTGCTTCGAGTGTTGTATCCATCATCATTTATCAATACATATATTCACATATAGATCATAGAGAGACGAAATTTTAGCAAAGCGGAACAGAGTTGCTGCACTTTGTTGTCGGAAAATTTTGTCAGATTATTTTCTTTGGGAAAATGTAACATGTGGTCTACGCAGTTTCAGAAGAGGTTAGGAAGAATCCATGAAGGTAGAAGAGTACCGCATTCAATAGTCGAAAATCGATGTCTACCAGAATATCTGGTTGAGCTTGCCAGAACATCGGGTTAAGTTTACCAGAATATATGGTTATGTTGACCAGAACGTTGTATTCTTCTACTACCAGAAAACTAACTGGTAAATATTTCTGGTTAACCTTACCAGAACTTCTGGTTACATTTACCCGAATTTCTAGTAACATTAGCAGAAAATTATCAACCAGAAACTTCTCATACTTTCAACCAGAATTTATAGTAAGGGCATATTTAACACTCTGTTCTAGTTGAATTAACCAGAATTCTGGTTGTTGCAACCAGAATTTTTTTGAGTGTCGAAATAGTCTGCTCAAATAGCTTCTGTCGACGCGTTTTTATGTTTTGCGTTAAGGGAATACAAATTGTATTCGGATCTTTATCCTCCCTAGTGTCAGATCTAGCTACAAAACACTTCTTAGCTATACTAATCTACCTTCTTGCTTTTAGCGTTTTAGGCATTGATAAGTTAATTTAGATAATCAGCTGGATCAGCTGTCAAGTAGAAAGCCGCGAGGGCCGCGAAACCTAATTAATCAAATTTTTGAAAAGTAACATGGTGGCTAAAGTGTTCTCATTCGTGCTCAGTGGTATATCTTAGTGACGTCACATCTGTTTGAATGCGACCAAATAGATGTAAACCAGAAATTTTTTGTTTAAGTATTAGAAACCTAATTTTTTTATAACATTATTTACTGCTGCAAGTATCTAAAAATAGGTTAATCTCATTTCATGCAACATCTCCATTACCTATTATTGGAAGGAGTATGAATCCAAAAACAAATTCCAAATGACTTAGGTTCCCATTGTAAGTAAAATCCTAATTTTGTCAATGAGTCATTGGTACCCAATGTAGGTACTAATATCCTGACCGGACGTGTTTTTAATTCCGCATAAGTCCTTAGTGTTGTTGGTTCGCTTTGCCCCTCTTTCTCCAGGGAGAAGATGTTATTAGCAGAGGCATTAATCAGAGGAGCGAGAGAATGCTCCAGTACAGGGAGGGGTGAGATATGAAACGAAGGAAAACTTGGTGAAGCCACTCTCTACCCCCAAGTTCAACCCAGGTTCCTCGAACCCCATGGAATGATGGAAGGGAAAGGAAAACCACCCCCTTCGTCAACCTTTGACATCACCCTATCTTGGAATCATATCCGCGAGTCTGAAGAGGGGCAGCGCCTCTCCGCGGCTCCCACATGAAGCGCTTTAATGAAAAGATGGCGTCGGGGGGTGTTTGTGTACTTTCCAACCAAGTCTTGGGGTGTCAGGAATGGAAGGGGGGAGGGGCTGCTTTAGTTTGCTCATCAGAAACCACTGCATGAGTCCAGGCTCAAATGAAATTGCTGCTATAAAAATGATGCCCGTGTATATGCCCGGGTATTAGGTTGCCAGGAGTTCCCCGGGATTCGCTTCACGAGCTGCACGTCCAAACTTTCACGGGCTTGTCATTTTTCAAATAGAGCGCAAACAGGACTTAAGAATTAGAAAAAGTTGTATTTACAGATCCTGATGATGAAGAAAGAAGAGGGTTCAATTGATAGCGTCATGTTCAATTAAAACAACTGAAAAAAGTCACCCGAAAATAAAATAGTATTTTTTAATTTGGAATATACAATTATTATTATTATTAAAAAATTTCAAGGTTTGAGATAAAAAAACGAATTCTATGTGCTATAAGCATTCCATGAATATTTCAAATAAAAAATTGCTCAATTATAGACACGAAAAGTTCGACATTAAAAAATAATTTGAAGCCTTTATAATTATATGATGTATTATTTACAAATAATTTCTTTAAAATTTTCAAATCCATGTTTTTAAAATTGAACAATTCTAGTGAATATATAGGAATTTCTGCGCCTATTAATTAAAAATTTCCCAAAATCAAATATTCAGCTAATTATATGAGAATATAGAATTTATTAATTCAAAAATATAATTATCCTAAAAAAGCAAAGAACTGTTTTTTTGGACAAATATAAAAAAGAGGAAAAATAAATTAGAAGGCAACCACGAAGCATACAGCACTCTTATCAAGGCAAGAAAAATTTGAGCATGCAGGAACAGCAATGAAACCACGATGTTCGCTTCCTGATACCTAA
>NC_046664.1:60183216-60255792 GCF_010883055.1 Belonocnema kinseyi
TTGTTTATTAACATCATACAATAATTCTTAAAAAACCTAAAACATACCTTTACAATTGATCTATTATATCGATATTTCAAGTGAAAACGCCAACATAACCAGAAATTGTAAAAAAATTATAAATTTTCTTTGAATTATAACTATTTTTATAAAAATTTTAAATTGCGATGAATAACACCAACACAGTCTGAAAATTTACAAACTTATCAATTTTATTATTTCAAGCAAAATTCATTGGATTTAAATCTTATGCTTTTTTCTAATACTAATTTATAGCAATAAACACCCACATAGCCTAAAATTATTGAAAAATGGTCAATAATCTTTGAAATTTCATAATTTTTTAATAGAAACACGTGTAATTTCCGACGAAAAACACTAACATGACATAACAGAAAATTATTCAGATTTTTAAATGTTGTTCGAAATATAATGATTTTTTATTGAAATAGCAATCGGAAGATATTTGTAATAATAATAATAATAATAATAATAATAGTAATTTTTCAATAAAAAATACCCATTTCAGATGGAAACCGCCAATATAATCTACAGTAATTGATAATTATAAATCAAAAAATGCAATTTAAATTTGGCACAGTGAATTTTAAAAATAATTATAATTATGACTTCAAAGAGGAAAACTTTTAGTAGAATGACAATTCTGACTCGAAGATAAAATTTTTATTAAGAATTCAAATTTTTATTTTCAACAGTGAGTTAAAAAAAATAATAAAATTTTTACTTTGATCGGAGAGTTAAAAAAATATGTATAAATTTCAGTCTGTGAATGGTTCTTTACAAAAGAATTTTAATTTTGATTTGGAACAGTTCATTTTTTAGAGAAACGATCACTTTAAATTTAAACAGGAAATTTTCAACATAAATTACATTTAATTCTTAATTGAATCGTACAATTAAAAAAAATTATAATTCGAATCTGTAACAGTGAATTTTCTGAAACAATTTCAATTCAAATAGAAATAAAATTCTGACTTAAAAGAGAAAATTTTTTTAAACAATTATAATTTTGACTTGGGTCAGTGATTTTTTCAAAAGAATAGTAATTTTGAGTTAATTCAGAGATTTTTTCAAATGATTGATGATTTTTACTTATATCTGCTTTTAAAAAGTAAGTAGAATGATGTATATTTTTGACATAAAAAAATATTAAATTTTTGTAAAAAATGCGAAGTTTAAGTGAAATAGGAAATTTTTAGAAGTAATTATATGTGATTTTAAATTGGTTGAGCAATTAAAAAAAAAACAATTTAAATCTGGAACAGTGAATTTTTCAATTATGATATTTATTGGATAATTTTCTAAAAGAATTATAATCCTGTTTTTGAATTTTCGAACAAAAATGACAATTCTGACTACTATGTATTTCATAAGTAAAAAGAAATTAAAGGACTAGAAAGTTTCTTTCTGGTAATTCGAACAAATTTTTAAAATCGAAGAAAATAAAAAAAAATCTCACCATTGTAAAAGTCGATTGAAACTTTTGTAATATTTTATTTTGTGTATATAAACAAAACAAATTTTGCAATTCTTTTTGTGTCACGGTTATGGAAGTGAATAACCTTCGAAGGAAAAATGTGAAAAATATTTTTTTCGTTGAAATATAATATTTAAAAAAATGACAAGAAAATTGCAAAAACTAAAAATTTCAAAAACTTAATAAAATATGCATTTTTGAAATTCGTAACTAAAATTGCTAATTGTATGTTATATTTTTTTCTCTTTTTGATGCTCTTTTAATAATCTAAGGAAACAACAACATATTTCTAATTTTCAAAAAAGTATTTTACGAGCCATGTGTGAAAATGGCTCATGTTTAACGATCCGTAAAAAATATAATTTAAAAAGAAAATTTGTTTGTAATGCCACAAAAAAACTTTTTGATGTCATTACCAGTGAATCAAATAATTTTGAGTTATCTTTTGAATAAATTTCCGCCATTTACAATAGAAAAGAAAGTACCCCTTGATTTGTAATTATTATATCAACCTGAGTTTAAGAAAAAAATTCTGCAATGAATTTCAAATACCACCTCATTTTTATACTTCCCTAAGAATGATGAAAATTCTCCACTTTCTAAAAAAATTTTCACATTTGAAAAGCGCCATTCAAATTATCCAACCAGCTTTCCTGCATCACGTCTACAGTTGAAGAAATGCAGAGACTACTGGAGACATTTGGAATGGAAAGCGGGTTTCGAGTCCTGCTCATGGGAAAAAGTGCAAAAATATAATGACACTTTTCTTAGTAAATGCTGAAGAAAAGAGAAGGCGGACGTACGACCTTTCATCCACGGATTCTTGCCGGAGTGGCGTGCGTCAGCTATAATTTATTAGGTGGACAGGGCAGTTTAGTAATTAGTCGTTTGTAATGGGTGAGGCACTGTTTCTTGGACAAGACCCGATGGAGTCGTGGAAATTGTGGCGCAAGTTATGTCCGTAATCAGCTTGTCGGCAAACTCGACTTTTTACTTTTTTTATCACTTGGAATCGATTTTATTAATTTTATCGCGCACTCGAACCAAGGTTCTCGCGGTACTCGGGAATTAATTATCCAGACTGTCGTTGCCTTTTTCATATCCCGCCACTCACTTGGTTCGTTGGGAACCCTCGCGTACATCATTTTACTACCTGAGAAATGGGAGGTTTAGATTTTATGCCGAGACTAACGATTTAACTATCTGCTCAAACGTAAAAAAGTTCTCATTACTTTCGAGAGATTGGATAATTGCTTTGCATACGCTGTGTTGAAATTTTTATTTCTTCTATTTACAGCTGGATGAATTGGGATTTTTCTTATATTATTAATATTATATTATTAAGCTTATGTTTTATTTCAGAGGTTCTGTAGTCCTAGCTCTTTCAGTCTTTGCATTATAATTGTTTCCATTTATCCGTGAAGTTTATTTATTTCATCCATGTCGTTCCTTTTTCCGTTTAATATAATAAGTCTGCAAACTTCAGGTTTATGAGAAATGTAAGGTTATCTAAATAATATCTCAATTATTAATAATAATCAATAGAAAAAAGGTGTCCAGCTCTTTGATATATAAAATGTAATTTGTGAATTTTTAAAGATTTCGAAAATGAAGAAGCTTCTTGAAAGTTTAAAAGGTTTCAAGATAATGTAATTTTTTTAATTCTTAAGGAAATTTTAACTTATTATTCATTTAAAAAAATTAATTTGAAAAAAAAGAATTGACTAAGGTTTAAATTTTTTAAAATTATTTCTTAGAATTTCGATAAATAATATAAACTATTTAAAGACATATTTTTTAATTAGCAAGATTAAAAATTTTAAACAAAAGCTCTATTAGTTTTAAGGACAATTAGATGTTTTAAATGACTCAAAATTAATTTCAATTTTAAAAACGTTTTTAAAGAAGTTAGAAAAAGCGTATTTTTTTAAATATTTGGAAATAAAAATTTGGAAGCTTCTTGAAGATTTTAAAAGTTTTCATGATGATACAAAAGTTTCTTTAAATTCCTAAGAAAATGTAAACTTTTTTTTTTAAAGCAAATTTGAAGAGAAAATTGTCAAAGATTTTAAAATATTGTTAAGTAGTTCCTGAAATTTCGGAAAAGAATGTGCACGATTTTAAAACCAAAATTTGCAAATAGTTAGATTACAACATTTTATTATCAAATTCAGTAATATTAAGACATTTGGACGTTCTAAACAGATTCAAAATTTATTTAAAAATTGAAAACATCTTTAAAAAGTTTAAAAAAATGACATTTTGAATATTTTAGACAATTTGAAAATATTTTTATTTCACGATCATAAAAAAGATTTTAAAAAATGTATAAAATAATTTAAGCTGATTTTGTTGTTGAAAAATCAATTTTAGGAGAATATTTAGAAGGACTTTAAAACATTTCAACAGATTTTCAAAGTTGTCAAAACAGAATCTAGAAGATTTGGGCTTAGATAAAAATTAGAATGTTTTGGAAATGATTAAAAAATAATTTTACATCTGAGAAAGTATTACAAAAATGCAAAAGAAATTGTACATTTTTTAGGATTTCGAAAAATTTTCGAATCTTCTTAAGAAGTTTCAAAGGCTTTACGAAACTAAAAAAGTTTCCTTGAGCTTCCTGAACATTTTCTTTTCTATTTTGAAAAACTAATTTTTAAAGAAAATGTAAAAAGGTTTTAAAACATTTAAAAATCCATTTTTTTTTAATTTTGAAAAATCCTGTAAAAAACTTATACTTTCTCGACATGTCTGAAATCTTCAAAAATCTGTTTATGATTTTTTTCAAGAATCTTACAAAAATGATATTCAAACAATATTAAAAACAAATGAAAAAATAAGCCTAAAAGATTATTTATGAAAGATTTATAATGTTAGTATAAAATTATTCTCTTTGGTTGCCAATGTCACAATAATTTCGATGCATTTTCTTCTTTTATTTGTAAAAAAAATCATCCACAGTGAAACTGTTCTATAGCGCCGGTATTGGGGCTGACGGTGGGTGGGAACTAACTCATAACAGCCCGCTCCGCTTTTGTGTGTTCATACTTAAGTGCTCGCCTGAGTGACAGCCCAATATCCCGCGCACTTCGCGCAGCTCCTGTTACACCTACATGCGGCGCGGCCTTAATTATCGGAAGGGCTATAGAAGGGAGAGCTATTGAAGAATTACACTGTATTTCCTTTAGCTATTTTGTAAAAAATATAATAATGACAATCAGTAGAACAAAGATCATCAACACTTTGAAAGACAACATGTAATGTTTTCCGTTGAAGGGAATATCATATTCCCTTAAAAATATAAAAGGTCTAATTTGTGAAAATGCTGATTAGTTTGTTACACTTGCTTTATTATGAAAAATATGTTTCTAATAAACTTGAATAAAATGTTATATTGCATTTTCAATATTTAAATTAATATGTATTAAAATTGATGCATTTATTATTTATAGAAATAGTTTGAATCTTTAAAATTATAAATATCTGAGCATATTAGCAATGAACTCTTTTCAATTTTAGTGGATTCTTAAAAACTGTAAAGTTGTGGCTCAAAAAATTGTGGTAGTAATTTTCAGGAGTGGAAGAGATTTTTTTAAATTTGAATTAGATGTCTAAAAAAGTACTGCCCCTCTGCTAATTAAGCTAACTTATCGAAAATTACAGTAACTGGATCAAGTTTTTCAAATTTTCGAAAATAAAAAATAAATTCAAAATTATTGCAATTAAAAAATAAATGAATTTCAATTAAATAAAATGAAAAAACTCTTTTTAGACTTCTAAAAAGGAGCATGCGCGCGCTTGGCGCGCTTTTTCTACCTGGTTTTTTATTAAAAAGTGCATGGCGCCACTTTCGATTAATTCTCGAACCTTCTCGAAATTATTCGAAACAATTTGAAACTATTGTTGTCGGGAAACCCGTCTTCGGGATTTGATGAAGCTTTAGTTTTTTGTTGCTATTTAAAACATTAAGAATCTGCAAACTTAAGGATTATGAGTATTGTAAGGTTATTTAAACATGCTGTTCCATAATAATAGCAATGAATGAAACAAAGTTCTCCAACTCTTTGTGATACAAAATTAAATTTTTTCAGTTCAGGAAACATAACATGGTTTTCAAGTAAGTCGACTTGATTTAAAATTATTTTTTCAAACCACAATCTCAAAAAAAATTGATTTAAAATGATGGAATATTTAACTGTAATAGTTTCATTTACAGTTTAAAAAAATTAATGAAAAAAAATGTATAACAAAATATTTCAAATTTCAAGTCGAACAATTAAATTTTCAGTATATAAAATTAATTTTTAGCCAAATAAGATGACTTTTCAACATTAGCTGAATTTTCAACTTCAAGGAAAAATGTAAAAACAAATGTAAAAGTACGAATCTTCCGTTTGAATAATAATTCTAACCAATTTTTAATCGATCCTTTTATACTGGAAATTCAGTGCATATTTAGACAAAATTAATGTGAGAAATATAATAATTTTATATTAAACAGCTTCAAATTCTTAACTTTTCAAGTGAAAATATGGCATTTTCAACCAGAATTATGCATTTTTAAGGAAATAGTTGAATTTTGAACCAGAAAGATTAATTTTCAACTGGATTATCCGAATTGTCAAACGAAAAGATTGATTGCTACCAAAAAATATGAATTTTCAATAAAATAAATGAATATTCAACCAAAGAAAGATCAAATTTAAAAAAACAATTAAACAGTTAAATTTACAGTTGATAAAAATAATGTTTTACCAAAGAGATCAATTTCCAACTAAAGAGGTAGAATATTTAATTGAAATAGTTACAGCTTTAGTTAAAGAAAGAAAATAAAGCAAAGAAAAAAATTTCAGTCAAGCAAGAGAAAAAATTGCAAAGAAACTGTTGAAGTTCCACGCAAAAATATTAATTCTCTACCAAAAAAGATGAATTTCTATCGAAATAAATAAATTTAAAAAAAAAGATACTTCAATTTTTTACTACAAACGATCAGTTTTCAACCAAAAATATAATACTTAAATTTTTCGTTTACAAAAATCATTTTCAAGCAACAAAAGAAGCATTTTTTAACAAAATAGTTCATTAAAGTAATATAAAGCTACTTTTAAAAATAAAGAATAATTTCTACTCAATCTCATATTGCTATTTAAAGAAAATCACAGAATTAAATATATTTTTCGAAATTCCTTAAAATGAGGCATGCGCGCGCGTAGCGCGCTTTTAATACTTGTTTTGATTAAAAGTGCATGGCGCCATTTCCGAATAATTCTCGAACCATCTCGAAATTAATCAAAACAATTTAAAACTATTGTTATCGGCAAACTGGCGTTTATTATTGGATTAAGCTGTTGGTTCTTTTTCAAAGTAGGCAAAGCTATGAAAAATATGCTTTTTATAAAGACGATTCAAATTAAAAACAAAATTTTACAGTATTTACACTATAAAAAATAAAATTAAAAAAAATGTATACGCTATACTTGGTTAAAAATGGAATATTCTAAAATATTAGCGATGAAATATTTCTTATTTTTATAATTTTTCAAAAAGTAGATAGATTCAGATGAAAATTTTTTATGATAATTTACAGAGGCTAAAGAGATTTTCATATTTATAATTAAACAGATATCTAATAAATTCTTTTTTCTCTACTATTTCAAATGAAAAATCTAGAAATAATGTAAAAAGTTTTTTTTGAAGCTTTCAAAATAAAAAGGTTTTAGACATATATTTCAAGGTTAAGGCGAAAATTCAGATTACTAGATGAACTGTTTCAAATTATTCAACAGGAATAACTCTTTCACTGAAATTTATATTAGTTTTAAACCAAAATAAATTAAGTTATAACGAAAATATTGAACTTTCAACCAAGTATTTTTAGTTTATAACCAAAAAGACGAAGTTTCAACCGAAAAGATCAATTTTCAACCAAAGATCAAATAAGTAAATGTTTGATTAAAAAAATTAATGGTTAACAAAATAGTTAAACCTTTAACCAAAGAAAATAACTTCTAACAAAAGAGTTGAACTTTTAACCAAGTAGTTTTAATTTATAAAAAAAGAGTCTCTAACTACATTGATGAATATTTAACTAGAATACTTGTATTTGCAACCAAAAAGTTGAATTTTCAACCAAAAAAAATAAATTTTCAAACATGAATATTGATTTCCACCAAAAAGCCGGGTTTTAAATTAAAAACATGAATTTTCAAATAAAGAATGTAACTCTTCAATCAAATAATTGAGTATTTAACTGAAAAAGATACTTTTGAACTAAGAATGAAATAGTTAAATAGTCAGTGAAACAAAATTATTTTCAACTTTACTGATGAATTTTCAACTAAAATGATAAATTTTTTACAAAATGGTAAATATTTAACAGAATGGTTGAATTTTTACCCAAAAGGCTAAATTTTTAATTGAGAAGATTTACTTATAGAGAAATGAAGAATTTTAATAAAAATACACAGATTTTAATATAAAAAAGATGAATTTTCAACAACAAAACAATTTTGAAATCAATAGTTACATTTTGATATTTAATTTAATTTATATCAGCCATATATCTCATGTAGCAAACAAATAAATCATTTTTGAATTAAAACAATGAATTTGCTAAAAAAATTATTTAAATTAGTTTAACTTAGAACCATGTAATTCCAAGTAATGAAGATTTTTAAAAAAGGAGAGAGATAACAGGCTAACAATTTGTTAAATTTTCAAGCCAAAAGATAAATAAATTTTTAAGAAAATAGTTAATTACAATAATACAAAGCTATTTTTATGCATAAAGAATCATCATTTTCTTAGATTTTAAATTTTTTAAAAATTGATCACACTCTCAAAAAAATTTAAAGTTTGAATGTGGTTTGAAAGGTTTCGAGAAAATAAAATACTTTACTTGAGATTCCTGTGAAAATTTTAACATCTTTTCATTTGAAAAAATGCATCAAAACATTTTAGGAGATTTCTACAAACGTCGAAAAAAACCTGGAAGATTTATGGTAAACTTTAATCATTTTCAAAGATTTTAAAAAATTTTAGGAATAATTCGAAAATTGTTCCTAAAATTTGGTAAAATCTTGTAAGAAAATTCTTTGCATTTTTCGGAATGCTATTTCTACATATTTGAAATATTTATAAATCTTTTTAAATTTTTTTTCGAGAAACCTAGGAAAATGATTTTTATATAACTTTAATGAACATAAACAAAGATATTTAAAAAAATAAACAGTTATTAAACATTTTTATTTTGTATTTAAAATCATTTTTCCCTTCAAATTGTTTAATTTGCCTAAAATTATTTTTCTTCCTGTCATGACTGAAAAATATTTTTCGGTTAAAAATTCTACAATGTTGTCGAAATTTCGTCTTTTTGACGTATTAAAAATTCAAATCTTCTTTAGTTTTGATAAATTCTATTATATTTTTCAGTGAAAATTCATCTTTTTTGGTTACAAATAATTCAAGTACTTTGTTAAAAATTTAACTACTTAGAAAAATCACTTATCTGAGTAAAGATTCATAATTTTACTTCAAAATTCATCTAGGTGGTTCAAAATATATTAACAAAATAGTTATATTTTTAACCACTAAAATGCATTTTAAAATAAAATAATGAATTTTCAACAAAAATATGAGAGGTAATATTACAACCCAAAAATATTTTAATTTCAAATCAGAAACAGTTGAATTAATTTTAAAAAACATGAATTTCAAAAATGACTCTAATTCGTAACCAAATTTCTACTAAAATTTAGAATTTTAGTATAAAAATTGCAGATTTCCTGCAGAAAAGTTGAATTTTGAAGCACCAATATGTGAAGATTCAAAGAAAGTTAAATTTCAACCAAACAATCTAATGTCTATCAAAATAGTTATATCAGCAGTTTAAAAAACTAACTTGAGACGAAAATTACGAATTTTCAAAGAAATGCCTAAGTTCTCAAATGAACAAAGTTGAACCTTTTTGAACGAAAAAGTTGCATTTTTAACCAAAAATATATTTTTTACTAAAAAATCCGAATTTTTAAATAAATAAATCAATTTTTAACCAGATAGTTAAATTTTCAGTTAAAAAATTAATTCTCAACCAAGAAAAAAAGAACAAATTATTAACAAACTCGTTAATTTTTAACCAAGGGAATATATTCTGAGAAATGATGGATTTAACAAAAAATGTTGTAGTTGGTATTTCCTCAGAAAGTAATTTCAATTCTAAATTAGGAAAAAGCAAAATTCAATCAAAAATACGAATATCAAACAAAATGATTGAATTCTCAACTCAGTTTAGAATTTATTGACCAAATCGATGAATCTTCGAGTTAAAAATGCAAATTTTCTACAGAACAGTTATATTTTGAATCCAAAAATACGAATTTTGTACAAAAAATTATTTTTCGATAATTTAAAGACTAAAGAATAATCGTTTCAATTAAAATTTAAGTTACTTTTTAATACTTGAAAAAAATGGTTTTTCTTGTTTCATTTATTATTTTGTGGTGACCCGAGTAAAAATGCTTCGACTTAAGTTCGACTTGGTTATGTCTTGAGTTCGTCTCCAAGGCATCGATGTCTGGCTGCGTCTCAAAACTGAGTCGAGACATAGGCCTTCGTCTTACTTTTATGGCCACGACACGTAAAATGCGTTTACTCGTCTTAAGTCGACCCTTGGCTTGGCTAAGACGACGTTTACTTGACTCAAGACGAGCCTTGTCTTAGCAAGTATAATACATATAACAATCCGTAAAAAAGTTGATTTAGTATACATATTGTATAAAAATATACAAGATTGTTTAACCATTAACAAAGCTTAGCTTTTATGACTGTTAGAAATAACCTTTTTGTTAGGGGAGGTATTCGCTCGAAGTTATAAACCGCACGTGTTGGAGTCATAAAAATACGACTCAAGAGATAAATTTATGTCTTCAAGACGTAGAAACTTGTCTCCAAGACATAAATTGAAGTTCACTCCGTCTCAAAACTGAGACATGCTCAAGTCAAACTTTTCGACACCAGAATGTCTTCATTGAGGGCAATTCAAGTCGAAGCATTTTTATTCGGGGAATTTATGGCTATTACAGGTTATTTTGATTAGTCTCAATTTAATTAGTTTCATTAATTTGAAATTGAACAAATTAAAATGAAATTATATTAAATTTAGAAATGAAAAAATGAGAAAAAAAAATTTAAAAAAATTGAAAATGCTCATGAGGGATATTATATTATTGACCCTCGAAAAAAATAATCGTTTAATTTCTATTCTGTAAAAACATTCACAACAAATTTATTTTTAGGGACGCGGTTCACGAATACAAAATAAATGAATAAAATAAAAATAAAATAATAAAAATTATTTCAAATTTAGTTTGGTGCCGTTTTGAATGTCCTTGGTAATGTTTACATATAGTAAATAATTAATTGCAATAATTGGACGAAATAATGAAATTTGCATAATTATTTGAAAAACGCAATTTGTTTTTCATACAATAATCTGACAAATTAATCAAATTTCTAATATAATATAATGGTCTAGTGCGATTCTTAGACATTTAAAAGTATTGTGCTCATCATAGTTAGGCGAATTTATATGTTATGAACAATTAGTAAAATTTTTAACACAACAACTTTGTGGAAATTCTAATGAGTATTTATTATGATAGACTGAAATGTGGAGCAGTTCTGTTTAGACGTTGAAAAACTAATTGAATGTAGCAAGAGTGATTCGCAGACTTGAAAATATCCTTTGTAAAAAACGGCTTTGAACAATCCCTCCAGCCCTCCCCCATCCCAAAATATGACTGATGTGGGCCTAACTTTTTTAGCAAATTCATATTTGATGGACTTGTAAAATACGACAGCAACATATTTTAATAATATTTTAATAAATGTTTAATATTTGAAGTCAATTATAGTATTTGACAGTAATTGATATTCTCTAGGGATGAGGAATTGAATATCCATTTTTAGAAGATCGTTTCAGAAGCAGAATCTCTGAAACGATATAACAGGTGAATGAACGTGACAGCGGCACAATTTCTTCGTCATTGCGGCAAAAACAGAAATGGGGAATGGCCGTATAGTAGGAACCGCGGAGGAACTGGTCAAGGAGAAACAAAACGTCGTTCTTTCCCATTTAAGCCTGTTTCCTCGGAACATCAAAGCTCTGCCTGCTTTTCTTTTCTCCATCACTCAGCGAGTTACAAGAGCACGCGTCTAATTTGACGAGGCTCTCGTTTTACAGTCTTTTCTCATGCGCGCCTCGTAGTATCCGTGATCTTTTCCACGGATCCTTCCTTCCTTCCATCTCCAACAACAATTCAAACCGCATCAGACACCTCGACCGACCAATCAAAACTTTCGAACCAAATCTGTACAACACCTGCTGGAGTCATACGCTTTTTTCAATTGCGTGGTCTCTCCGTAAAGTATCCGACCTTGTGGAATACCACATTGATAAAAATGTTTGGTTGGCCGAAAAAAAGTTTCGTTGTCCCAACAAAATTTCTTGGTTGTTATTTAAGTAACAAAATCGTTTTTTTGAGCCAACCAAATTATTTTGTTGGAGCGTTTGGTTAAACTAACCAACAAGTTTCGTAGGGACAATTTTTTTTGTAGTTTGAAGAAACATAATTGGTTCAATTACCCAAATATTTGTTAGCTCAACACAATGATTTTTTTGGCTTGACAAAAATATTGTAGATTTTACAAAATAGTTTTGGTGAACGAACTGAAAATAATCTTAATCGCAACAAAATTATTTTTTTTCGAGCTAGTTAAACTTTCGCAGACTTAACGAAGTAGTTTTGTTGAGCCAATCAAATTAATTTGTTGGAGCATTTGAGTGAACTAACCAAAAAGTTTGGTTGGCACAACAAACAGTTTTTGTAGATTGAACAAACTTATTTGGATAATTAAAAAAAAATTTGACAACTCAACACAATGATTTTTTAGACTTAATAAAAATATTTTGGATTTTACAAAATAGTTCTGTTGAACGAACGAAATATTTGTAATCACTACACAATTTTTTATTGAGCAAACTAAACTTTAGCAGACTTAACAAAATAGTTTTGTTGAGCCAACCAAATTATTTTGTTGAGGCGTATAGTTGAAATAACCAACAAGGTTCGTAAGCATAACAAAAAGGGTTTGTATATTGAACTTAGTTATTTGGTTAAGTTAACCGAATATTTGTTAACTCAACATAAGGATTTTTTAGACTTGAGAAAAATATTATAGATTTTACAAAAGAGTTCTTGTAAACGAACGAAATATTTCTTATCGACACAAAATTATTTTTTTCCGATCTAACTAAACTTTAGCAGACTTAACAATATAGTTTTGTTGAGCCAACCAAATTCTTTTGTTATAGCGTGTGGTTGAACTTACTAACAAATTTCGTGGGCGAAATAAAATTTGTTTGTAGCTTAAGCAAACTCATTTTGTTAAATTAGCCATATATTTGTTAGCTCAACACAATGATTTTCTAGAGTTGACAAAAATATTGTAAATTCTACAAAATAGTTTCGCTGAATGAACTTAATATTTTTAATGGCTACAAAATTATTTTTTGTTGAATGAACTGATCCTTAACAGACTTAACAAAATAGTTTTGTTGGAGAAGGGCAAAATATATTGATTCAATAAAATGTGTTTGATTCGTAGAAAATTCGGTTGATTAATCACAAATAATTTTCAGAATACTCAGTGATTAGATGAGAGAGTACTTTGAAATAAATATATTAGAGATATTAGTTCCCATTAATCTAAAAATCTGTTGGGCCTTATGGTCAGCCATCCTAATTTTTTTTCGAAACAAAAACATCTCATTTTTTCAACCACTATATTGAAAAAGTGGTCAGCTGCTGATCATGAATAGATAGATAGCGCATGCGCGGCAGCGTATTTGGTTCGCGAAATAAAATTTTTTGGTACACTTAACAAAAAGTAATCAAAAAACATTTTTGGTTGAGCCGAAAGAATTGTTTTGTAACTCCAACTACTTTTTTGGTAATCTCAACCAAATTTTGGTAAGAACAACCAAAACTGCTCAACAAAATTATTTTGTTCCTGGGAAATTTTTTTTTTTCTGAGCGCAGGAGTAAGAATTAATTATGGTCAATGGCGATGGTATCCTTTTCGAAGTTCTCCCCTTTGCAAGCCAGAACATTTTTCCAGTCATTGTCCCACTTTCGGAACCACTCCTCAGTCACCTTTCGGAATAGTTAATAGCCGCTTCGTGGAACTCTACTTTATTTCCTCTACTTCTTGAAATCGTTTTACTTTTAAAGGATACTTCAATGTAGGAAACAGCGAGAAATCACAGGGAACCAAGTGAGGACTGTATAGAGGCTGTCGAAGGTGTACAAGGCAGTTTCACCAGAAATTGCTGAATAAGCTGCAATGAATACGTAGATGCGTTGCATTAATGAAGGACCCGGAATGTAGTATTTTCAACAAAAATAGCTACCCTCTTTCCTCATTCTTTCTTCCACTTTGTCTGTACTACTAGGGACCAACATGTTTTGAAGCAAATCTGGACTTCCTCGTCAGGGATTATTATTTTTCGAAAAACTACCGGTATGAACAATATAACCAATTACCAATGAGCAATTTTGTAATTTACCCCCCCCCCCCCATCTACGTAGTCATTACCCTTTCTTCCTTTCCACTGAAAGTAACGTAGGCTTTGGCTGAACTTGGATAACGTTGATATTTTAACCAAAAAAGATTGAATTTCTGCCAAAAAAGATAAATTTTTAACAGAAAAAGGCCAATTTTTAACAAAAGAGTTAAATTTTCAAACATAAAAGATTATTTAATCAAGCAAGAGAAGCAATTGCAAAGAAACTGTTGAATTTTCAAGCAAAACTATTAATTCTCTACCAGCAAGGACGAATTTCCATCAATATAAATCAATTTTAAAAAAGATACTTCAATTTTCAACCAAAAACGATCAGTTTTCAACTAAAAATATAATACTTAAATTTTTAGTTTGAAAAAATCATTTTGAAACAACAAAAGAAGTCATTTTTAACAAAATAGTTCATTAAAATAATATAAAACTACTTTTAAAAATAAAGAATCATTTTTATCTAATTTGATATTGCAATTTCACAAAAATGACAGAATTAATCATCTTTTTCGAAATTCCTTAAAATGACTTTTCTCCAATAAATGATAAATTTTCAACCCAGAAAGACGAATTTTCAACAAGTGATTGAATTAAAAAAAATCAAAATACCTCAATACAATAGTTACATTTTCAACAAAATACTTACATTTTTAAAAAAATAGCTGAATTTTTATCCAAAAAGGTGAATTCTCACCCAAGAACATTAATTTTTTACCAAACAAGACGAATTTAAAAAAAAGTTAATTTTGCATGCTAAAAATGAGCATGTTTTAAATAACAGTAGATGTTTATGCCCGAAAAGATGAATTTTTAACTAGTTTTTCACCAAAAAAAAAAACGAATTTTCAAAAAGTTAAATTCTGCCAAATAAGAAGAATTGACTTAAAAAATTTATTCCTCAGCCAAAAAAAGGAATTTTTAATAAACAAGATTAAACTTCCACTAAAAAAACATGCGACTTTTTTTACCAAAAACAAAAAATTTGATTTAGACACTGTAGTTGAAGTTTCAACCAAGCATTTGATTTTCCAACCAAAAAGTATAAATTCTCATTAAAAAATGTAACAGTTGAGATTTAATCTAAGAAAGACTTTAAATTTAACAAAAAACTGTCGAATTTAGCCAAAATATACGAGTTTTCAACAAAACAGTCCAATTTTCAACAAAGGAGATGAACTTTCAAGTAAAATTAGGAATCTTAAAATAATAAGATTTTTAAAGAGTAGATCCCAACACTTATTTAAGTACTTAAATCATATGACTCCAATGTTTGAAATTACACAATTTCAAGCCTATCAATGCACATTTTTGTAATGTTGAGTTTGAAATGTTCAATATTTTATAACATTTGCAAATAAAAAATACTTCAATTTTCAATGTGTTGTTCTAAAATCTCCTCATGTTTAAAGCTTGAATTTAATAAATTATTCCTTCAATTTGTATTGTTTCCAATTTATTTGAAAACATTTTTAACACAAATCCTCTAAACTTAAAATTGAGATACTATGAAGTCTTTCAATTTGATATTTTATGTTTGAATTTTAAGGTACAGCAATGTATGATTTAAAATTTGAAACTTCGAAAGGATAAGAAATTTTTAAATCAAAGGTTTTTGAATTTAAACTCTTAAAGCAAAAAGCTTCAGTGTTCAATTCCTGAAAAATTAAATTGCTATAGGATTGCGCACTTAAATCAATATTTGAAAATTAATATTAAAGATAATTTAAAATGATAAATTCATTATTAATTAGTATCATATTATTAAAACCAAATAATATTGAAAGTAAAATGTGTGGTTCCATAGAAAAATGATTTCTGTAAAAGAAAAATCATTGTTATTTTCACAGCTAAAAATTAAAGAATTTTAATTATTGTGAACTTTTAAATTCTAATTATTCTAAAAATTTAGCAAATAATAAGCTTACTAATTTAAAACATTTAAAATGAATGAATTTAAACTTGAAGCGTTAAAAACTAGAAAATTCTAAACTTTGTTTAAAACCTTAAGAATTCTTCATTTAAAATCGTCAAACTAATTCGTTAAAGATTATTAATTTTCAAATTACGATGCAGTATTTCGATGCAAGGGGAACAACTTCATGTTGGTTAAAGTTAAATGATAATTTTATAAGACGTCAAATTGACCTATGACACTGAACTGTGCATTGCAAAATTATTACCATTAATTAATTACAAATAATAATGACATTCGTTTTTCAGGCAACATTAATCGTTCAGATTATTAAAGAAAAAATCAAGGTGGAAAGATCCTAAAAACATTTACCATCGAACCGTTCAAGTTTATTTGAAAAATTCAGAACAGCCTTCAATTTTAAATTGATGATCAGTAATGCTTTAAAATCTGCGATCAGAGGCATACATGAGGGAAACCTGTTAATTTTTCAGAGACATCGCCGTTAACGAGGATCGAATGGATTATACGTGCAAGTAATGACGCTGCAATGAAGTCTTCTTTGGCTACCTGCAGCAGCTACTGAAGAATTGAACTCCATCAAGACTTGCAGAATAGCTCAGTCGAGGTTAATAGAGATCGCGTCTGTCCTTTCTCTCTACATAATATTCCGTAGCTGCTATGCAGTAGCAATAAAAAGACATGCGAAGTACCTTTGCCAATCCTTCTCACCATGGGGTTTGCTATCCTTCGCTTTATGATATCAACTTGCAAATTATTTTACTATCACTTCTTTTTAAAGCATCGATCATCATATTCTTCGTCTACGCTTGTCTGAAAATACGGATATGCAATTATGCAATTCATGATGGTATAATCCCCTATTTTTATCGAAAAAGTTCATGGAGCGAATCCCATAACTTTATTCATGAGCGTAAATTAATCCCTACAATCTTCAGTATACCTCTAAACTAATTTTTTAGCGTTATGTAATAAATCAAGGTCAGATTTCCTGTATATTTAGATGCAGGTCGGAGATGTAAAAGAGCGTGGATTAAATTTGAGAGATTATAAAATTGTTTTAATGAATTTTATAGGACACATAGCCACTGTTATCTTTGATCTAAAACTTTTTAATTTTTCTCTTTCCATTTGCCCAGTTCTGAGATTGTTTCAACAAGCGTGGACCTATCTAATTTTCGAGGCGTTGCGTTTAACTAACGTTTTTGTGTATAAAAAGTGAATAAAATGAATAAAAAGGACCCCGCACCAAATGTACAGTAAATGACTTTATGTGAAAAATTCTAAATCTAATTTTTTTGTATTTTTGAACCTGCAAAGCAATAATCCGAAAGAAAAAAGTAAGAAAAGTGGACAGTTTTTTAACAAAAAATTGTCAAAGTTTCAATTTTTACATGCATTTTAATAGAAAAATTCTGATTTGAGTGAAAAGTGTTTTTTCTCCTAAACTCTTTGTTAGATTTTGCTAAAAGTTTCAACTTTTGACTATCAGTATTACCGAAACAAAAGATTCATATCTAAGATCTAGAAATATGAACGGTTTTTTGGATGTACAGCATGTTATGGGGTTATTTTCATACTTTAAACATTCAGGTATGGAAATCATCATTTCGTACCAACGAAAGTCAGTAGAGATTTTTTATTTAACTGCTAGGGTATGAAATCACTTTCAAATAAGTAGAGAAATCGTACCTTTGATTTATTTAAAGGGTTGCTTTATCATCTCTTATTTAGCGAAGCAGAAAAATTAACTTTTCGTAAGGAATAAATCACCAAAGATCAGGCCTACAATATCACTTTTAAACATACATATAGGAAGTGTCCTTTCGGAGGATTTGCATTATAATTTTTTAGAGTAGTTTAATCATCCCTTAATTATTGAACCAAAAAAATCGATATTTTAAACGGGATAAAGCACCAAAGATTTGTTTTTCAATAGATTGATTAATAAAATAACTTTAAAAAAATACAGGTAGCGTTTTTTAGTAGGATTTGCATTCGAATTTATTTTGAGGGACTTCTTATCATCCCCTAATTATTGAAACAAGGAAATCGATATTTTATACGGGCTAACGCACCAGATATGCTTTCATTAATATATTGATTAAAAAAATCACTTTAAAAGATATACAGGTAGCGTTTTTAATGCAGGATTTGCATTAAAATTTATTTTTAGGGTCGTCTAATCATCCTCGAATTATCGAAACAAGGAAATCTATATTTTAAACGGATTAAAGAACCAGAGATTTTTTTATCAATACATTGATTTAAAAAAACACTTTGCGCCATATGCAGGTAGCATTTTTGAGCAGGATTTGCATTAGAATTTATTTTCAGGGACGTCTAATCATCCTCCAATTCCTGAAAATAAATTTTAATTCAAATCCTGCTAAAAAAACAATACCTGTATATTTTTTAAAGCGATTTTTTTATTAATGTCTTAATAAAAAATCTTTGGTGCTTTATCCCGTTTAAAATATCGATTATTTGTTTCAATAATTAAGGGATGATTACACTACCCTGAAAGTAAATTATAATGCCATTCTTGTCGTCTACACCTTCTCTATTTATTCTAATATGGTTCCTATCCTCATGGACTAATCAGAAAACTTTTTTTGATTTTAGTCAAAATGTGAAACTTTGAGCAAAATCTAACAAAGAGTTTAGGAGAAAAAAAACTTTTCACTAAAATAAGCGTTTTTCTTTTAAAATATATGTAAAAATTGAAACTTTGAAAAGTTTTTGTTAAATAACTGTTTTTCTTTCTTTCGGATTATTGCTTTGCAGGTTCGAAAAAAAAAATTAGATTCAGAATTTTTCGCAAAAAGCCATTTCCTATAAATTTGGTGCAGGGTCCTTTTTTAAATGCATTTCAAGAGTGCATTTCTTAAGCCTGATAAATCCTAAATCAATATCTTTATCAATAATCTCATAAATAATTCAGAAAAATAGCATTTTTCAGGAGTAGTTACTAGAATGACTCCTTAAATTACATAACAGCTGCGGGAGTGGGGGGGGGGGGGGGGGGGGGGGGGGTCGAGATATTTTATAACGATTTGTTACGGCCGGTGGAGGGGTGCCTTCACTCGTATAAGTTTTTTGCAAATTCGCAAAAACTTTCTCCTGAAGATTTTCTTTTGAGTAATACATTTTTTATTTGGTTGAAAATTTAACAATTTCTTCAAAAAGACATCGTTTTTATTTGAAAATTCAACTGTTTTGTTAAAACTTCGTATTTTTGGGTTAAAAATTCAACTATTTTCGTTGAACATTAACCTTTTGTTTAAAATTTATGTCTTGTTGCTGATAATTCACCTGAAATCTTTTTTTAGGTGAAAACTATTTTTTCCAAAAATTTTTCTTTTTGATTTGAAAGTTCATACTTTTAGTAGAATTTTCGTTTTTCTTGGATTGCTGATTAAAAATATAATTTTGAATTTGGAAAGTGAACTGAAATCTTCTTTGGATTAAAATTTATCTAATTTATTTCTTTGAATTCATCTGTTTTAGGAGAAATTTCATTTTTCATATATCAAAGTGCAGCTGTTTGTTCGGAAATTAAAAAATTTTGTAAAAAATGCATTACTTTATGCTTAACAATTATACTGTTTTCTTGAAAATTTAACTATTTCGTAGAAAATTTATTTTTTGTTTAAAATTTATACTCTTGTGTTAAAAAATGACCTCAAATGTTTGTTACTCAAAATTCCTTTGTTTTAGTAAAAATTTGATCTTTCTTGGATAAAAATGCAACTATTTGGTAGATAATTCAACAATTTTCTTTGAAAAATCATTCTTTTTGGTTGAAAGCTTTTCTTTTTGTATTAAAAAAATTCAATTTTTTCGTAGAAACTTATTTCTTGATTAAAATTCTATATTTTGATCATGAAATTTTAACGGAAATCTTTTTAAAACGAAAATTCAATTTTTTTACATTGATCTTTTTCATTTAAAAATTCATCAGTTCTCGTAGAAATTTCATTTTTTTTAAATGGAAATCTCACTTTTTGGTTCAAAATGATTCTTCTTTTGTTCAGCGTTCAATTATTTTGTTTGAAAAATTTGGTTGAATCAATTTGGTAAGAAATTCTTTTTTAAGGATTTATATATTTTTTAAACTCATCTCTTCAGTTGAATGTTTAATTGCTTTCTTCAAAATTAATAGTTTTTAATTGGATATTAGTGAAAAACCTTTATTTGTTGAAAATTCGTCTTTTTGGTTTAAAAATCCGTTTGTTTTTCAAAAATAAATTTAATCTTTTTTTTATTGAAATACAAACTATGACACTTTCTGGTTGAAAATTAATCTTTTTAGGCTGCAAATTCAACTATTATGTTAAAAACTTAATTATTTTCTTCAAGAGCCATCTTTTATTGTAGAAAATATTTTTTTTGCATAAAATAAATCAACAAATTTGAAAATTTTAAATTCTTATCTGAAATACTGTTTTATTACGTTCATAAAAGATTCTATGTTAACAGTATTACAAGATTAAAATGCTGGAATTTAAATATTAATGATAAAGGAAATTGACAAATCAGTAAAAGAAAAATCAGGGAATTTTGAATATGACGCTCTCAGACAATCTGCCTAATTTTATTAACAGTAGCAAAACATTGCTGAATACTTAAATTTATGTACAGTAAGAGGAAGGGAGGCGGGGGGTAGGGGTATTTTGTTACGGTTTGTTAATGGGGAGAGAAGGAGTTTCACAGGGAGCATATAATTCGTTACGTAATTTAAGTACGCCCCCCTCCCCGCAATACTAGCATAAGGACCGTGGGTTTTAAGATTGAGGTAAATAAAACAAAACTTATTGCATTTGAGAAAGAAGGGATGAGAAAACAGTATGCAACATTACCTTGGGCGAAGAGAGGATAAAACAAGTTGATAATTGCGTCCATCTTAGGTGTTTATTTACTGATAATGAAAAGAGAGATGTCGGATCGATGGATGAATGGATTGATCAAGCATTACCAGAAACAAAAATGTGGTCAATAAAGCCAAAATTGCAATATATAATTTTGTACTTGCTCCCGCTCTGTTGCACGATAACAAGGCCTAGACATAACAAGAAGAGGATAGGAGTAACGTTAATGTGGTTGAGTGTAATTCGTACGAAACATATGCGGTAAAACACTAATAGAAAAAAGAAGTCCTTAAAGTCCTTAATCAGGTGCTTAAAGAATGTGGTTTTAGGAAAACACTGTTTGACAAGAGTGAAAGAAATCTGTTGAGATGGTTTAGGCATGTTGAGCGAATGAAGAGAGAACGTTTAACGATATAAGTATATTTAGTAGAAGTGAATGACAGCATACTCAGAGGTAGGCCAAGGAAGCACTACATCGAGTAAGGTACTACATCGATCAGACACATTGATAAGCCACAGAAACATAAAAGGTTGCATGGAAAGATGTATGGTTGTAGAGGAAGCCAAAGTAGTATGTCAGAATAGGGAAGTGTGGAGAGAAATGTTAAAGAACTGTGTGAAAATGAGTCTCAGAAGAATGATAACCCCCTGAAAAGAACGATCTTCATTACTCATTGGTCCGCGTGGAAAGCTTTACTTACTGGTTGTATTTGGAAGAAAGGGTATGAATCTTAATAGACACGCGCAGCCACTGCCGAAAATCATGAATGAGAGTAAGGGGTGGAGCCAAAACGAAATTCGGCAGAAGGAAGCAAGACAGTCCCTTGGAAATAAGTGTAGTTTGGACGGTTCGAGTATGTTTTAATCCGAGATGGATTATTGAAAAGAAGGAATAAGGACAATGATAAGAGAGGTACAGGTGAAAAGGGGTGCAGAAAGAAAAGGTAAAAGGTGATTCTTTCTAAGGATGAAAGACATGGAGGGTGAAGTAAAATGAGGTGTTCGAAAACAATGTGATCTAAAATCTAAGAAACAAATGAGAGAAGCTTGTCGAATGATGCAACATTAAGATGTGAAAAAATTAGAGTATGGCAGGTTTGAAATAGTGAAGAAAAGGTAAAAGTAGATTCTTGTATGAAGGAAAAGTAGCAGATGGGATAGGGAAAAATTTACTTTTTGAAAGAGGTAGGGAAATGAATATTGAATATGATTGTTGAAAGGAGTGGGTTTAGTAACAGAAGCATAAAGCAAAGCAAGAAGAAAGAGTTAATGTGAGGTGAAGGCATGCTAGGGAACTATGTGTGAGATAAGGTCGCTTTGGGATACGATAAGGAGAACAGAAGATAGAGGCTAGAGCTTTCGCTTCCGCTAAATTTAAATAATAGTACGTGGCATGAAGTAGGGTAGGTTATGTTAGGACTATAATTATTGATATGATGAGAGAATATTATATACATACATATAAAGATCTACAGAAACACAAACGCTTGTGTAAAAAGATGTATGGGTGTAGAGAAAGAAAAAGTTACATCCCAGAATAGGAAGGTGTGGAGAGAAAGTGTTAAGAAAAGTGTCACTAAGTGTGTCAGTGGAATGACGAACGCCTTAAGCAACCCATCTTGGATACTCATCGGCTGGCGGAGTGAGATTTACTCAGTGGTTGTGTCCGGAACACAACCCTATTTTTTCCCTTTTTTTCCGAGGAGAAGAAATAAGGGAGGGGAAGTTGAAGAAATTACGGGAGAGAAACTAAGGGGTATAAGGGAAGCTAAGGGTTTGGAAGTAAGGGAAATAGAGGAAATCAGGGGAAGGGAAGTATGGAATGTGAAGGAAAGTGAAGAGGTTGGAAGCAATACGACGTGAGGGGTAATGAGGAAAGTAAAGGAAGTGAGGGAAAATGAGGGGTGTAGAATTAGGTGAAGTGAGAAGAAGGGAGTCGAGTTGAATCAGTCGAAGTGAGGGAAAATGATGAAAAGTAAGAGGTGGAAAAGTATAGGAAGTGAGGGTTAATGAGGAAAGGAAGTGAAGGAAAATAAAGGGAGTGGAAGTAGGTGAAGTGGGCGTAAGTGAGGGGAAGTAGAAGAAATTATTAGAAATAATGGTGAGTAGGGCAGGCGAAGTGAGGGATGGAGAAGGGAAGTAAACAAAAAAGTGTGTTATCTGAGCAATCGAGGAGAAGGAAAAGTAGAGGGAAAAGAAGTTGGAAAAGGAGCGGGGAAGCAAAGAGTAATGTGAGGAGAAGGAAAGCATGGAAGAAGGAGGTTTAAACGACTTAATTATCATTTAAATAGGTTACAAACCCCTTTCTGTAGACGCGCTTTAACGATTGAAAAAATAGATATTATACATGTCTCGTATTAAAACCTAGAAAGATATTGTTTTGATCACTGCAGTTCTACCATACTTCATAGATGAAATACTAAGATTAGTTAAGTTTACACCTATGTTTAAGGGTCTTCATTCCTTATAAATCATCTCTACCTCCGCAAAAGACTGCAAAGTGAGAGAGTATAAACTAGATCTAACTTTTCTGACTCGTCTTTCTTGGATCGATAGACAGCCCTATTATCCATTAATCTAATCGAATCTATCGTCTAACGAGCCCTAATTCGAATCCGCGTAATCGGTAACGGTACCGAAATTATCCCGCGAGAAAACTCGAGTTCTAATTGGTACAAGTAAGCACGAAATCATTTCCTCCTACTCTGTTACAAAATGGGTAAAAATACGCTACCCTCGTAAATTGATGGTACGATTAGCACAAGGACTTACAGAAATCACGGCCAATTTTCAAACATGATTATTGTTCAAAAAAGAGAGCGCTTACATATTATTTGACACTCTAATTGTGGGGGGGGGGGGGGTTAGCGTCACAAAGTGTCTCTTAGAAGAGGAGTCGCAAATGTTTCGCGATACTGTTCTGATAAAAAAAATAACATTTAAATCCGTTTTGATACAATGAAGACCAATGTTATTGACACAAACAAATTTACTAGCGGCATTTCCTAAACAAATAGTTCAATTTCGTTACAAAAACAACGAATTTTCTAAAAATAAGTTAGTTGAATTTTAAAATTAAAAGATAAGTTTACAACGAAAAATATTAACTCAAATATGCATTTTATACACGAATAAATAATTTTTTTTTAGTAGATAAGCTTTCAAACTAAAAAGATAAATATTTTAGAAAACAGTTGACTTTTAAAGTGGGAAAAAAGAATTTTCAACAAGGAAGTTCATTTTATTTCCAGAAAGATGAACTTTCAACCGAATACTTAAATTTTTTACGAAAAAAGTTCACAATCCAAATCGGAACAGTGGAAGTTGCAGTCCAAAAAACTAATTTATAACAAATGTATTATTAACTAGTTGAAATTAACTCGGAAAGATGATTTTTTAACTAAATAGTTTCATCTTTAATGAAAAAAATGAATTTTCAAAAAACCAAATTAATTTTTTATCAAAATATACCATTTAAAAAAAAATAGATAATTTTTCTGGCTAAAAATTTGAATGTTTTTAAATAGATTGGACCTTTATATCGCAAAAGAAGAATTTTCAACAAGGAATTTAGTTTTCCATTAAAAAAGATGAAGTTTAACTGCGTAGTTACATTTTAAAATGAAAACGATCAACTTTAAAACAAAAATTATATTCCTTTTTTTCAATAATAAGAAAAGACATTCTTCTTTAATGTCCTATAATTATACTTTAAATGAAACTAAGCGTCTAATCAAAAAACCGAAAACACCTTTGAATTGTATTGTTTTAAACCGTTTTTAAAAAGTCAATAATTATTTATAAACAAAATAAACGTCTTTTCCAAAAAGCGCAAAACACCTTTGGACTCATCTCCGTAATATCTAAATATGCCTCTTTTTTTAAACCACGTGGATACATGTACACTTATGTTGAATGATGTTGAAATTTTTTAAACAAAATTGTTAGGAAGTACTCTTAGTTTTTTATAATTATTTACAAAATTTTGAAATGTATAATTAGTGGAAACTTAATGGTTTTATAAATTCTGGAAACTTCGGATTAGTGGATAAGGTATATTTTACCCAGACATTTGTAAATACCATTTTTAAACCATTTTTTGTACTTTTTTTTAAAAATATTTTCATATTTATCAAATAATGTCTCAAATGTTTACTAAAACTGTATAGAAATTATTTTCAGTTGGTGAGTACAATTTTGCAAAATTATTTATTACGTTATAAACCAATCAATAAAAAAAGTTATTTTTTTAGGTTTGGCATTATTTTACTTATTCCATTCCAGTGCTTTGGCATCAAATGTAAGGAAATGATTCATTATTTCCATTTTTATACAAAAAGGCACAGTCTTTACGTTTTAAAAAGAATTCGCTATATTTTTTTACAGAATAAAATAAAAATATCTTTTTGATGAATTTTTGCTAGGATGCTTTGAAAATTCATAGGAATTATTCATTATTTAAACCATTTTTATTAAAAAATGCAGATATCAGCTTTTCTTCAACGAATATAGTCAATTCTTTTCTACTACATTAAACTAAAAATGTCTTTTCGATAAATCTTTGCCGGAATGCTTTACAAATTTACAAAAATTAATAATGAGTAAACAATTTTTATAAATATATCCGTTTTGATACATCAAAGAACAATATTGTCAACAAAAACAAATTTAATATTAGTATTTTCAACCAAATAGTTTAATTTTGAAACCAATACGACTAATTTTTTAAAAGACAGTTAAATTTTTCACACGATAAGCTAAATATTTGAAAATTAACTTCATTTTTAATAGTACAGTTTGCAAGAAATAATTAGGCTTTTAAGGAAATATTTTGCATTTTTCACCAAAGCAATGAATTTTTAACCTACAAAAATAAACCTTCAAACCAAAAAGATTAATTTTCTACCAAAAGACAATTTTCAACAAAATACATGAATTTTTAACAAATTAGTTGAATTTCAAATAAAAAAATCATTTCATAACCGAAAATGGTACATTTAAATGTTCAGTTAAAAACTTATTTAAGATAAAAATTAGCAACTCGAAATGAACAAATAAGATAAAATTTTAACAATATAGTAGAATCCTCAACCAAATAAATGAATTTCCAACAAACCAGATTAATTTTCTACCCAAATGCATAAATTTTCTACCGAATCGTTCAATTCGCAACAAAATGTGTCCGTTTTTAACCAATAAGACGAATTTTCAATCGAAGTTCCATTTTTCTCCAAAAAACTATATTTCTACCAAAAATATTATTGTTTAATTGAAAAAAATAAGAATAATCAAATTCCAATAAAATGAACACGATTTTTAATCAATAGTTTAAGTTGAATCTTTACCAAAAAAAAGGGATATGTAATATTTAATATTTTTAATTCAAAGTGAAAAACAGTTAAATTCAAACAAACAAGTCAATTTTGTAACAATTTAGTTAAATATTTAACCAAATCAAAAATTAAAATTAAACGAATTTGCAACAAGATATTTAAATTGTCAACTAAAATATGAATCTTCAGCCAAAGAAATTAATTTTTTACAAAGTATTTCAACTTATTATTTTTTTTAAACAAAATAACTAAACATTAAACAAAATAGTAGAATTTTTAATCAAGCGAGAAGAATTTCGATCCAAAAATATAATGGTATACTTTTCAACCAAAAAGATTATGTTTTAACGAAGGTTAGTTGGATTGTCTTATTCGATTGTATTATTTACATTGATATTGAATCGATAGTGATTATCAAACTTATTAGGTTATTATTTAACTATTTTAAAATTAGAAAAAGATATCTTCAGAATTTATTTAAACGTAAGTTTATACTGTTATGAAAATTATATTTTTTATTTTAAAATATGAGAAGATTAAGCTACAGCGTCATATTAAACTCTTATATGAAGGGGTTCACCGAAATATCTTAAATTGTCACAAGAGTGATTCAGAGGGAACAATCATTCAAAATAGCATAACGTAATATGGGAAAGCTTTCCAACGTTTAAAAAAATTATATACAATAAATATATAATCAAGACCGTAAGCAACGAAAATAGCATCAATAAAATTTTCCTTCTAAATTTACACTCATTTATTTACATCATTATTATTAAAACATTCTGTTTCCTTTTATCAAAAATAATTATAATAAATAAAAATAATTATTATACGACCTCAAGAGAGAATATAATTATAGTATTCTACTAGCATTATGAGCATGATAAAATTAAAAATCATAATGCAAAATCAACTAAGAGCTACTTTCTTGACTTTGTCCTACTTCGCGTGGGTGCACAACATAATTGTACCTTTATTGTCATATAATCGAAACAGCAAAAAAAAAATGAAAGAAGCATTACGAGGCAATTTTCCTGTGTGGACGGTCACCCACATCGATCAGTGCAATTGGGATTTTTTGCAGAAATTAAATGGCGTTTGGTCATAATCGAAGAGAAGAGAGGCGCGCGCTCCTTTCTTTCCTGTCTCACCTCCTCTATATCTATATACTTCTTCTCATCCTCCTCTTTTACTTCTTCGAAAAGTGAGCTTCCCTTATATCAGCTTATTATCATTATTTTACGATAAACCTTCGGTAGAACTTATCAGCTGAGTTGGCGAGTGTGTTTGTGTGTGAGTAAATTTTTTTAAAAGAGATGGGTAAATGGGATCGTAGACGCTGATATCTAATCGATCGAGATCAAATCGAATATTATGGCTAACGAGCTGTCACGCCCGCTTGAACACGCTTTCTTCCTCCACCGAAACACCATTTTCTTTTAAGATCTGCCTCGCTTTTATTGTCAGGTCAGATAAGAGAAAAGATTTTTATGATGGATTTATAACCCTATATTAATTTTTCGTATTTGGATTCTAGTTTCTAGTATGATCTAAATTTATAACCCTGAATTATGTTATATCTATATATTTCAAATTTTTCTAAATAATAATAAACAAATTAAGCGTCCGCTCCAAAAATTAGTCAATGTAGATGTCGTATTCTAAAAAAAGGGTTTCATAGCCTATTAAGAAGTTAATTAGATCGTTTAAACATCATTAGTTTTTTGTCCTGATTACCACTTCCTCTAGTTTTCATCCATAATTCACCCCCTACTTGTTCTACTTTCCCTTCCTTCATTTCCCCTTACAACTCATAGTTTCCCTCCCCTAATTTACTTAACTTCCTCTACTCTTAATTCCTACATCCGGTCCTTTTATTTTAACACACTTCGCCTATTCTTTCTCTTATTTCCCCCTGCGTTAACCCAATTCACCTACACTCATTTTTCCTGACTTCGCTTACTTCTCCTTCCTTCATTTTCTCCCATTTCCTACGATTCTCCTCCTGTCATTTCCTTTCACCTAACCTCCTTTCTCTCCCCTCTCACCCCTCTTTACCCTCTCTTCTCCTACTCCCGCCCCCTTCATTTGTTCTCGCTATACTTACTTCCATACTCCTTACTTCCCCTCCCTACCCTCATTTCCCCACACTTCCCCTCTAAGAAAAAAAATACGACGGGTAAGGAGAGGGACACCAGAATGAAACTATAAGGGTTTTTAGGCAATTACATTTTTTTAAATGTTTTTCAATTTTTAAAAACTAAGCGTCCGATGGCAAAACCAAAATATCTTTTTAATGTTCTGTTTTAAGCGATTTAAAAAAAAATTAATAGTTGCTAAATCATTAAAAACTTTTGTAATTAATTATAAACAAACTAAGCGTCTGATCAAAAACCGAAAGCAGCGTTAGAGTCCTCTCCGAAATATTTAGATACACCTCTTTTTTAAACCATATATACAAATGTACACTAATCTTAAATGACGCAGAAAATGGTTAACGATATTGTTTAAAAAAAGGCACTCTTAGATTTTTTTAAGACCAATCCAAAGGTGTTATCGGGTATTCTAGAAAACGCTTAGTTTAAAAAAAATAATGACAAAAGTTTGAAATGCATAGATATAAGAAACTTCGAGATTGACTAAATTCTGGAAAAATACGTTAAGTGGGCAAGGTATGATATAATCAGACATATACCAATTCTACAATGAAAATTAGATGCAAAAATAAATTTTTATCCTATATTGTTCATTTGATCTAAACATTTGTTTTTAATTAAAAATGTTAACATTTTGAAAAGAAATTGTTTTCTTCATCTGAGTTTTTATACAAAATTTGGTTTAATTTTTATGTAACAAGGAAAATTTTTCAAAAGTACCATTTTTTAAATATTCTCATATTTATCAATCAAGGTCTCAAATCCGTACTGAGACTACCAACAAATTCTTTTTAATGGATTTCTTCAATTTAACAAAATGTTTATTACGTTATAAACAAATTGACGAAAAATTATTCTGTGGGATAGGCAATATTTGCCTGATTTCAAACCAGTATTTTGGTACAGAATGTAAGACAAATTCATTTTTATTGTAATTAATCGAAAATAGATGCGATATAATAATTGTCTAAACAATTTTTATATACAAATTCATAGAATTGCTGTTTTTAAACGAAGACTGAAAAAATTTAACTACCTTGTTGATAATTCGTCTTATTGCATTTAAAATTCAACTATTTCGATAAAAACTAAAAACTTATTTTCTTTGGTTGGAAATTAAACTATATTCTAGAAGATACGTTTTTTATTTTGTTGAGAATTAATATTTTTAACTGAAAGTTTGACCATTTTTTTTAAAGTGAAAAATTTGTCATTTTTGTCAAAAACTGAACTAATTTATTGCAATCTAAATATTTGGTTAAAAATTCATACATAAGTTATAAATTTGTCTTTTCTGCTAAGAAGTTAATTTTCTTGAATGAAAATTGCTTTTCTTGTTTGAAAGTTGAAATACCTTGATGAAAAATTTGAAACAACCATTTGGTTGTAAATTTATGTATTTTGTTAAAACTTCGTTCTTTTTCGTAGAAAATTAATATTCTTGTTTGAAATATAGTCTTTTTGTTAAAAAATTCATTTTTTAAACTGAACATTCAACAACGGCATTTTTCATTGTATATTTATCTTGTTCATCTTGTTCAATTCCTTTAGTATAAAATTAACCTGTTTGGTTTTGTTTTATTAAAAATGTAACTATTTCAATTATAGTTAAAAATTTATCTCTTTTATTTGATAATTCAACTATTTTGTTAAAAATTTACTTTTTTCTACTTGAATATTCCACTGCGTCGATGAAAACTCGTCTTTTTCTGTAGGAAACTAATGTTTTCAGTAGAAAATTCATATTTTTGGTTAAAAATTCAATTATTTAGGTGGAAATTAATATTTTGGGAAGAAAATTTAACTATGTTGTCAAACTAATATTTTATAGAAAATTCCACTGTACCTATTGTTGAATATTCGTCTTTTTTTATCTAAAATTTATTTTAAAATTTAAAATTTAACTATTTCAGTCAAAGATTGATCATTTTAGTTAAACCATAATCTCCGCCGTTGAAAAACAATTATGTTAAAAATTCTTATCATTATTATTTATTTTGTCAATAAAAACTAAGTTATTACATTTCTCGTTAACAATTAATATTTTTAGTTAAAGGTTAACTGTTTTGTTCAAAATTAATCTGGATAAAAAGTACTTCTTAAAGATTGTTCAGTTTAGTAAAAAATCAATAAATTAGGTTAAAAATTTAACTATATTGTTAATAATTTTTTTTGTTAACAAAATTTCTTTAAATTGAAAATTTAACTAATCCCTCTCTGGTTAAAAATTAACTTCTTTCCAGATCGTTCTTATTTCCTTTTTATTAAACATTAATTTTTAAATCGAAAAAGTAACTATTCCACTTTTAGTTGAAAGTTGCCAATTTTTAGTTAAAAAATAAAGTATTAGATTATTTATGGAGAATTCAACGAATCAAAAGAATGAAAGAATGAGTGAAAAGTAAAAGAAAAAAGGACAAAGTTCGAGATCTGAGATATTCGGGCATGCTCAAACTTAACACTTTTGTTTTCCTTTTTCTGAAGAAATTAATGAAGTGAAATCGAAAGAATAAAAAAATAAGCCCAAAATTAAACAGAGAACAAAAAAGCACAAGATCCGTGAGACGCGTGCCCTGCGTGCGCTCAAACTTGCAAACGTTTTGACTTTTCTGAAAAAATTGATTAAAATAAATTGAAAGGGCGAACGAAAAATGAAAAAGAGTAGGTTAAAGCGCGAGAGCTGGGAGACGGGGGCCATAGGCAGGCTCACACTTGCAAACTTTTTTACGAAGCTGGAAAAACTTGATTGAATGAATTATAACATGAAGGGAAACTGCAAGATAGAAGGACAAAGCGGGAGATCCGACAGAAGTATTCCCGGGGAACGAACAAATTTGAAAATTTTCTTTCATTTTCTGAAAAATTTGATTAGTTAAAATTGAAAAATGAGCGAAAAATGAAAGAGAGAAGGATAAAGCACGAGATTGGACAAGCGCGTACCTTGAGCACGCTCAAACTTGCAAATTTTTCACTATTTTGAAAAATTTGAATAATTTAAATTTAAAGAATTAGCGTAAAATGGAAGAAAGAAGAATAAAACACGAGACTAGACAGACCGGTGCCCTGGGCACTCTCAAACTTACAACTTTTTTCACTTTTCTGAAAAATTTGATTAATTGAAATTGAATGAATAAACGAAAAATGGAAGAGAGAAGGATGAAGCCGGAAATTTTACAGACGGGTGCTCTAAGTAAGCCTACACTTGCAATTATTTTTTACTTTACTAAAAAAATTAATTGAATCAAACTGAAAGAATAGAAGATTGAGCGTGTCTCAAACTTTCAAACTTTTTCTTTTTTTGAAAAAATTAATTTAATTAAATTGAAAAAAATCATGGCATGAGCGAAAAATGAAAAATAGGACAAGGCACAAGACCCAACGGGCGCGCACTCTGTGCGCGCTCAAACCTGCACACTTTTGGACTTTTCTGAAAATATTGATTGAATTAAATTAAAAGAATAAAAGCGTGAGCGTAAGATGGAAGAGAGACGCAGGTGACCTTACACGGGTGGAAATTTATCTTTTCAGGTGCTACAGTCTCCTGCTAGTTGTGCAGAGCATCGAAGGGCCAAAGCATAACACCAGATGCGGCGCCCGTACTAAATCACAGCCAACGCATTTATGAAGGTAGTAAAACCCCCTCAGAACTGCCGCTATACGAAAGAGGCCTGTCACGCATCCCCAAGAAGCCAATGTCACGCGAAAGTCCTAAAGAAAAAGTAGGCGGATCACCAGAGTCAATGTATTATTCAGCCCTTTTACCATCTCTGCATATTCTGTATTTCCTAATTACATGCCTGAAATTATTTACTTCAGATTTTACACTTTTATGATCCTAAGAAGATTCTGGTTATACAAAGTTGAGAGGAGAAGGGATGGGTAATGGGTATTCCCTGGGGATGTTTCGCTTAAATTAGTCTGGGTGCTGCTTCTCCTTGATCAGATGATAAGATCTGATTCAGAGGATACAATGTATACTCAGAGACTTCCCTGCGGGCCCTTTCTTCCTTTTTAAACTATGATTCCTTTTTTTAATTTAAAATAGTTTTTCACTGTACAGTATCTAATTGTAGTTGTTTTAAAATTTTAATTGTATTTTACTCTAATTATAATTTAGAGTACACTGAAAGACATAATTTCCAATTGATTTTGTGTTGTTGACCACCCTTGGGGAAATTTATTTTTTAATCATAATTCAACTATTTTATTGAACATTGATATTTTTTATTTAAAAGTAAAACTATTTGTTTGAAAATGTATGTACGTTGTGAAAAATTAATCTTTTTGAAGAAAATCAATCTTCGCGGTTGAAAATTCATCTTTATGGTATAAAATTCAACTATTCCAGTTGATCATATTATTACCATCATATTATTTAAAAAATCAACAATTTGGACGAAAATGTGTATTTTCAAATTAAAAATTTAAGTATTTGATTGAAAATCCGCATATTTTTTGGTTCACGATTGATCTTTCTTAGTAAAAATTAATTTTTTTTTTGTTAAAACTTGTACTGTTTCAGAAAAAGACTCCTTGTTTTAGCTAAATACTCATCTTTTGATATGTCATTTTAGATAAAAATTCATCACTAAGGTAGAAAATTGAACTATTTTTTTTTAATCCGTTATTTTTTGTTAAAAATTAATGTTTTTAGCTAAAAGTTTACCTATTCTATGTTTGGTTGAAAATGGATATTTTTTAGTGCAAAATCTAGATAGTTGTTACAAAATTAATTTATTTTGCAATTTTTTGATTTGTTGTTTTAAAGGTTTTTTGGAATCAACGTCATGAATTAAAATTAACTTTTATTATTCAGAGAATTCAAGGAATTAAAATAATTCAAAGAATTCAGAGAATTTAAGGAATTTACAGAAATCAAGGAATTCAGGGATTCAGAGAATTCAGGTAATTCAGAGTTCAAGAAATTTAGAGAATTTAAGGAATTAAAGGAATTCAGGGAATTCAGAAATTCAGAGAATTCAAAAAAGCATGGAATTCAAGGAATTAAGAGAATTAAGGGGATTCGGAGAATGAAAGGAATTCAGAGAATTCGAGCAATTGAGAGAATTTATAGAATTTATAGAATTCAAGAAATTTAGAGTTCAAACAATGCAGGTAATTCAAAGTTTAAGGAATTCAAAGAGTTCAAGGAATTTGGAGAATACAAGAAATTCGGGGAATTCAGAGAATTGTAGGCATTTAGCGAAACCTGAGTTCAAGGATTTCAAAGAATGCAGAGAATTCAAACAATTCCCTATTTAACTTGAGCACTTGACATTTTGAGTAAATTCTGGCATCGTTTTCGGTTTCAGCACCAAAAATTACGTAGAAAACCACTATCATATCACACTTTCTCGCTAATTATGAATTAGGTAATTCAAAAAAATATATGTTGTGCAGTTAATCAATAGTCTATTGAACAATCGTGAAGGTAAATTCAGAGGAAAAATATTAAAGACGAAGAAACTAGTTATTTCTTATCGAGCTTTCTTATAAAAATTAGATGTAAAAAATCAGTGTCTTATCGCAACACACAAATTGTTGAACAATAAACAAATCAAGCAACCAGTTTTGTCGGCTCTTAGATCAAACCCGGGAATCAATTAAAGGAAATTTTTACAAGAAGCGCAACTTGATAGATTTGGGCCAAAAAAGTCGTAAAAATTTCCGACAATGTCTACTAAAAATAAGAAGTCAATTCCAACTTAAATGGATCCCCCTCCTATTCAACCTCACCCACTTCAAAAAATGAAAACTTCAACGCTTGTATACAGCATTTTTGGAAAGATTTGACACTGTCAAACTTGTATTTGCCTGATAAAGTACACCATGAACTCTCTATGAACTACCTTCACCCGTATTCACCATTTTTAGTCTTTCCACCTCCCCCCTAAGAAGGGTGACGAAGGTGGTTTTATTAATCCAGCACTTTATGTTCAAGGTCATTTAAAGGTCAAACTGTAAAAAAGCCAATGAAAAATCTACAAAAATACATGTATATAGTAGGTTTTGGGGTCGCTGAATCCGAATCCGAGGTCCGTTGACTCCTATCACATCAGAGTGAAGGTACTTTGAAGGCCTAATCGTAAAAAAGCCGATAAAAAATCCTGGAAAATACATTTATAAGTTTTCGGAAACGCCGAATCCGAATAAAATGACCTTTCTTTGAAATTGAGCTGTTCAATGAACGCGTTGGATTCAACAATCCCAAAAAACTTATATATGTATTTTTAAGGATTTTTCATTTGCTTTTTTACGATTGGACCTTCAAATGACCTTTACTCTAATGTGATAGGAGTCAACCTCAGAACCTTATGACCTCGGATTGGGATTGAGCGACCAAAAAATCGATGGATGTATTTTTCTGGATCTTTCGTCGGCTTTTTCACAGCTTGACCGTTAAATGACCTTGGACCTGATGTCATGGAGATCAATAGATCTCAAATTCAGAATCGGCGATCCCGAAAACCCCACGATACCATAGTTAAATCTGGTAATCAAGCTTACATATTTTGTATTCACATACCCTGCACATGAATAATTAATAAAACCACCCCATCCATCCTTCTTAAGGGGGAAGGCTAAACATGGTGAATAAGAGTGAAAGTAGTTCATAGAGTGTTCATAGTGCAGTTTATTAAGCAAATACAAGCTTGACTGTGTTGAATCTTTCCAAAAACGATGTATCAAGCGGCTTAGTTTTCATTTTTTGAAGGGGTGGTAGAGGTCAATAGGGGAGTGGGGGATCCGTTTAGGGCGGAATGCACTTCTTATTCTTAGTAGACACTATAGGAATATTTTTTGAATTTTTTGGCCCAAATCTAATTGGGGTGAAAAACCGGTCTTAGAGATCCCACCCCCGTTTTTGACCACTTTTGAGACACTGTGCGCCGCTCCCCTAAATTCCACTCTTTCCTCTAAAACAGAGTATCGATTGAACTCAATTTGCGCGTATGTTTCTGTGCATTTTGAAGAGGTGACTAAGCGAAGAAAGAAAGTCGATGAAGAAATTCAATATTCATGCGAGGATTCAGCCGCGGATTCCGATGCCACCCACCCAGTAAACTGGTTCTACGGTTCGCTGGGTAGGCAATAATAATACCAAGGCGTGCAATGGGTCAATGAGGTGCTTGTATGGTGAACACGGAATACTTTGCATACTCCATAGATATGCATCGCTGGCGTTACATCGCGCTATTATGGAATGCTTTCGCATGTTTTATTGCAAAGTGAAACGCATTTAAAATCAGCATAATAAGATGTATAAACAAACAATTTGTCTTTTCTTATTTATTAATGAAAATTCCAGTAACTCTGGTATGTCTGGTGTTTTTAACATTCACGTATAATTGTGTAATCAATTTTCATTATCTTAGAAATCTTTTTTTTGAAATAAATATTAAAAATGTACAAGTGAGTCGCATGAACTTTCACTAAACATCAAAATAATCGTTACTTTTTATTTTTAACTGTTCATACAATTTTTCATTGTTGGAATATAAATACTGAATAACATAATGAAGGAAAGTGCCGCTTTCTAAAAAATTTTCAACAAATTTCATTAACTTGAACACTGATGTTTACACTTTTTATTACATAGCCATATATTTTTTTAAATGTGCATTTGTTAAAAAAAATTATGGGTAAGTAATGAAAAATATCATCATAGGAGAAGATTATGTAATTTGTTGAATAATTTTCAATAAACTAAACTTTTTGGCCTAATTCCAGTCAAAAGTTACTTTTCAACGATAAAAAATTATTTAAATCAGACATGACAGAATTCTATGAAGTTTGTTGATAAATAAGCAAATATTGCACTTTTCTGCCTTATTCTAGTGAAAAGTTACATTCAAACTATAACCAAATGTTAAAAATGTCAGAAAAGAATTTTTTACTCTCAATATAATAAAACAATAAATTCCACATTCTTTACATTTTCGAATTATACTGTTTAGAAACAATTTTTTATTTAAAATTCATGTTTTTAGGTTGAAAATTCAACTCTTTGGTTGAAAGTTTAACTATAACTTTATTAAAAACTAATTTTCCTGATTATAAATTTGCTTTTCTAAATTAAAAATTATTGTGTTTCAACGAAAATTCAGCTATTACGTTTACGATTATAAACTAATCTTTTTGTAGACTAAAGATTCAACTATTTACTTGAAATTTTGTCTTTCTAGATAGAAAAATTAACTTTTTGTTTACAAATTTAATTACTTAGTTAAAAATGTATGTTAATTTTTTAATTTTAAATTCGAATTTTTTGTTGTTGAAATACCAACTATCTCTTTTGTTAAAAATTAAACCACTTTGTTGAAACTTTCCTTTATTGGGATAAAAATTAATCCTTCAAATTGAAAATTGAACCACTAGATTGAATGTGAACTTTTTTATAAAATATAATGTTTTCGAATTGAAATTTCAACTTGTTTGTAGAAGATTCCCTTTTTTTATTTACAAATAAATTTTTTCAAATAAGAATTCGTAAATTTTCCATTTTTGGTAGAAAATTAAATTTTAGTTTAAAAATTAAACTATCTGGTTGAAAATTTATGTGGTATGTTTAGAATATATCTTTCATGGTAAAAAAAGCTATCTGAATGGTTTATGGTTCAATTATTTGGTGAAAACTTTATTTATTTTGTCAAAAATTGCTTTTTTTGTATTAAAAACTAAATTTTTTATCTTAAATTTTCAGTATTTCAATAAAAAATAGTTTTTCTTGAAACTATAACAGATTTATTAAACATTAACTCTTGTGTTGATACTTCAACACTGTGGTAAAAAATTTAACTACTTTGTAGAAGATTATTTTTTTATGGAAAATCCATTTTTTTAGTGAAAACTAATTTTTTTAATGAAAACTAAACTATTGCATTTTTGTTTAAAAGCTTATATTTCTAACTGAAAAATTTCACTATTTGGTTAAAAATTAATGTCAATTGTTTAAAATTTGTTCTTTTGTTAGAAAATTTATCTGAAATTTATTTCCCTTGTAGAAAATTAATTTTTTGTTTGTTTAAAAATGTATGTTTTTTTTTATTTGTCTGTTTTGGTAAAAAACCAATGCTGCTGGTTTAAAATGCAATTGTTTGGTTGAAAGTTTATGTATTATGTTGAAAATTCATCTTTTTTAGTGAAAAATTAATCTTCATTGTTAAAGAATCTACATTTTTCATGAAAATCTTCTTTGTTGACTCAAAAACCGTTATTTGTAAACGATTCGAGAATTCTGTTAAAAACTCATCTTTTTTACTCAATTCAACTGTTTTTGATTTCAAATTAAAATCTTTCCGTAGTAAAAATATAAAATATATTTTTTATGAAATCAATTAAAACTTCTACAATTTGGTGAAAATCCTTTCTTTTGTTGACTCAAAAACTTCTTTTCTTTAAGATTCGAGTATTCTGTACAAAAATCTTTTTTTTTTTTATTCAATCGAACCATTTTTTCATTAAAAATTTTTTTTTTTTAATTTAAGAAAATCTCAAATATTATATAATTTAAGATTATAATTAAATCATCTTTTTGGTAGAACATTATTCTTAAATTTATGCAATTTGTCGAAACTTCAACTCCTCGTTTAAAATTGATGTATTTTCTTTAAAATTAGTCTTTTGTCTTCAAAAAAAAAATTTAATTGAAAATGCTACTGTTTGGTTAAAACCTATATAGCTTGTTAAGAATTCGACTTTTTTAGTAGAAAATTAATCTGCTTGGTTAAAACTTCTGCATTTTTGATGAAAATCTTTTTCTCTGCTGACTGAAAAGCATCTCATTGTCTAGGATTCGAGTATTCTGTTAAAAACTCGTCTTTTTAATCAAATCAACTGTTCTTGATTTAAAATCTTTCCTTGGTTAGAATATGAAATATTGTATGTTTTTTGTTTAAATTCACCTTTTAGTTTGAAAATTTGTAACCACTTTGTTTTAAAGTTAAATTAATTTCTAAATTCATAAGAAACAATATACGATTTGACCAAATTCCCACTCCTCCAATCGTCTTACTTTATTTTTGGATGACCTCTAACTAAATTAACGAAAAAAATGTATTGAGCAAAATTATGTTAGGTAGAGGATAGGAAGGGGGGGGGTATGGATACTAACAAAGGGGGTGGGGTATTTCAATATTTTGGTAAAAAATTCAACTACTTTGTAGAAGATTCGTTTTTTAAGGAAAATGAATTTTTTTAAATGAAAATTTAATTGTTACATTTTCGTTTAAAAAGTTATCTTTATGGCTCAGAAATTTTACCATTTATTTGAATTAACTACTCCTCTTGAAAGTTGAACCATCATAAAGGGAGGTATGTGGTATAAAATTTTATTTGAAAGAAAAACTAAAAATAAGGTCTGATAATTATTGTTTTAAATTTGCAAAGAAAATTGAGAGGTTTGAAGTACTTTTTATACCTGATGAATACATTTTCAACTTGTGAATTTAATTTATAATCTGGGGGGGGGGGCAGTCGCCTTTATCTGAATCCGCCCTTGATGATATCGGCTGTTAAACGTAATAAAATATTAAAAATTAGAGGATAAAAATAAAACACAGCTTAAATGGAAATTTCCACCGTAAAAACGACTTTAGCGACCTCTAAACATTTCTCAAATCCATCCGAGAAAAATAATAGCTTTGTCCATAACTTAAAAGACTACTCATACTCAGTAAGTGACTAACATTATGAATATGCTTGAAAATCATGGTTCAGTTTAAAAAAATATTCTCATGTAGAACGGCCTGTTATGTATTATTATCTCCTCATTTCCATCAAAGGAAAAAGGAATAATGAATGTCCTAAACATGAAAGTTGCTAGCTTATCGCGTGCGCTATGAAATTGCATTTCCTGCCATGCTAATGATCATCGAGGGCGTTGGAAGATGGGGATCCCCCCACTCCACCCCGGACTCGCATGGGGCCATGGGGCCGCTTGGCCTCTATCCAGGGGAATATAGAGAAACATATGGAGCATCCGTGGGTAGCGTGCCCATTCGCAATTTATCATGAGAGGACCCAGAACCACAATCCACATTCAGTACTCGTGTGGCGCTGGACCACCTCGATTCTTATCGATCCTGGATCGACTCGCGTAATTGGGCACCCAAGAATGTACGATATTGCACCATGCAAATGGGCATTGGGCATTCCAGGCAAAATAAAAGGTCGCAAAAGCCACGCACGCTTGGTGTCTACCCACTCGAGGCCGGAGGTCCCCGACTACCTAACACGTCTGGAATCTTATTCAATACGGAGATCGAATCCCCCCATCGATTATTCACAAATCGCACTTTCTGTAGGTTCATTCTTGGAGGAGGTGATCTCGTTTTATTGCTGGTTTATATAAGGGATTGTGAATTAGTCACTGTGTTTCAGTGAAATCTGACTGATTCAAATAGCTGGAATCCGGTCACTGGAATCAGTGAAAATTTAATTATTAATTCACTACACAAAGGTCACTGATTGAATCAGTACAGAAGAATATTATGAAGCAATAGTTCGGATCACTTGAACCTTCATAATTTAGCGCGAGATATAATTAATCCTCAAAGCACATTGCTATCATGTATTCTAAATTAAAGATCCAACGTCAATAAAAAAATTAACAAAAATTAAATGAGTCCTATTATTAAAAATTAAAAATTATCTTCAGAAAAGATTTCACTTTGAAAAATAATAAAAGATATAAACGAGTATATCTAGATGTGTTATAAAAAATTTTCAATTTTCTTTAATGACAGATTTCATCATTTTCAATTTTAGTAAAGGAGTGCTGGCACTTTATTTTAAATTACATGGTTGCAGACACCCCTTAAAAAGAATAAAATGAATAATCCAGCTTAAATTACAGATTATGTCAATTCACTAATTGAATTAGTAAAAGCTTACTAATGTACACCAGTGCAGTGATTACTGAATAAAATAGTGAAAAGTCTCAAATAACTGATTCGTTTGTAAGATGATCAATCTCTAATTAAATCATTAAAGTTTCCACTGATTCAGATTTAGAAAGGCTGGTCACTAAAAAATGGTTGGTCAATTCCTAATGATTGGCCACCTCATTAAAATATGGATGCGTTCATATATTACGTAACATTCAAAAAGGACGTTTGTGTTTCGTTACGGCCTGTTAATGTGTGCTTGAACGAAGTATTTTTAGCCGCTTACGTAATTTTTCTAATTTGTGAATTTTCTGCGATATTAATTTTGTATATCAAAATTTCTAAATAAATAATTTTACTTCATGATAAAATTGATTTCGAAATATTTCTTAGCGTAACTGTTAGAAGATAACATTTAAATTATAAATTATTGTTTAATAATGGGAAAAATTGTGTTTTTAACATTTCGCTACCACAATACAATTTCTCAAGTTTCTAACATTTTCAAAAGATAAGAAAAACTAAATAATTAGCAAAAACTTTTCTTTTAATCAAAAAAAATTCTTGCTTTGTAATCATTATGGAACGTAACAGGAGATTACATTTTTTTAAAAAGATTTATGGACAAATTTTAAATGGCTTAGGTTTTATTTTAAAAGAATAATTTTAAGTTTTTCAAGATATAAGCATTTCGTAGTTAAACTGAATTTTGTAGCGTCAAGAGAATGTAAATAATTTTCTTAAGATTCATGAAGAAATCTTAAGACATTGTTTTGTAATGACTTCCAAGAGAAAATTGAAAAAGCATCAAACTTTTTAAAATTAATTCCTTAAATTTTTTTAAATAGTGTAAGAGATTTAGAAGAAAAATGTTGCAATTTTGTTATGTTTATACATACGTTAAAAACAATTTGAGTAAGTTTAAGAGATATATTAAAAATTCACCTCTTTGGTTCAAAATTTTACTCTTATTTTGAAAATTTGTTTTATTTTTGTTTAAAAATTAATTTTTTAAATGAAAATTTAAGTACTCCACTTTTGTTGAAATTTAAAATACTTGGTTGAAAACTTATCCATTTGACTGACTATTCGTATTTTCGCAGGGAATTAATCATCTTAGTTGAAAAATCAACCTTTAGATAAACAATCTAACTCATTAGTTGAATGCTGAACATTTTTCTTGAAAACTCATTTTGTTGATAATGAAGATTAATAATTTTATTTGAAAATTCATCTCTTTGGTTCAGCATTTATTTTCTTTACTGGAAATGTAACTATCTCATTCGTTATATTAAGAACACTTCCTTCTAGTAGGAAATGAACCTTCTTGTTTGGAAATTCATCTTTTTTCTCTAAAAATGCAACTGCTTGGTTGAGAATTAGTTTCTTTTTGTTAACAATTTAATTTTTTTAATTTTGAAAGATTTCCCACTTCCTATCTTTTTAAGAAACTTCCACTTTTTTTCGCTTTTTTTTCACAAAAGTTTGAATTGAAGATATAGAAATCAAAAAGGAAAACCAAATATTTTTTTTATATAAGTTAATTTGTTTGGTTGAAAATCCTACTATAATATTGAAATATTTTTGTTTTGGATCTCATCTCGCTTGCTTGGAAATTTTATTATCTGGTTGAAAATTTAATTATTTTGTTGAGAATTACACTATTTTGTCAAAACCGTGATCTTTTTGGTAAAAATTCAAGTACTTGGTTGAAAGTTTAAATGCTTTATTAAAAACTATTTCTTTTTTATTAAATCAGCTCTCTTTGGTTAAAAATTAAACAGCTTTGTTGAAAATTTCTTTGATTTAAAAAATTGAACTATTTTAATTTTGCTTGAAAATTCAAATGCTTGGTAAAGAATGCATGAATTTTGTTGATAAGTCATCTTTTTTGTAGAAAATTAATCTTCTTTTATGAAAAATAAGCCTTTTGTTTGACAAATGAACTCTATTTTTGAATGCTAAATTCATTTCCTGGAAAATCATTATTATTGTTGTTGAAGATTCATAATTTTATTTCAGAATTCATCAGTTCAGTTGAAAATTCATCTCTTAGATTCAGAATCAATTTTTTTAGCTGAAAAAGTAATTTTTCCACTTTTAGTTGAAAATTGTTATTTGAAATTAAAAATTGATTTTTTCTAGTTGAAAATTCGTCGTTTTGGGTAAAAAATTAATCTTCTTTTTTGAAAGTTCATATTTTTTCTCTGAAAATGCAACTGCTTGCTAGAAAATTTTTTATTTTTTTGTTGATAATTCAAATATCATTTATTTAAACATCAACCATTAAATTTTTAATTAAATTGGTTGAAAATAAACTTTTTTGTTGAAAATTCATATTTTTGTTTTAAAATTTTACTCCTGCGGTAAAAAAAATAACAAATTTTATTCTAAAAATAAACTATTTTGTTGAAATTTCTTTTTTCTTAGTTAAAGTGCACTTTTTTTCTAAAAATATAGCTATTACATTTTTTTTCTATTTATGTTCATTATGCGTTAAAAAATGATCATTTTGTTGATTACCTAGTTCTGTACTGCCATCGTTCAATTGATTTTTTTATAAAATTATAAGCAATTATTTTATTCTTATATGGTAACAAAGTTTTTAATTTACCTGGTAGGGTTCATTAACGCAAGAAAGAGTAAAAACTAAAAACATAATGTGGATAATGTTAAGGAAGTTATAGATTTTTGAAAATATAATTTTCTTAAATAGGTTATTTTCGTCCTATTTTTGGGCATATAAATCGCTGTAGGATCTAAAATTTAAGAGACTATCTTTGTTGGCGAATTCTTTTAGTATCTCGTCAAATTCTAAAATCTTCTATTTAAATCAGTTACTCATGGATGTTTTATACGTGATATTCAATTAATAATTTATATATTGTACATTTTATTCTTATTTTTCTTAATGCTCCTGATCCAGTTTCCAGTCCAAATTTCAGTATACTCAACAGAGATTTTACTTTGAATGACAATTACCTTAATAAATGATAAATAACTCAAAAAAAGAAAATGTTATTGTGTTTTTTTTTAAATCGAAGGCTTCTAAGAGGTACTAAGTGAAACAGTTTGTTATTGACCTTTTATATCATTCATCAAGATCATCTCATTCTTATTTTTTGTCGCTCTTGCTTGAGTCAAAATTATTTTTTGTTTTAAACTGCTGTTAGTCTCGAATTAGCTCTTTTAGATCTGGATCTACAGGTGTCATTTTCAAATCTTCCATTCCATTTGAATGACACTTACCTAGAGAAATGATAAATAACTCAATACAAGAAAATATTTCCTTTTTGTAAGTACTCTATTGTAGTTTAGGACCCACTGATATCACTTTCAGATCCTCTATCAGTTGCGGACCCAATTTCATTCTTACTCAACTTAACTTCTCTTTGAATGGTACTTGCCTAGAGAAATGACAGATAACTTCAAATAAGAAAATGTTCCCTCTTTGTAAAATAGAAGGCTCCTGATAGGTACTAAGTGAAACAGTTGCTCTGATCATTTAGTTCTGAATCCACTGCTATTATTTTCGGATCCTCTATCAATTCTAGACCCATTATAATTCTACTCAACAAGAATCCGCTTTAAATGATACTTGTCTAGGGAAATGATAAATAACTTCGAACAATAAAATCTTCCCTTTCTGTAAAATCCAATTCGTCATTCATCTCCTTGATCTCATTCTCACTTTTAGCGGGTGTTGATTCAGGCGGAATTTCGTGAGTCTTTCCAACTGCTGCTAGCCTCGAATTAACTCTTTTAGATTGTATCCACTGGTGTCAGTTCCGGATCCTCTAACAGTTCTGGACCTATTTTCATTTTACTCGACAGGACTCAACTTTGACTGCCTCATGTCTAGAGACATGATAAATAACTGCAAACAAGAAAATTGCTGTTTTACACTCTTTATCCAATTCATCATTCATCTTGTTCATCTCATTCTCACTTTTTTCCGCTGTTGATTCAGTCGGAATATCGCGACTCTTTCGAACTGATACTAGCCTCGAAACCGCCCTTCTGGATTTAGATCTACTGGTCTCAGTTCCGGATCCTCTATCAGTTCTGGGACCATTTTCATCCTACTCAGCAAGACTCAACTTTGAATGCCGCTTGCCTACAGAAGTAATAAAATCGAATTCTTCTGATAGGTACTAAGTGGTCAGATCCGAAGTGTTTCGGTATAAGATAAGTATAAGTGAACTTTAACATGGAATGAGTATGGGTATTCCGTGCACGAAAATTCAAAGTGTAGCCAGATGGTAGCGAGTAAAGGAGCCCGTCTCACGATATTGGCAGGATAGGACTCTCGGGCAGTGGCGTGAGCAGATCTGAAATCACTTTTACGTAGGCTATAAGCTTCTTTACACACTTTTGCGGCGCGAGTAGACAGCCCGCTTAAAGGTTTTGTAGACGATGTCCATGAGCGAACGTAACGTACGTAGATAAGATCCCTCTTGGTTCAGGAGGAGCGCGAAGCGTATGCAGGAAAGACCGGCACGGCGTATGCCAACCTAACCCAACCGAAGGCTTTACAGAGCAGGCAGGGTGTAATTGGCTGAAGCCAGCAGATCGTATCGACTCGTGGATCGAGATCCTCGCACCCACAACTTGCAACTGCAACTGCAATCGCGCCCGACACCTTCTTAGCCCATTTTCCTTCGAAATTCAACATTCGCGCAAAAACCAGATTTGATTTTTTTAAAATGTTTAAACATCTCTGAGCCTTTAACAGTAAATCCCGGGATATTAAATCGTTGATACCTCTATTGTCGCGGAATATTTCCAAAGGCTAACACCTTTTTTCAGCTCTTTCAGGTCTAATGTTACGGACATTTTCGGAATATTAGCCCAAGCGTTACACTTGACCGGTTATTTTCACGTAAAATTCTGTCCTGCTTGTCAGTGCATTGAAGTTTTGTAATTTTACGATAAAGGATTGTAATAATGTTATAAATACTTCATATAGGTATAATTAAATTAGTATTTTAATTTTTTCCCTCCATCTGTTAAGTATCCCTAAAATATCCATAATAACAAAGTTTTTTTTTACAATTTTTGAACTACTATTTCAAGGAATATAATAAAATTGTATGTCATTTTGAAGAATTTGAAGGGATTTTATAATATTTTAATAAAATTTTTAATAATTTATTCACTTTAATGGATGGATTTTAAAGTATTCCAAGGATTTGAAGAGATTTTTAAATATTTTAAGGTATATCAACAAATTCCAGGAAATTTCAAAAGATTTCAAGAGATTTAAAAAGATTTATTTGTTTTTAAAAAAATTCCTAGAAAATTTCAAGAGCTTAAAAAAGTGTTATGAGATTTTAAAGTATTTCAAAGGACTACAAATTGGCAAGGAATTTGCAAGAATTTGAATCATTTGAAATAATTTAAACCATTTTTAGTCGGTTCATAGAATTCTTTACAATTTCGAAAGATTTGGAAGGATTTCTTAGAATTTATAAGATTTTATGAAATTTCACAAGATTCGATGGATTTTTCAATGGATTTTAACGGAATTTATAGTGTTACAGAGATTTAAGTAATTTTAAGATTTGTTAAAGACATTCAAAGGACTTTAAATATTTCAAGGGATTTCTAAAATTTCAAAAGAATTTTAAATATTTTAATGAAATTTCGAAAAATGTATTTACAAAAATAGAAGGATTTTAATGCGCTTTTAAGGTTTGAAGAATTTACAATATTTCAAAGTATTTCCAAAAATTTTTAAAAATTGGAAAGATTTGTTAAATTTGTAAGATATTTCAAAATATTCTAAGGAAATTAAGTAAAATTAAAGGAATTTGAAGCTATTATAACGTTTAAGGGTATTTTAAAGAATTCCAAAGAAGTTTCAAGGTTTCATGTAACTTTACGGGATTTGAGGGAATTTTAGAATATATTATTAGAATTTCCAAGAATTATTGGGGGATTTCAAAAGGATTTTTAGGATTCAGAAATTTTTCTAATGTCTTATTGTGTTTGTAACGGTTAATTTTTTGTTGAGTTTTTGGGGTATTCAAAAAAAATAAGTGCTTCATCATCCCGAAATTTGGAATGACTAGTCCAATGTGTTTCATATGCTTGGCTACTCGTTTCGAAAATTCGGGACGACCAGCCAAAAATTCACATTTTTTGTTGGAAATTCATCTCTTTAATTATATATTTTACTATTTTCTTTAGGATTCATCTTTTTTTTAGGGGGTGCAAAATTGAGATATTTTTATATAAAAATAGAATATTTGGTAGAAAATTAACGTTTTTGTTGAAAATTTATATTTTTGGTAGAAATATTTTGACTTTACTGATGCCTATTTCTTTTGGAATTGGCTTTTTATAAATTATTATCTCAGTTATTTAAATTTTTTATTTATATAATTAAGAAAGTGAACAAAGTAGAGGAGACCAATGCAAAGTGCGCACTTTTTTATAATGAAAAAAAGTTATACGTGAAATCTGTTAACTATTAAATATTAACTATTAACTATTGACTATTAACTATTAACTATTAACTATTAACTATTAACTATTAACTATTAACTATTAACTATTAACTATTAACTATTAACTATTAACTATTAACTATTAACTATTAACTATTAACTATTAACTATTAACTATTTAATATTAACTATTAACTATTAACTATTAACTATTTGCTATTAACTATCAAATATAAAATATTAAATATTGACTATTAACTATTAAAATATTAACTGGTAAGCCATTATCATCATGTAAAGGTTGATTAACATTGGTGAAGTACGAATTTCCCTTGCGGGCTAAGCGCGCACCTTGTGTGAGCTCTACGAGACTGAAAAAAATTGTTTTGTGTTCGACTATATTAGAAATTTGGATTTTTTGCTCATGATCGACAGACAGAAAACCTCTGTTTTTTCCCTACAGACGAAAAAAATTACAGAAAAGTGGCTTAGAGAGAAAAAAAATTAAAGAAGCTCTGATCATGGTGGAAAAGTCTGTATCTTTGAAATAAATAATTAAAAGTATTCCCTTTGATCAGGAATTGAATGTTTCCATTAAATAAAAAAAATGGTTTAAGAAATCCAAAGGTGCGCACTTAGTCCCAAACGTTTTTTCGGGCGGGTTTGAAATTAGCGTCAATTCTACCAAATGTAAGCTAAACTTTTGCTTCCAGACAATTGCGTCTGTGGACAGTCTTGCATTTTAAATCTGACTTCTTCAAGCTGTGTCAGTGCTTTTTCCATCAGATTTTTTCTTATTGAAAATTTGAAAACTATGCGCGTTTCGCATCGGTCTCCGTAACTTTTTAGGTAACTTGAAGTTACTTTACAGAGTACCGGTAAATAGTCACAGTTACAAGTAACTTAATTGTGATTAGTTACATTTTTGGATATTTTTAAAATTAAAATTTTTTCTGATTACCAAGGGTGCTTTTCCGTGAAGCTATTGAAGTTGATCGAAAGAAGAATCTTTTTTCAGAAATATACTCTATCTCAAGCACGGTGGTCCATTTATGATACGAGTAATTTAGAGATATCTGTATTATCATCAGAGATAGTTACGCTCAATCAGTGTAGATATCATTCCACAATCGACGAAATTAGAAATCAACACTATCGATCAAGTTAACTCTTCAACCATCTCAAAATACACAACGTCATTTATGACTAGATAGAAAATAAACTATAAAAAAATGTTTATTGAATTTTTTTTCTGAAAATCATAAATGTAACACCTGGTTTGAGACAGCGTGTATTTTTGAACAAAATATTCTTCTTACGATCTCTCTAATAGCTGAATGGAAAATCAGCCGACCGGCCATCGAAGGTTCTATGGTTCGATTCCCAGTGGAGCGAAAAGAGTGTATCTATTTTCAGAAAAAAATTTAATTTGAAAATTAAAAAAAATTTTTTTTAATCTGATTAGAAATGACGTTAAGTATTTTCTATTATACGAAGAGCTAACTTGATCAATAGTGTCGATTTCTATTTTCACGGATTATGGAATGATATCTACACTGATATATGGTAACTATTCTCTGATGACAATACAAATTCCTTTCAAATTTAACTTACCCAACACTGGTCCCTTCTTCAAGAAGGCCATGACGTGCTGCACGCGCTCATGTTTTACGATGATGATCGTATTTAAATACAGCGCTTTCACTGCCGAAACGCGTTTTTAAGGCAAAGCTAAGGCGAATCGTAAATCGCGTTAGTCCACACTTTGCACCTGCTTCGCCTGAAACAATCGTACTATAGATACTTCACGAAGGTACCTGTCAGGGTTGCGCGTAACCCCGCATTACGGGCGTTTGTCGAGTTGCGATAAGAATCACAACGTAATTATGCGCGTAATTCATTTAATTTGATGTTTCTTCCTCGTTACATGGCCGTACGCTTATACGCGCGTATGGTAACGAACCTTATTGGAAATACTATCATTCTCACCCATCTCCCACATATCTGCTCTTCGGTCTCTTTTTTCTTTCTACCTTCTCCCTTTCCTTTCCTTCCTCTTTTTATTTTTGTCTTTATTTTTCGTTGATTCTGAACCAATCTCTTCAGATTATTTGCCCTATAAAAATTATGTCGGAAACTTACCGCTTGGAAATGGTTTTAAAGGGCCAACCTTAAGCCATACTCGACCTTTATGTGCTTTGAAAATTTAATGAACATTTATGAGCATTTTATATCAGGATTTAAAAAATCGTGTTTTTTATCTTTATTAATAATAAATATATTATTTGAATTTCGCGGGAAAATGTATCGCTTGAAATTGGGAAGGGCGTTCAATTTTGGTAATAAAAGAAGTTAAACTAATCGGAAACATATTATGAATTTACAACCAGAGAAATACATTTTTAAGAACAATGATGAATCTCCAACCAAAAATATGAATTTTAACAAAGTAGTTTATCTTTTAACTAAGTACTGCATTCCAAACCAAGTAAGATGATTTTTCAAACAAAAATGTAATAGTTATAGATAAAAAAAATAATATTAGTATTATTGAATGTCAAAAAGATTTGAATTTATCTAAAAAGATGAATTTTCGACAGAATAGTTTAATCCTTGAGAAAAAATATTTTTATTTTAAATTCAAACTTGCAATTTTAATTTAAAAAAAAAATATTTTTTTACCAAAATAGATAAATTTTCGAGCCAAAGAGACAAATATTCAAAAAAATTGTTTGATTTTCAATCAAAGAAGATTTCTCAGTACAAAATAAAAAAATGAAGCTTTAATTACTATTTATTTTTTCATTTTCTGTGTTTATTTGCTTCATGCTTATATAAATATGATTTTCCAAAATGTGTTGAAAAAATTTATAACATTTTTTAAGATTCCAGATATGCTGAAATAGTATATAATAAATTTTTAAGATTTTTTTTTTAATTTACAGAATTTTACCGAATTTTAGGCAAAACGTAAATATCTTTTTAACTGACTGGAATTATTCCTAAAATTATTTAAAAATCTTTGAGGTTTATTTTTGACAATTTTGAAAATCTTTTGTAGTGTTTGATAATCATTGTAATTATTCTGTAAAAATAATCCTAGAAGTTTTTTTATGATATTTTTGATAATAAAGAAGTTGTTCTGCGAGTTAAAAATACTTTGTAAAACAATGAAAATTTTTCCTAAAATTTTGAACAAATTCTGCAAAATTATAAAAATTGCCTGCAAATCTTCCAGATTGTTTTTTATTATTTTTAAAAATCTTTTGGCATATTTTGAAATCTACTTAAATATTTTCTTAAAAATGTTTGGTAGAAAATTAATCTTTTGGGTTAAAATTTTATTTCTTTGATTGAAAATCAGTTTTTTTAAGTATTAGAAATTAGTTTCTAAATATAAAAAGTTAACCATCATGTTTCCCGTTGATTTTTTAATCGAAATTTAAACTTTTTGGTGTAAAATTAATTTATTTGGTTACAAATTTAATTATTTCAATGAAAATTTATTTTATTTGCTTATAAACTTATTTCGATATCTGAAATTTAAACAATTTTATTTTTTATTTTTGGGCGAATAATCAGCCTTTTTAATTAAAAAATCAACTCTTAGGTTGAAAATTTCATTAAAAATTGAAATATTTGAAAAAAATCATGTATAGTTTTTCTAAATTACTCTTTTATAGTACAAAATTAATTTGGTTCAACATGAAATTTTCTTCATTAAAAATTACTTTTTTAAACTAAAAATTTTAAATTTCCGTTTCTTTTTAATTTTTCATAGATATTTAATCTTTTCGGTGAAAAATTCATTTGCTGTTTACAAATTTATATTTGTGGTTGAAAATTACATTGAAAATTAAAGAATATATTTTTAAATTTCATGTATTTTTATCAAAATTATTCTTTTTCGGTGAAAAATTAATTTCTTTATTTATTCGGTTAGAAATGTGTTTTTTTTTTTATTGGAAATTAATTTCTTTTAGCTAAAAGTTTAACAATTCAATTTCTTGTTAAAATACGTTTTTGATAGACATATAACCTTTTTGACATATAACTCATTTGTTTGGTTCAAAATGAAATTATTTTATTGGCTTAGAAACTTATTTCTCTGAATGAACATTAGGCAGTTCTATATTTGTTCTGAAAAATTGATCTTTTTTAGCAGAAAATTTGTCTTTGTTTTGTAGAAAATCAACCGTTTTTGTTAAAAATTGAACTTGTTGGCCAAGAATTTTCTTGTTTTAGGGAAGATGCATATTTTTAGTCATAGGTTTATTTCTTTGGTTTTAGTTGAAAATAGGGTTTTTTGCTAAAAATGTACCGATGTCATTTTTGCTAGAAAATTGATTCTTTTCAGTTGAAAATTCACTTATTTTATTGAAAACTAGTCTCGTTTTAATAAAAATTCAAAATTTTTTTAGAAATTGCATACTTTTGGGTTGTAAATTCAAATTTTTTTCTCAAAAATTAATCTTAATGACTTGACGACTCAACATTTCTTTATGAGACCTTTTTTCTTTATTGATTCAAAAATCTTTCTTGGTGGAAAATTCAACTTTTATATTGAAAATTCGCATTTGTTAGTTTAATTTAACAGTTTTTTAAATTAAAAATAAGTTTTTGTGTGCAAATATCAACTATTACATTTTTGTTAACTGTTATTTTTTTATCAAAGATTCATCCGTTTGTTTGAAAATTTAACTATACAAAAAAGACCCTTTTCCTTGGTTGAAAATAAATTACTTTACCTGGCACTGTAATAATAAAATTCTACAGTTTTATTATACACGCAAATATGACATTATTTGTCATTACCCTTGAACAGAAACTCAATTTTAATCATGTGTGTGGATGTGGAAATTTTCCTTTTTTCGAGTTTTTTAAATTACCCAATCGACATTGTGAAAAAGCGACAACAACGCTTTCGAGATTTAGGTGACACATCTATTTTTACATTCTCATAAGAGAAGGTATTGGATTTGTGTAAAATTTGATCCCCCAGTTGTTGTCAAATTTCCGCGTTTTGAGATCCCCTGAATCCGAATAACAGGTTTTTACGAATGTTTTTCTATCGGCCTGTCTGTATGTATGTATGCTGTATGTCTGTCTATATCCTACATAAATTTTGAAAAAAAAAATCTATTAGATTGACCTTTGGTATACTCGTTTAGTGTCTTAAACTAAAGGATAAGTTCTTTAGCCAGCCATTTTGGATAACAATTCAAAAAGTGGGCACATTTGGAATATTTTCGGGACCACTTTTTTCAAAATTCAAAAATTCTTTGTGCGATTATTGATAGTATTTAATAAATTCGAACAATTTGCGCTCAAGACTTTTTTCATAAAACCAAAAATTACCAGAGTTATAGCATTTATAAAATTCCAAAAACACACGAAAATGAACATTTTAAGCGAAAAAACGCATGGAATGAAAAAGAATGTAAATAAGAAAAATGTTGCTTTTTGAATGCCCTACAAGATTGTTATAATAACATTCTGAATTATCTTGAAAAATCCGAAATTGAAATTTTGACAGCATACAAAATAATGAAAAATCCAAAAATTATATTTTTCGGCCAAACTATGCAGAATACGGTAAAAGAATAGGAAAAAAAATTTCTATTTAAGAAAGATCTATAAATTTTGTATGATACACTTTTAGATAGGATTCGTAGTTTTGGTTTTAATTATGAAAAACTTAATTAACAGTAAAAAGAAAAATCTGCCCGCTATGTGGGCACATTCTCATAACAACTTTTATCTCTTTATTTCCTTTGGGTCTCCTATGTGGCGTTTAAAAAATCTACTTTTTTAATGTTTTTAATGCTATTTTTTCACGATTAAAACCAGAAGCAGAACAATCAAGAAATTATTCATGAAAAATAAATAATTTTTACATTTTCATCAGAGAAGGTATTATAATTAGTATTATATTAGAGAAAGTATATATAATCCCCCCCACCACAGTTTTGGTCAAAAAGTCCACTTTTTGAGACCTCCTGAATCCCAAAAACAGGTTTTTACGAATGTGTCTGTCTGTATGTCTGTCTGTCTTTATTTGTGTCTGTCTGTGAGCACGATAACTTTTGCTTGGCCTATTAATCTATTAAATAGGCCTTTGATACACTCTTTTAGTGTACAAATCTAAGTGCTGAGTTCGTTAGTCAGCTATTTTGGATAAAAGTTCAAAATTGAGCGCATTTTGCAAATTTTTGGGACCACATTTTTTCATGATTCAAAAATTCTCTGTACACTTGATCATGGTACTTGAAGAGAAAAATGTTAATTTTCGATAGCCTTACAAGATTATCATAAAAGCTTCTTGAATTTTTTCGAAAAATTGAAAATTCAAATTTTTACCGCACAAAAAAAAATCAAAAATTGCATTTTGCGGTCAAACTATGTAAGATGAGAAGAAAAATGATAGAAAGAAACATTGTGCACCCAAAAAATATCTACAAATTTGTTATTAATAAATTTTTTATAGGACACGTAGCTTTTGTTTTTTTATAAAAAAACATAAAAAATACAAAAATTAAGCATAATGCACAACACAAGCTAAGAAAAAGTAACTACATAACACTGAACATCTGGATCCAAAAACATGTTTTTACTAATGTCTCTGTCTATCGGTCTGTCTGTATATATGTCTGTCTCGATGCGAGCACGATAACTTTTGAAAAAATCATTATATTAGATTGGCCTTTAATACACTCTTTTAGTGTCCAAAAATTGTGCTGAAGGTCAAGTTCATTAGACAGCCATTTTGGATAAAAAGTTCAAAAGTGAGAGCATTTCGAATATTTTTTGAACCACTATATTTAAAATTCAATAATTTTCTGTACGGATGTTTATAGTAATCAAAAAGTTGAGTAATTTATCCTGATGACTTTTTTTTCATATAACCACAAATTACCAGAGTTATAACATTTGCAAAATTTAAAAAAAACACATGAAAATGAACCTTTTAAGCCAAATAATGGACGATATTTAAAAAAGTCCACAAAAGGAGAGGTTTGGTTTTTGTATTCCGACAAGATTTTTATAACAACTTTTTCAATTTTCTTGAAAAATCAAAAATTAAAATTTTGACATGCAAAATAATCGACAAGGCTGCGCAGTAGACCCAATGAGTAAAGTTTAAATTATAAAAATAATATCGAAAATGAGCAAATTCAGTTTATGGAAAAACCACAAAAGTTGCAATAAAATTTTTAATAACACATTTTTTTTAAGAATGCACATTTTTTCACACGGGATAATGAAACGACGCCTGTTTTAATACTAATGCAAGTTATGAATTATAATAATATACATTTATGGGAATGATATAAAATTTCAGGGATAAACTCGAGTGCCGAAGCTCGAGATATGTGATGAGAATGTGTTCGTTAAGGCCGAAGGAGCTTTAACAAAAGAGAATTAACAATCTCCAAATTACTGTTGTCGATGTTTTCACCTTTTAGTTTTAAAAAGTCGTTGCACAAAGATTGCGAGCTTAGCGCGAGGTAAATACATTATCGAGCGCGAAGCGCGAGAACCAACAGTCGCGCGCCCTAAGTGCGCTCAAACTTGCTTTTTTCTCTTTCTTTGCCATTTTCTTTTGCCTTTTTCGCTGAGACTTTTTTTGCTGGAATGGGGCCATTGGCCCATAGGATTCGTGTGTGCGAAGGCGATAGCAGAACCAAAAGGATTCCCAGGTTTCTTGGCTTATCGGTCATCGAGTCGAGCTATATGGTATTACAATAACAAGCATAATGCACGATATTTCTTTAACCCAGGTAAGCATTGCAAAAGCCAAGCGACGTTATTTATAAGCGGACTGGCAGATGAGTGCCCGATAGTGAAGGCAAATATTACCACCGAATCCCATACGATCTCCTCGAACCACGTGTATAATGATAGCGACTTTATCTTCAGTCAATTTTACCATCGCGATTGACTTAAACCTCCTCAGAGTGTGAAGAAGGTTAGCGGCTTCAAGAATTTCAAGATGAAGAATTGAATGACGTGTGTACTTCCTTTTAATCTTTTATCTAATGATCCGCACTTGACTGATTAAGTGTTTAAACAATTGAAATTATTCCTAGTTTTAACCGTTCAGAGATTGTTGTTATTATAGGAGCCATTACCAGAATTGCAGACATAACAAATAAAGCTGAAATGGCAATATATAATTCTGTTCGTGCACGCCCTGTACTGTACGGTAGCTAGACCTAGACCTAAAAAGGAAAGGATGAGAGAAAGTTTAAAGCGGGTGGCACAAAATGTCGACGCAATATGCGCGGTAAAACACTAATGGACAAAAAGTCAGTGATGAGAGAATCCTCAAAGAATGTGGTTTAGAGGAGACACTGTTTGAATATTGTAAATTAATTCGGTGAGATGGTGTACGCATAGAAATAGTTTAACCATTTAAACATTATCAGCTGTATAGGATACAGTACCAGAAGTACAAATATTACAAATAAGCCTAATTAGACAATATATAATTCTGTACTTGCACACTAGAGTGATCCTTATTTACTCTTGGTGGATTTTTGTTTTTGAATTTCTTTGGTCTCGACCCCCTATTTTATTTGAATGACCAAAAAAAATAATCTCCTTTAAATTTGAGCGAAATCGGTAATATTAAAATGTGGCCCAAAGCAATCCAAGTTTCTCATGCAGTTAACATGGGGAAAAGTACCGTAAAATTTCAAATGCCGTTCATTTTTTTACATTTCATCGGAACCCTTTGGTTCTGTAAAATTCTGATCTTTAGACTATAATGAAAAAATATAACTGTACGAAATTTTTGTTTTCTTCCAAATTTTAAAAATGGCAGATCCCTAAATTTGAACAAAATTTACAATTTCTGCATTTAATAACAAAATCTCGTCAGATTCTTAAAAGAGGCAGATTTATCTATCAGAAAGCACGTGATGACAATTAAAATTCAAAACTTTGGAAAAATTCAAGATGACCGTCCAAGTTTTTTTTCAAACTTATTTTTTGTTGTATCTCGGTAAAAAAATTTCAGGTGTCAGGTGAAATGCTAAATGATTGTTAAAAAAAGCATATTTTAAAATTGATGAAAGTCAAAATTGTGAAAAATTCAAAAGGGGGCCTTATGAAATACTCAGAAACTTTTATTTTCTATGCTTTGTGCCCAAAAGTCTTCAAATTTTGAAGGAAAATCAATTTTATTGTTATAAAGTGTATGGTTATATGTAAGTAGATCTCGAAATTTTCACTAAAGTAAAAATGGTGCCTTATTATTTTTTCAAGAGTTACATAATTTTTCAAAATGTAAACAAATTATAAAATACATTTCCGGAAGGATTTAGTGATTCTCAAAAACACTTGTTGAAAAAGTTCGTGAATATGCCGTATACTAGGATTTTTTTTCTTAGTGAAATTTGAAAACTTTTCACCGAATAGTCAGAAATATTGATATACTTGTTATTTTCTTAGCAAGCCTTTCAAACCTAAAAAAAATAAGTTTTGAGAATCACTAAATCATCTTCAAAAATGTATTTTATATTTTGTTAAATTTTTTTTTAAATTATGTAACTTTTTTAAATAGTAATGAGGCGCTATTTTTACTTCAGTGGAAATGTCTAGATCTACTTTCAACCATACATTTTGTAACAATACAATTGATTTTTCATCAAAATTTGAAGATCTTCGTAAGAAAAGCATAGAAAATGTAAGTTTTCAAGTATTTCATAAGGCGCCATTTAAAATTTTTCAAAATTTTGACTTTCATGCATCATGAAATATGTTTCATCACAATAATATAGGCGCTTTGAATGAATACTTGTAAAGTTGTCACCGAAAATAAAAGAAATAATGAGTTTGAAAAACAAAATTTGGTAGACTATCTTCAATTTTTCAAAATTTTGAATTTTAATTGTCATCGCGTGCTGTCTGAAAAATAAATCTGCTATTGTATGAATTTAACGATATTTTGTTATTAATTGCGGAAATTTTAATTTTGGTTTAAATTTAGGAATCCACCAATTTGTAAATTTTTAATAAAAAAATTCGTGCAGGTATATTTGTTGAATATAGTTTAAAGATCATAATTGTAGAAAGCCAAAATATTCGGATTAAATATAAAAACATTAACTGCGTTTGGAATTGCACGGTACTTTTACCCATGTTAATTGCATGAGAAACTTTCAGTCCTTTGTGTCACATGTTAATATTATCTGATTTCACTCAAATTTGGTGGAGATTATTTTTTTCGTCATTCAAACAAAATAGAGGTGGGGGAGGGGCTAAGACCAAGAAGAATACAAAATCGAAAAATAAGGACCAACCTATTGTACACACTGTGCTGTAGAGTGTAGGGTAGCAGTATCTGGACCTACCGAGAAGAGGATGGGAGTAAAATTAACGCAGATAGCATGAAATTCTTGCAGAAGTCTCTGTGGTAAAGCACTAATTGACAAAAACTTAGTGATGAGAGAATATTCAAAGAATGTGGTTTTGAGGCGACACCGTTTGATAAGTGTAAATAAAATTCGTGAATATGAATTGGGGCGTACAAATAACTTCTAAGTTAAACTATTTTGACCTTATTGACAGTGTAGAAGCCATTATAAAAATTATAAATATAACAAATAAAGCTCAAAGGTCAATATACTATTCTGTTCTTATGACCACTGTGCTATACGGTGGCAAGAACTGGAACTGCCAAGAGAAGGATAGAAGTAAAATTAACGCGGTTGTAATAAAATTCCTGCGCGATATATGCAGCAAAACACTAATGGATAAAAAGACAGTAATAAGGGAATCATTAAAGAATGTTGTTTAGAGGAGACACTGTTTGAACATTTAAAATCAATTTATTCAGATGGTTTGGTCTTAGAAATAACTTCTATATTTAACCATTTTAACACTATTGACAGTACAGGAGCCCTATCGAGAACAAAAAATATAACAAATAACGGTATTAAAAAATATATAATTCTGCACTTGCGCCTACTATGCTGTACAATATCGAGACCTGGACCTACCAAAGAAACGATGAGGGTAAAATTAACGCGGTTGGCATGACAGTCCTGCGCAATATTTTGGGTAAAACGCTAATGGACAAAAATTCAGTAATAAGAGAATCCTCAAAGAATGTTGTGCAGAGGAGACACTGTTTCAGAAGTACAAAAGAAAGTCGTTAAGATGGTTCGAGCACTAAAATTCATTTTTTCAAAACATTTCTTGTTGGTCCTAGAATTTTGTAGAAAACCCATATGTTCGGGTTACGCATTAAACTTTTTACGAAAAAAGTATCTTCTTTTGGTTTGAAAATTCAACAATTTTGAATTTTTTTCTTTGATGGAAAAATCTTTCTTTGTTCAAAATTCATCTCCTGGGTAAAAATTCTATCTTTTTGGTTAAAGATTATACTATTTTGCTGAAAGTTTTAAAGTTTAGTTTAAAAGACGTCATTATTAATAAAATTTAATTATTTTGGTATAAAAGTCAACTATTTAACAGAATAATAGTTGTTTTCTTGATAATTCATACTATGTGTGGGTAAAAATTTCATCTATTTTGTGAAAAATTGCCTTGTTGGTTTGCATATTAAACTATTTGTTGGGATTTTGTTCTCTAAACTAAAGATCCTATCTTTGTTGAAAATTCAACCATTCTGTTGGAAATTTATTTATTTTTTTATCATAGAAATGCATCTCTTATGGTGTGAATTTGAATTATTTCGTTGAACATGCATTTTCTCCTTTAAAGATTCGACATTTTATTCAAAAACTCATCTGCTAGGTTGAAAACTTGATTATTTTGTTAATTAAACTATTCCATTTAAAAATTCATATTTATTTTGTAAAACTTTAATCTCATTGGGTAAAAACCCAATTGTTTTCGGTCGAAAGTTAATTCTCTTTTTTTGGAAAGTCTAACATTATATTTTCATTGAAAATTCATATGTGCTTGGTTGAAAATTTAACCAGTTTGTAGAAAAACCGTCTGTTTATTTAAAAAATTTATCTTTCTTTGAAAGCAGTTTAATATTTTTTTATTCAAAATGCAAGTGGCTAGTTGACTATTATTATTATTTTATTTTTAATTTTTTTTTGTTCGAATTTATAACTGTCCGCATATAAAATTAACATATTGTTCCTTAAGAATGCATATTTTTGTTTGTCCATTCAACTGCTTGGTTAAAAAATAAATTTTTTCCTGAATATTGTTTTCAAAATTCATTTTTATTTTAACTAAAAATTTAACCCTTCCACTTTTTATTGAAAGTCGATCTTTTCAGTTAAAAATTCAACTATTTTGGTTAGAAATGTTTCGTTTTAAAATAAAAATGCAACTATTTGTTTGAAAATTTAACTACTTGGTTCACATTTTTAAAAAGACAAAATTTTTCTTATTTTACTTCTGTGAAAATTTTAATTTATAAATAAATATAGGCAGAACCTAATGATTACGAAATCTTTCGCACTAATGGTAAAAATGGTCTGGAAGACGTCGTAATTACTTCATTGAAATTTGATCTCATTTTTTTTATCGTATCTTTGAAGCTGATTCATCATTTTATTTGAAAATAAAAATTTCTTTGGTTAAAAGTTTTATTATTTTATTAAAAATTTTTTTTAATTCTTCGTTTTGTTAAAACATAATTTTTTCAACTGGAAATTAAACCATTCGAGATGAAGATTTCTAATTTTATTTGAAAATTCATTGCTTTGGTTCAAAATCTTTGTATTTGGTTTCTTTTGAAAGTAAATTTTGAAAGCAAAAATAAACTGAAGAAAAATTTTAATTACGCAATCAAATTTTGCAAGAATGCTTTAAAAGAATTATGTTCTCAAAATAAAATATTTAAAAAAATACAGAGTCATTAAGCCATAGTGTCCTTCTCCAGTGTCCGGTTCTTTTACCGTTCTCGAAAGTTTGATTCTTGGTCAACCAAAAATATTTGGTTTCATCTATTTCTCTTTGGTGAAAATTAATTTTTAACTATAAAGTAACCTATTCCATTTTTTGTTAAAATTGTAGGTTTTTGGTTTAAAATTTAACTATTTAGCTCAAATGTGATCTTTTTTAGTTAAAAATTTAACAATTTGTTGAAAATTCATTCACTAAATACTTTCGGTTGTCACCGTAACTTTATTAATTTTTTTAGTGTTTTTCTGCTTTTACTGTTAATTTGCATATCTACAAAAATAAAGCAACATTATTATGTGAGTTTATTAATATTATGTGAGTCAAGTGCCAGATAAGCTTACGGTGTCAGGGGCCCTTCAATAAATACATAACGCCTTTAGGGGTCTCTCGTCCTGTTCCCCTGAGAAACTGCGAAAGACAGCAGTTCTAGGAAGGCTGAGAACGGGGTGACTGAAAGCGAGAGTTTAGTGTGAATTAATGCAAGGAAAAGAGGAATTAATGATCAAGGAATTCATATCAGAAGAGTGAGAAAGAGGTAAGTTGAGGTACAAGGTAGAAGGTATGAAGGAGGACGTATAAAACAGAACGTATAAATTTGAGATTATTCTAGAATTCACGCGCTGCTCATGTAAGCAGCACTTTCGTTTCGTAGAACATTTACACGCAGGACGCCGATCAGTTTCTGTAGCAATCACCCCAGGCGAAGAGATTCTCAAAGTCATCATGAAAAATAGATCACACAAATAAACGCAATCTGACTGGTAATGCCATAGAAATATCTATACTCTTTCAAGGGTCGCTAATCAATTTCTCTAGCAATCACCCGAGGCAAGGAGCTTCACAAAGTCATCATGAGTCCACATATAAAACGCAAACTAATAGTTAATCCCATAGTAAGATTTATACTCTTTACTCTATCGTGAAACATAGTTGCAATTTCCCCTAGAAGACTTCCAAGATAGTAAAGTCTGAGAGTAAAAAAGATGCAGAGTCCAGTTTTCCTCACGTCCATCATGGGCGTTACTCTTACTCTTGCAGTAATTTGCGCGGGGCGCTGCGACTAGTCAGAGTCACATACCAACAATGCGAACAATTTGTAATGTCGGATAAAAAGCGACCAATTAAGAGAAACTCTCGCGTTGCTCCCTAAGCTTGTCGCAGGTTGCACGCCTCTTTTATAGTCGGGTTGGAACAGTACTCGATTCTGGAACAGAAGCTGTAACCATCATCCAGCATCCAATAACTGCATGGCGCAGCGGCGGCAGCGGCTGAAGCGCCCGCGCTCTGGGGGTTTTTACTTTTTAACGAGGCCGGGCGTTTAGCCTCGAATTATTCTGTCACGCCGCATTAGCGTCGAAGCTATTTCTTCCTACACTGAGTTCGTATACGAGCTGCTAATGAGCCGACCGGCTTCGTTAAATTTCACGATCGTAAAGACGACAGCTTATTTCTGCGTATAATAAAGCCCCCGGTGACTTTCGTGCGAACCTCTACATTCGCTTTTCCGCGAAAGAGCCCCCCAAGACAATTCCTAACTTTTGCTGCCGGAATTTCACTTGGCAAGTATGTCATAATGCCTGATTGGACAAATTGTTCTAGATATGATCGTACTCTTGAGATGCAGGTTTTGCTTCACTGAGATGAAAGAGATTAGAGACCGTCCATAAACTATGTCACAAATTTTGAGCTATCGCCCCTGTCCCTTTTTTGAACATTTTAGTTCTGCCCCCCCCCCCCCCCCCCCCCCCCCCCCCCCCGCCCCGCTACCAGTATAAGCCAGAAACTGAACCAAATAGCTGAATTTTTAAGCCCGATAGATCAATTATATTTTTCTAAAAAAGAAATGTATAGCAAAACAGTAGACTTGTCAACCAAACCGGCGAATTTCCGTACAAAAGATTAATTTTACTCCAAATAGTTGGGTTTTCGACTAAAAAAACTTATTTTTTCAATTTAACCAAATAAATAAATTTTTGACCGAAAAGATTCATTTTCTAGCCTAATTTACTATTTTTTAACCAAATTTTTAAGACTCTAAAATGAAAAGTCGAATTTTTTAGAAAACATTTTACTTTTAGACCTGAAGAGAAGAATTTTCAACAAGAAAATGATTAACAACCAGGAAAGTTTAATTTTCAACAAACTAGTAAAATTCTCCACCAAATTGTTGAAGAGTTAAGTCTCAAAGACGCCTTTTCTACCAAACATAATTTTGATGTTAATTTTTGTGAACTGGTCTGGAATCCATATTTTTTTAATATTGATTTTATTCATAATTTTAAAAGAATCAATATTAAAAAAACATTGATTCTAGATCAGTACACAAGAATTAACATTAAAATTATTAATTCATTCATCTGGTCAAAACCCTTAATATCAAAAACAAAAGTGTTTGCAAAAAAGTTCGATTTCAAACATAAAAATATTAATTATGAACAACAGTTCAATTTCAAACATGAAAATATTAATTATGAACAAACAAAAACAAAAGAAAAATTATCAACAGAACAGTTGAATCCCTGACGAAAACAGATTGATTTTTAAACAAACCGTTGTTTTTTAAAACACAGAAAATGAATTTGATACTAATAATAATAAGATTAATATGGTAACAAAAAACACCAATTTTAATCAAAATACACCAAATTTAAATAAATTTGTTGAATTTTAGAGCCACAAAGACGAATTTATAGACAAAAAAGTTTTATTTTCCTACCTAAAATATGGTTTTTCAATAATAAAGTTATTTTTCAGACAAAAATTTAAAATTCCTATAATAATAGGTCAATTTTCTTCCAAATACTGGAATTTTTAAGGCAAAAAGTTGCATTTTTAACCATAAACATGAATTTTTAAATCAGACGTAATTTCAACAAGAGTCAATTTTTCAACCAGAGTAGACGAAGTTTGAAAAAATTCAATAAATTTTCAACCATATAATTGAACTTTTAATGTAAAGAAGATGAATTTTACCCAAAAATGGAATAGTTACATTTTCATAAAAAGAATCATTTAGAGAAAAGATTTTTCTACAAAACAGATCAATCATTTACGAAAATTTCGAAATTTTCACCCAAAAATATGATCTTTCTACGAAGCAGATCAATTGTTTACCAAGAGTGTGAATTTTTAATCCAAAAATACGATCTTTAAACTAAACAGTTTATTTAATTTTTAAGTATAGGAATTAATTTTTTACTAATATGATGAATTTTTAAGGAAGCAGTTTATCTTTACATCAAATAATTTAAGATTCAACCAAAATAGATATTAATTTTGTACTGAAATGATGAATCTTCAAATAAAAATAGAATAGTTAAATTTTTAGTTACAAAAAATTAATTTTCAACGAAAAAAGAAATCTTTAACAAAATAGTTATATTTTCACAAAAAGAATGCATTTTTGACCGAAATTCTGAATCTTTAACAAAAAATATAAATTTTCATTTTTCGATATAATTGTTGAATTTTTTGCCGAATTATTAAAATCTTTAAACCAAAAAACGATTTTTTCACGAAAGTGTATTGATTTTTCATCCGAAAATGAGGATTATTAACAAATAAGATCATTTCTAATGAAATTGATGCATTTTCATCTTAAAAGTATTTTGTAGACAAGAAAGAAAAAACTCCTTCAAATTGTTGAATTTTAAAGTTAAAACTACGAATTTTCAGAAAATCATTTGAACTTTAATTTAAAAAGAAATTATTTTTTTAAATGTTCAATTTTTTAAACGATAATTAAATTTTGTAGCCAAGTAGATAAATTCTTAACCAAAAATCAAATAGTAGAATATTCCAACTGTTGATAATTCATAGTCAAAAAATAATATTTTTAAAACATTAGGTTAAAAAACAGGAAATTTTGTTTGGAAAACTAATTCTATTTTCTATTGAACACTTTTCGACTATAAAACATTTTAGGCCCTGAAATAATAAAATTATAAAATTTTTCGCTTTTTAAACTAACTACCTCTATTTTTTAACACGTTTTATTTTTTAAAGTAATTTCAATAAATTCACATGTTTATTTAATTAACTAAATTTGTATTTTACACATATGTTTGTACAAGTATAATAGGATTTTCCACATATGGCACTTTTCATGCAGAATTTTTATGCAGAAAAATAGGTATATCGGGAAAATAATATAAAAAAACGCAAAATTCTTAGAAAAGAAAGGATTTCAAATAATTTATTATTTTAACAAAAATGTTTAATTTGAATTTACCGCGCTTATCACCAACGATTTCGATTAGTCGACTGTTCGCATTTAATTATTGGCAATGAAGGTAGGCCATTGTAAGGATAAATAATGGTGAAAAGTTGTTTGTTAGTTGTGTCGTTGTATTTTAGATTCTCTTCCAGGGATATATTTTCAGCTTACAAAGATACAGGTAAGTTCTTTCGAACAAATTTCTCATAAAATAAAGCGTTAAAATAACAGTATAGTTCTCAAGAAAGTTCACTATTCATTTTTAGCTTCTGAAGATTTCCAGCTATGTATTCGAAAAAGCGTCTTAATTTTGAAAGCATTTACTGTTAATGTAAATAAAGAAAACGTTTTCCAGATTTTTAGAATTTTATATTTCGTTGCTTATATTGTGAAAATAGAGATCACTTTATATAAAATGTGTGAATTTCCGGATTATTAACATTATAGATTAAATGCTTTTTATATTATCACGAATATAACCTAACCTTTTAAATCGCACTCCACGTGTCCCCTGTGCGTTAGTCAAACAAAAATCATTCCAAAAGAATATTAAGAGGATACGAAAATATTTTAAATTGAAATTCATTTGTGTGTGTGTCTGTAGTAGCTATAAATCTGAACATTGTTTTTCAAAGCATAATAATTTTCTTTGAAATGAAAACTCTTAACGATAAATCCCAGGAACCCAAACAGTTTAATAATATAGAATATTGAAAAATTGAAGTTTTGTAAAATACAAAGTCTGAAAACAAATATTATTAAATCAACTTTTTAAATTTTTTACCTAATTATAGAAATAAAAAATTGAAGGGGCCAGATCGGTCCCCCCTTTTTGATTACCAGATCTGGACCCTGTCTGGTAGGGCGTTTCATTTATGATCTGGCGCTAGACAAAATACCCTATTGGGACCACATTGTTCCTGAGCGTGGCCCGATCAGCGCCCCAAAAAAATCTCTGCACGGGTAAAATGATTCGAAAATTGCACGAGGTAAAGAAACTGAAAACATTTTTGACATCGCGATTAAAAGCAGCGACCTAGAAGCTCAGTTGATGAGCTAATTATTTCTACAATAAAATACTTATAAGATACTGCAATAATGACCCGAAAATGTACTTCTAAAAAGCTACATCAGAATCTCAAGTGACTAGCAGCAGCTTCGTAAAATAATTATTAATTCAGGTTTGAATTGAATGGTGACCCCGTTGTTTACGTCAACTGATGCACTCTTGAACATGTGTATAACTCCACAATTTATTGATTCTATTTTAGACATGTTGAATCTTCTTCAAGAACAAAAACGCTCTTACCCAAAATCAAAAAAGCGTACAGATTACATTTGTTCAACAAGGTTGAAAAAAAAAGAAACCTTCGTAAATGAATTTTTTAGAGTAAAAAAATGTTGCGCTGGCGAAAGAACGATCTTACCGTCGCTCAAAGAAGCAAGTACGTATAATAAAGGACGAGATCGTGCTCGTGTTCCACGATCGCTCTGAAGATCTTCGTGTCGTCTTCGAGTGATAATTCCGCCGTCTATCGTCCGTGGACCCGCATTTTATTCCGCTGAACTTTTTCCCTCGCTGGGATTTACTAAAGCAAGATCGGATTCCGCGAATGGATTGGACTGCATTCCATTCGCACCTGGTTTCGCTCTGAGCTTCTTCTGTCGCGATTCCTCATGCTCTTTGCAGCGTTCTTCCCTGAGTCGTCCCTTTTTCCCTTTTACCATTTCCCTTTTCCCCCGTGCCCATGAAAACGCCCGCAATCCACCGGATCAACGATTCCACCTTTCTCGATCTTCGCGCGATATCGCAAGATACCCAACTGCCTCTTTCTCCCCCTTCCCCCGGACGATCGTCCTAGATATTGCAATTCTCGACGTAGACCGTAACTCGCCCAGTAATCGATCGATCGATCGATTGGTATCGTCTTGGAAATGAGGATCAAAATTCCCCAACCTTTTTCACGCTTTGGAAAATTTATAACTTCAAGAATATGTATCATTCAATAATAATAGAGGTAGAGTAGGCAAGAAGATATTTGAAAAAAAGAGTGAAACTGTAATGGAAACAGTGGTTGATTGCGATAACTAATGAAATATTTTTTAATATGAGAAGAATCAGAGATCATTTTAGCACGATAGGAAAAAAATGTTTGGCCCACTGCAACAGAGTTGGGTAATAACTTGTAACAAGTAATTAAGTTACTAAAAAGTTACGTTATTTTAAAAATTTTGGGTAACAATCACATTTTTCGTCAAAAATGCATCTATTCTGTTAAGAAATTCATGTATTTTGTTGAAACATTCAACTATTTGGTTTGACAGTTCTAGTTGTTAATAGAAAATTAACAAACATTTTTGTTGAAAATTCATCCCTTTGGTTTAGAAATTTATTTCTTTAGGTGAAAAAATGTCTGTAGTTTTCTTACTTTCGTTTGATTTTAAAGTACAAGCTTCAACTAATATTAGGTTCGAAATTAACTTTTGTCGTGAATTTAACTCTTTTCTTAAAAAGTGGTTTCTCTGCCTGACGACAGCGAAAAAATCAAAATTTTGATTTAAAATTAACTTTTTTGTTGAAAATCAATATTTTTGGAATGAAAATTTAACTATTTTAATAAAAAGTCCAACTATTTTTTTTAAAGTAACTTATTTATTAAAAATTAATTCTTTTGATTCGAAAATTTAACCCTTGTTCAAAGGTAATCTTTTTTATTTGCAAATTCAGTTCTTCCGGCAAAGAATTAAAATGTTTAGGTAACCAAACAATAAAAGATTCTACGATAATAATAGAGCTTTCTACAAAAAGTTAAATTTTCAACCCGAAAATATTAACTTTCAACAAAAAAGTTTATTTTCTTCCAAATAGTTCAATTTCCAACTAAAAGTGATCAGTTTTTAACTAAAAATGCAACAGCTTAATTTAATTTAAAAAATTTATTATCAAAAGGACAGAATTTAAAAAAAAAGTTGAGTTAAATTTTATTCCAAAAAGATGAATCTTTAACTAATAAAATTAATTTTCAAAGGAGTAGCTCAGCATTGAGCGAAGTAGTTTAATTTTTACTCAAGACGAATATTTTTCAACTAAAACAAACAAATTGACAACAAAATATATTAATGTTCACATGAATTGATGAATTTTTAAATTAAGGCGATTCATTTTCTAGCAGTAATGGAATAGTTAAATTTTTAGTAAAAAGCTTTCAAAAAAATAGATCAATGGTTTGAAACCAATTTATAAATAACTTAATTTGCAACTAAAATAGATGAATTCTAACAAAAAATTGATAATTGAATTTCTAATAAAAAACGATCAAGTTTTATCAAAAAATTTTCAAAGCTTCTAATTTGATTGTACCTAAATTAAAGTCCTTTATTTCAGTTTGAAAATGAAGTTTTAATTATATTTTTATTATTTATTATTATTGATGCCTGATATTTTTTAATTATTGGTGAACGATTTTGAAGCTGAAATTTGAATTTGTAAATTGTAGTTTCTAATAATCGTAAGGCAGACGAATAAGTTGTAGAATTGTTGCAATTTAATGTTATTTTTGTTTCGAACGGGATTATAAAAAATCATTTTGTTAGTTCATAATAATTTAATCTTTTCATTAAAACAATGACTTTTCGAGTTATGTAAATAGACTTGATTTTTTCATTTCTCCATAAATGATGAAAAAGAGAAATGACAGATTTTTTTATTGAGACCAGCTTTAATTCGATTATTCTCTTCAGAATCCGTACTTGCCAAGTCCAGTAGAGAAAGTCAGGACGGTTTACGTAATCTCCTCGTGCTTAGAATGCAACATTCAACTCGACGACTGATGTTAGTGTACGGCTGACGTGCGATTATCGACGACATCGTGAGATTTCTGTCAGATGACATGTCAAAGATTAGTTCCTTCAAAGATAGGATCAAAGCACGTCGCTATCAATAAAGTGAAATCGTAACTTGTAAAACGTTTCTTTGCAAATCGAGGTGAATTGCAGTTATTGAAAATAAAAAAAAATATAAACAAAAAATTCGTTAGTTTCACTTAGTATTTTCTAAAAGTACTTTAATTGAATACTGTTCCTGGAATACTTTTCTAAAATAAGCCCAAGTAGGCAAAGCCCATACGAAAAACGGATTCGTTGCCTATTTAGACATTAATTGAGTTACCCACCCCTTATTTTCACCTACTTCCCCTACTTCGCCTACTTCACTACCCCCGATTTGCGTTTATTTCGACTAATTCAGATACTTAACCAAACCTGATTTTCCCTACTTCAGCTACTTCACCACCCCTCATTTCTATTTATTTATACTACTACACATAGTTCTCCTCCACTTATTCGCCCGAACTTCCCCTACTTTCTCTCTTCTCCTTTTTTCTGCTCACCTTCATGTCTCCTGCTTCTCTTCTCTTATTTCGACTACTTCACATAATTCAGCACCCATTATTTCTCGTAGTTCACGTACTTCACCACTCATTTTCACTTATTTCCACTTCTACTCATAGTTTTTCCCTTTTCATTTTCCCGAACTTCTATTACTTCCCATACCTAATTTCTCCTTACTTCCCCTACTTATCTTTATTTCTTCTACTATATGATCCTTAATTTTCCCTACTTCACCTACTTGACTACCCCTTATTTCCACTATTCATACATATTTTCTCTATTGTACGTCTCCTAATTTTCCCTACTTCACATAGTTTAACACCTCTTATTTCTCCTACTTCACCTAATTCACCACCCTTCATTTCGACTTATTTCCACTACTACTATTAGTTCTCCTCTACTCACTTGCCCGATTTAAAAATCCGATTTTTCTGCGCATGGTGTCGAAACTGCTAACATACTTATTTGTGTTTGTAGTGGACTGTTGCGCAATTAAAAAATTATAGCTAAAATCAACTACTTTTCATGGCTATTATGTGCTAAAATGTAGTTTTTCTCTGACCATTATCTAGTTTTAGAACTGACCTTATGGTCAGAACTGACCGTTAGAATATGCCCTGCTCGCGAGATCACAAAAGGAGAAACGCAATGTGATAGCGCAATAAACCTAAATTCTTACGTTATAAATTGCACAATTATGCGGTATATGATATAAAAACTTGCAATGTACAATATAAAGATTTTACGCTACTATAAAGCGATAATTACGATATATAGCGCAGGAATTACAGTATATATTGCAATTCATGCGATATCGTTTTCTCCGTGTGCTGTACTCATTTTTCCAAACTTTCCCTACTTTTTCTCCACTGATTTTCGCAACTCATTCTCAGTTCCCCTATTTAACGTCTCTCAATTTTTCCCAATTCTCATTATTAACAGCCCTAATTTCTATTTAATTTTACTACTACTCTTAGTTCTCCTCTGTTCATTTGGACGAATTTCCACTACATCCCATTCCCTAATTTCCCCTCGCTTTCCCTGCTCATCCTTATTTTCCCTATTTCAGATACTTCACCACACTTGATTTGCCTGATTTTCCCTACTCCGCCACCCCTCATTTCAGTTATTTTCACTACTTCTCCTATATTTCCTCCACTCATTTTCCTGAACTTCCCCTACCTTCCTTCCGTTCATTTACTCTACTCATCCCAATTTTTCCTATTACCATCTCCTAATTGGCCCTGCTTTACATATTTCAACACTCTTTACTTTCCCTACTTCGCCTACTTCACCACTCCTCATATCCACTTATTTCCACTATTGCTCTTATTTCTCTTCTACAAATTTCCCCGAACTTCCCCTTCCTTCACTTCCATTATATCCCATAATTTTCCCACCTACATTACCCCTACCATTCTTTCCCCTGATTTCCCCACAATGACCCTACTCATCCTCATTTCCCCTACTGCCTCTCCCCTTATTTTCCCTCACTTCCACTATTCCCTATCATTTCTCTTTCTTCCATGAGAAATATTATTTTCAATCATGAAGCAGAGGAAATTTGTATAGATGTTTAAAAATCTTAATGAAGAGAAATACAACTAGGTTAGTTAATTTTCAATTTTGCTCATTAAAATTTGTTCAATAATTTCCATCTAGTGATGGAAACTAACTAATTTGTTTTAACTATACAGTTACTGTAACTGTCCAGGGCGGCCACTTAAACATTTATTGTAATAATTATTCAATACCAATTTTTTTAATAACAATAAAAAAATATATTTTTTAGAACTCGAAGGTGAAATTTTTACTATAAATTATTGTAAACGTTATTTCAGACTTCACAGCCTACAATGCTGTAGAAATAGGGAATATATGAGGATCTTTCGAGAAAAAAAAGGAATAATTAATAAAAGATTAAATTGCTGAAAAAAATATTATTGCAGGTACCAAATTCCTTCAATTCTAAGTCGAAACAAATTGCATTTTCAATAAGGTAGACGAGTTTTTGGCAAAAAAAAATATTAATCTTTAACCCAAATTGACGAATTTTCAACATAATCATCAGAGTTTTCCAGCTGAAACGTTGCATTTTTTATAAAACTTTTATTCTCAAGATGTTCGAATCTTTTATAAAACAGATGCATTTTCCATATCTGCACTGATAATCCATATTTTGCACCAATTTTTATTGTCAGCTACGCTGAAAAATCTCTTTATTTTTTACATAGATTGTGTCGTTCATCTAAGAATTCAATTTTTCTATTTTTAATTCTGTTTTTTTACAAAAAAACAAAAACTGCATGTTCTATCAAAAAGTAAATAACAACAAATTTGTAGTTCTTTCCTTGGTGTACTGTTTTTCTTCAATGATATTTCGTCGTATCTTCTATAGTTTTACCGAGTAATGGAATTTCTTGATTTTTCATTTTTTTGTGCAATCAAAATTTGAACTTTCTATTTTTCAGAAAAATGCAAAACGTTGTTACAGTAATCTTGTTGGGTGTTTAAAATTCAGCGTTTTTCTTTCTTTGAATTTTTTTATATAGTGCGCTACTTGGCTCAAAATGTTCGTTTTCGTGTGTGTTTTTGGAATTTTGTAAATTTTATAATTCTGGTAATTTGTTTTTATAGACAAACGTCATTTATTACAAATATTCGCCTTTTTGAATACTATAAATAGCCGTAATACAATTTTCAAATTAAAAAAAAAGGTCTAAAGAATTTCGAAAATGCTACTTCTTTTTGAATTTTCATCCAAAGTGGCTGGATAAAGAAGTTGAATTTCAATTTAAGACACTAAAAGAGTATACCAAAGGACAATCAAATCTGCCACTTCTTTTGAAAGTTACTGTGCTAAAAAACTAAAAATCTAGAGACACACTAACTAACGAATGAACAGACAGATTCATCTTAGAACCGGGTTTTTGTATTCAGGAGGTCTCAAAACGTGAAAAAATACAAATTTCCCATTCACAAGGACGGATATTCCGTCTGAAGAGACAAACATTTATTAAAACAATTGAATTTCTAACAAAGTAGTAGAACTTTTACCAAAAAGAGATGAATTCTGAACTAAAAAATTAGCAAACTTTTTAAATAAAAATAATTAACTTTCCAGCAGAAAACAAAATGATGAAATCCTCAACCAGCTAGAAGAATGTAGATCCAAACAAAAATATAATTGAAAAAATATATAGTAAAATTCGATTCTGAATCTAAGAGTGACGCCCACGTTAGCCTATTTTTGGACCTCCCTAGCAACCTGGGGAAAAAATATAATATGTTATAGGTATGAAATTACTCGCCATTGAAAACCAAAATTAGCATCGCTTTTCATTCTTTTTAATTGAAAAAATTCCCCTTATCAATCAACTTCTTATCAACCAAGAAAATTCGAGATTTTACTTTTATAAGGTTTATTTTATATAAATAATACAATGAAAAACGATTTTATAATAAGTTGTATTTCCTATTTTTTTTTGGTCTTCTTAACTTCGAAATAGGGGTAAATTTTTGGAAATGAAAAAAAAACGAAAAGGGCTCGTGCCACCTTTATATATATATATATATTTCTAACAAAAAAGAAAAAATTTTATTTTCGTGAAATCGAACAAATTTCCGAGCGATATGCTTGAAAATTCGAAGAAAAAAATTGTACAATGGGTTTTTGTACCAACCTAATAGTCACCGAAATTCTTAATGTTTAAACACCACTACTATCAAGTATCTTAACTGAATAAAATAAATCAACTAGTTACCAGCTGAATGGAAGAAGATATAAAGAGGAAATATAAAATAAAGTTTGTTGGAAGGAGGTGGGGTCAGGGCCAGCGGTCATCCGGCGGCTTCGAGTTATTCAAATACCTGCTCGTCTTGCAGTGAGCGTCAGAGCCGAAGGACAGTTTCTTGCGCATTGGGTGCGCCCGTAAAAACAATCGTATCAACTCAACTCACTCATGGATGGCGAGTCCAGCAGGATGACTGTAGCTGCCAAGTGGTCAAGCAGTCAAGCAGTCAAGTGGGCCCGTAGCCAGTCAGTCAAAGTAGGCTTCATGGCCGCAAGCTTCCTCCGCGACCGTCCAGGATTCGCTGCTATGTCTGGCATTTTCACGAGAAGTCTTTGATTCAGTCGCGGCAGAAATACCCCTATCGGGCTGCCACGCGTGTGTTTTGCCAACTACCGCCATACGCTTTCTGGATACCACAACCATCTTCTCAACATCTTTCCTTCCTCTTCCCTTTCCTCAACCCTCTTAGGGGCCGTCCATAAAGTACGTTACTGCTTTTGAACTGCTCTTTA
>NC_046664.1:60255806-60261570 GCF_010883055.1 Belonocnema kinseyi
TTGCCCCCCCCCCTCTCCCCGAAAAGTAGCGTATCCCAAAATTCTTTAAACAAAAAGGAAATAGGAGGATTATCAAGAAAAACGTTGAGTTTTCAAACAGAAAAGATTTTTTGCCAAAATCTATGAATTTGTAACAGCAGCAAAATTAATTAAATAGTTGCATTATTAACTAAACAGTCGAATTTTTAAGCAAAAGCGACAAATTTTTAACGAAGTAGTTGAATTTTTAACCAAGAAAGGTGACTTTATCAAAATAGTTACATCTTCAACCCACAGACGGATTTTTAACCAAATGTTGAAATTACAAAAAAATAGATTAAATTTCAAACAAAAAAGTTCATTTTCAGTAATACAAGATGACTTTTCTCCCATAAAATATTGTTTTCCTACCAAAAAACGATTTTTTTAAGATTTGAATTTAATAAATAGACACAAACAAATTTTTAACAAAATAATTGTATTCTCAACCAAATAGATGAATTTTTAATCGAGAAATATTAATTTTGAACCAAATAGTGTAATTTTCAACTAATATAAAACACATTTTTTGAACCTAAAACGGATTCGTCGAATTTGAGTTTAAAAAATAATGTTCATAATAAACGAACTTTCAACCAGTTTATTTTGACCAAAAAGGGCAAATATTTGACAGAATAGTTAAATCCTCAACCTAAAAGATGATTTTTCAACCAAAAAGATTAATTTTCTAACCATAAAGTAGAATTTTTATGAAAATACATGAATTCTCTACCCAATAATTCAATCTCAACCTCTAATTGTAAATTTCTAACAAAAAATGGACTAAATACTTTCTTTTAGATAAAAATTACTTTTTAGCCAAAAAAAAAAAACAAAAACAAATTGTCGACAGAAAAGTTACGATTTCAACAAAAGAATTAAATATAAAGCAAAATTAATTTTTTACAAATAGTTTAATAGTTAAACAATTAGTTAAATCACGTCCAAAAATAAGATGGATTTTTAACCAAATATTTCAATTTCAAACCTAATAGATAAATACTCCGTCTAGAAAACTTATGTCATGCAAAAAAAGATGAACTTTCAAACAGTTGAATTTAACCAACAAAGACGAATATTCAATCGAATAGTTTCATCCTGAACCTGAAAGATGAATTTTCAACAACCAAGCTTAATTTTCGAACTACGAAGGTACATTCTCAACAAAATACAGCAATTATCTACCAAATAGTTGAATTTTAAGCTTCTAAACGATGAATTTCTTACCAAAAATAACATTTCTTATATAAAAATTAATTGTTTGTCCAAAAACAAGGATATTCAACAAGAAAATTACATTTTCAACAAAATAGTTAAATTTATAACATAAACGATAAATATTCTACGAAAAAGATTAACGTTTGAAAAAAAGACAAATTGAAAACAATAGATCAATTTTTAATAAAATTGTTGAATTTTGAAGAGAAAAAGATGAATTATTTTCAAAACGGTTGAACATGCAACCCGCAAATATGATTTTTCATGAAGAAATTTGATTTTCTATAAAATAGTTTACTTCTTAACCAAACAGTTAAATCTTAAACCAGAAATTTGAATGATCAACAAAAAAGTTTATTTTTTAAAATAAATACTGGACATTTATCAAGTTTTCTGAAAAAAGTTTCAGCATTAGTTAAGAACAGTTTATTATGTTAAAAAATCAATTTTTTACCTTTATAAAACGCGAAAAATGCGTTTGTGAATTAATATTTGCTGCATTTATTTTATGTATTTTGGATGGAATCCAAGTATTTCTCAAAAACCAGTACTTTTATAAAAAAAAATTGTTTCATTTGTGTTATCAACAGCGATTTTGTTCGAGCAATTCTCTTTTATATCAAAATTGATGTTTTTAAAATTTCGAATGTTATTATTATACTTTTTCTATACATTGTTCCACAGAAAATAAATTAAAACTCGAAGAATTTAAGTACACTGAAATTTCGATGCAGAAAACCGAGTACACAAAAGTGCAACAAAAATACTGGGTAAACGAAAGTGCTAAGTTATGATGCATTATTGCGGAATAACTACGCATTATAATGCGTTATTGCGCGTAAAGCGTACGAAGTAATGCGTGAATGAATTCCCTCTTGGCAGAATACTCCCTATTTATTTTATTTCACCCAACAGCTCCTATTTAAAAAATCTAAAGAAAGTGAAGGAGGTACAGACACGCAATTGAAAGGGGAAAATCACGTCAATTCTTTTCTTCTCTTACCGTTCGCTTCTTTTCTTGGCTTGTTTCTTTATTTGATCTCGTGACAGCGGCTCGTTCATTCTCCAAAACGAAGGGAGTCGTATGAATACGTATCAGGTGCAGAGGGTCGTATAGTACTGGTAGCCGGTACGTGACTGCGCATGCGCGAGCTTTTTGCTCCGAAAGAATGTTGGAACGGCGGGTCGTTTGAATCGGGCGCTGATTGCGCCGTTGCCCACGGATCGGTCGATTGTTACCGACTCACAGGCTGATTTCGTATGAGCCGCGGCGACCGGTTGATCACCGTGGAATTTGTAGCTCAATTAAACCTCCACTGCAAATACGGACAAGCGTCCCATTCTCGAATAATGTCACCCATTGGTAGATAATGTGGCCCATTGGAGGAACACTTTAAGCTCATTTCCTTTTTCCATTGTTTCCCATGATACCTTTTCTGGTTTTGAAACCATCTGTTCATTTGACCTATCTATAGGTTACTTGACCTATCGACAAGTTATTTGACCTATGGACTGTTCATGTGATCCATAAAGCATTTAATTTGTTCTACGGATAAGTAAAGCATTTAAAAAACTGGATTCAAATTAATTAAACTTTTTCTTCACAAGAAAGTAGACCAAGTGGGCCACATTATTCTTTGTTGGTCTTATTTTTGGGGTTACGATTAATTCTCTTATCAATTTGGGTCATTGCATTGAGATCATTACATAATGACACTTTCCTGGCACGAGGCGTGTTCTGAGACAAATTGGAAATATTTATGGTGTGCTTCCGTCGGGCGTCAGGTCCCTTGGGAGGAGTTGAACAGTTGGACTCGAAAGTGAGCAATATAGTATAAAAGAACCGAGCAGAACTCGACATTTCACGCAAATGAGAAGGCCTTATCTGGAAATGCAGGTGACTTGTTGTTACTCGAGTAAAATAAAAAGTGAAACACTATCAGTCTTACATGAAATTTTCTCTGGAATTGGTTCACTTCAAAGTTCCCTGGTCATTTCAGTTGGGGTGGCGGGTTGATTTATCATTGCAAGGAATGCAGATACTTCATAAATTATATACGATGGACATCCGACGAAAAGATGTCGAATGGCACGCCAAGCACGAGCCTCGAATACCGTCCCTTGATCGAGAATCTTCACTCGAAATTCGATGGGAAGAAAATGTACAATTAACCAGAATGGTTATAGACTTTAGCTGTGAAAAAAATGCCTCAAGCTCCGCTGGGATTCGAACCCAGGTCTACAGATTGCCAGTCTGGTGCTAGTGCTGGTTTTTTTCACAGCTGAAGACTATAACAATTTTGGTTTCGAAGAGTAGATCAAAATACGTAATTCGATTCACAATTACTTCAGAACGCTAGTCAACAACATAACATCAAAACGGCAATCTGTAGACCTCGTTTGGAATCCCAGCAGAGTTAGAGAAGAATTTTTTCACAACTAAAAAATATAACCATTTTTTATTAGAGTGGTATATCAAAAAGCGTCATTCAATTTACAAATGACTGTTTTTATTCATGCTCCGCACCTGACCGCTTAAGCTCTTAAATAATTTAAATGAATTCTACGTTTAACCGCTTAGACCTTTAACCGGTAGAAAAAATGATTCAATTAAACTATTCAGAATTTTCAACTTTAAAAAATTTTAATTAACTTCAGTTCAGGGCCTAAAATGTTGCATAACCCGAAGACGTACATTGAATTATGAACTTTATTTTCTAAGCAAAATTTTTAACTTTCTAACCTAATATTTTTAATTGATTCAAAATGAACTTCGATGTTTATATAAACTATTATTCCTCAGAATATTTCCTCTCTTTTCTCGTTTATTCGCGTTTCATTCAAACAGTATTGGTAGGGCCAATAATAAAATCCAACTATTGTTTGTTGAGCCAATTCTTTAACTAGAATACTACAATTATATTTTGGGTTAAGAATGAAACTTATTGTAAAAATGTAACCTTTTGATTCAAAATCTGATTATTTTGATCAAGATTTAACACTTTTATTAGTAAAACAAAAAAGAGGGAAGAAAAATGAGAAGGAAACCAATTAAATCACATCCTTCACTTTTTTTTTAAATATTATCAAATCACAATAGAAAACATTTTTAAATAATATTCACTAACGTTTCGGTACTCATACATCACCCTTATTTTAATATAGTTTAAAATTCCAAAATTTTAATTAATATATTTCGTCTAATGTTGAAACACTTCGTGAAAAATAATATTTTTTCAGCAGAAGATTCAACACTTTAGTTGAAAAATGATCTGTTTGGTTGCAAATCAAATTATTTTGTTGTAAGCGCATTCTTTTTCTTTATTTAAACTCCACTGTTATTGACCAAAAATTTTTAAAAATTTCATTTGAAAAACAAACTAACAATTTTTTCATTGAGAATCTATCTTTTTTAGTTAAAAATTCAACTACTTAATTAAAGTTTTAATTCATTCTTAAAAATAAAAATATACCTTTTTGGCTGACAATGTAATTATTTTGTTCAAAATTCATACTTTTTCTTGCAAAATTAAATTTTTTAACGAAAAATAGAACTATTCCAGTTTTGGTAGAAAATTGATCTTTTTTATTTTAAGTTTCGTCTTTTTGTTTTGAAATTTCAACTCTTTCGGTCGAAATTTAACATTTTTTGGTTAAAAATGCAACTATTTGATTAGTATTTACGGTTTGGTAAAGGATTTTAATATTTTTTTGAAAATTTGTTCATTTTTTGTACAGCCTCTACATTTGGTCATACTATAATAAGACACCTTCTATACTGCCATGCATGAAAATTCAACTAATGTTGAATTTATTGCTAAAATAGTCAATAATCAATTATCTAATTAAAACTTAAAAATTTCGTCTTCAATCATTGTTTGTCAAATTAGGTATTCTAAATTTACAATACAATTTTATCATTCAGAATATTCTATAGAACATTTTCTGATTTCAACCCCAAATAAACTTAATTGTTTGGTCTGACTATTGCATGTCGTATCTACTTGACCGAATAGCTTTCAAAGTACATGAAAATGCGTCAGAAGTTAAATGTATTGACAATGTAATAATCAAAGATCTAATTCAAACTTTTAAATGGCTTCTTTAGAGTCTTATTTGCAAAATTTCCGGCTTCAAATTCACGATACATTCATACTTTCGAAAATATTCTCAAAAATATTCCCCGATTTCCATTTGAAAGAGACTTGATTCTTTGTCTGGATATTATATTACTTATTTACTTATACAATACTTTCCTTCAAAATATAAAGATACATCCGAAATTGAATTCATTGATAAAATAATAATCAAAGATGTAGCTCCAGCTTTGAAAAATCTTGTCTGAATCCTCAATTACCAAATTATCGATTTTAAATTCACAATGCTTTCTTAGTTTCAAGAATATTCTCAGAAATATTACTCGATTTCAATTGTGAAAATATGCTTGATTTTAAGTCTAACTATTATATACTTTCTCTACGTCATACATTAACTATTTACTTTTTGAATTTTAGGCTACTTTGGTCTC
>NC_046664.1:60261580-60292636 GCF_010883055.1 Belonocnema kinseyi
CCCCCCCCCGCCCAAAAGTAATCCAAATACCAGCCAGTATACCTCGAAACTTGCACGAGGAAGATGAGAGTAAGTAATTACACTCTGCGGTCTCATTGAAACCTAACCTTAAATACATTAATAATTAATTAAATTGTTCCAGGTAAAATTAGTATATTTACCATTAGATGAGTCAAATATTATTATATGATGAAATTTATCAAGTTCTTTTGTTTTCAATTATTATTTGAGAACTCAAGGTTTTTCGATTTAATGTAGATTTAGAATTATCAAATCTTTTGACACGGAATGGATTGCAGTATGTACAAAATTTTAATGCTTTTAGATTATGAGAATAAAATATGTGATACAATCTATTCTGTTATTGAAACTTTGATTCTGTATTAATAATAAATTCATTACAGACATACATTAAGGACAAATTTTTATGGCATGAATTTCAGAATCAAGTAGTACAATCAAAATGCAAAATGCCAATTGTGTAGAAATTCCAACAAGAGCTAGTTACTCAACTGCGCATGCGTCGCATTCGGCATCCAATTAGTTTCGCGCGAAGTTTAAAATGCTAAACAAAGTTATTTTTCTTTTTTATTATAAACAATGGCATTTCAACTTATAAAATGTCCGTTAGGTCGAAATTAGTAATTAATAATAAAAATTAATTGAATGCATATTCTGTAAATAATATTTAAAATAACCAGAATTATTTAATTTAAAACTTTTCATTTTTGTTTAAAAGTTGTTTGGTCTATATTGCTTCTTAGCAGACTTGAAAAAATAAAACGGTAGAATAAATGATAGCTCAATTTTTCGGCGAAAATATTATCTACAACCACCTTCTCGCATTTCTCAAGAAGTAATGCAATTGACAGAAAATTGAACTTCTTAACAGTAAAATGATAATAACTCGTAAATCATAGGTTATTTCCCGCTGATTTTCCTTGGGAGCAATCGAAAATGTCAAGTTGTAGAGAATCTTTTTGCGAAAAAGTTTTTATAATTTGTTAAGAAGTATTAGAGACAAAATTATTTTCAAGAAATTAAAATTGTTAATTAAAATATTTCTGGTTATCATCCATTTTTCATAAAAAACTAACCTTTTCCTCGAAACTGATACCATCTACAATAATTTTACGTTTCTCAAAAGTATAATTAAAATTTTGAGTCTGAAACCTCTTCGTTTCGTGCATGTCGCACTTTAATTTTAAATTAAAATAACTTAGTAGGAAATTCAAAATATTAAGGTGGCTTTCGAAAGGAGAGGACCATTCGATAGTTTCGAGTTTACTTATATTGAATTTCCATTCGTGAAATTCACGAATGGATTATATTGAGACTGATTGTGTACCGATCGGGTTTCCCATCTGGGCGTGTGTTTCATCCGCGATTTGGTCCCGGCCAGGATTCCCGATCGGGATCCGATCTGGACTGGTCTGGTCCCGATCGGGGCCAGATCGAACTTTCTACACGGGAAGGGATGAATTTTCAACCAAATCTTCCAGCTAACTAATTGAATGTTTTAAAAATCAGTTGGCTTTTAAAGCAAAAAATAAAACTTCAACACGAAAGGTAATTTTTGGATTTTTAAGATATGAATTTTAACCATATAGCTGCATTTTTAATTGAAAAAGTATAAATTTTCAACTAAGTATAGAATAATCAAATTTTCAACAAAGGAGGTGATTCTTGAAAAGAAAATTAATTTTTAATGAAAGTAATATTTTCGACCAAAGATATTCATTTTATACAAAAAGATGACTTTTTAAAAATAAGTAGTTCAATTATTTACCAAACATATGTAATATAAAAAAAATTTTCAACAAATAATTTATCAATGTTCTACCAAATCGTTGAATTTTATAACCAAAAAGACGGATTTACTACGAAGCAGTATAATTATTGAACAAAGTAGTTAACTCACAGTCAAATAGTTAAATCTTTAACTAAAAAATATAAATTTTAAACAAAACATATAAGACTTGATATTTCAACCAAAAAAATCTAATTTAATATAAAATCCCGCTGAGATGAATAAAGAAGAAAGAATTTTCAAACAAATTTTTGAATTTTTCACCAAAAAGACTAATTTTTAATAAAACAAATACATTTGTAACCGAAAAGGATAAAATTTTAACTTAGAAGTTTATTTTTATGACAATATTTGCAAAAATATTGCAAAAAACAACGATTTTGTTAAAAAAACAGCTGAATCTTCAATGAAAGACATAAATTTCAACTGAAATGATAAACTTGGAGAAAAAAAATTAATTTTCTAAAAAAGAGTTCAATATTCAAACAAATACTTGATTTCTCAACGAAATAAATGCTTATTTGAGGACGCAGATTTATTTTTTAATTAAGAAGGATAAAATTTTTATCAAATATTTGAGTTTATCGATGAAATGATAAATTTTCAGTGAAAAATCAATTTATAATAAAAGAGTTGAAAATTTAACCAAAAACTTGAGTTTTCAACCAGATAGATGATTTTTTGCCAAAAGAGATTAATTTTCGACTAAATAAGATAAATTTTCAACCCAATATTTGAATTTTTAGCGAAAAAACTAAATTTTGAACAAAAAATGGGATAGTTCAATTTTTAGTTTTTAAAATTAATTTTATAAACAGTTCAATCTTTAATCGAAATAAATATTTGAAAAATAAATTTTAAACAAATTAGTTGAAATTTCTGCAAGTTAAATTTATAACCGAAAAGATATGATTTTCTAACAAAATTTTCTTATCGGGTTTAATTATTTCACTTCTCGTTTAGCCCAAAAAACGAGTAAAACAGGTAAAAGGGGAAAGTTTCTTGAAAACCGGGGGAAGAAGAATAATTTCAAAAAAAGAAGAAATAGTGTAAAGTCAAAAATATAAAAGTGATTTTCAAACTTTTAGTTATTTTTTAACTGTATCGTTGCATTTCTGGTGAAACCATCTGGTGAAACCATTTAAAATAGGTACCTTTTTCTCTGTGAAAAAATATTTTTGGGATTTTCTCCGATTTTAATTTCGATAATGCTAGATTTTTTGTCTGGGTGCGCGACACCTTATCTACTTAACACCCAATATTCTGCTTGTCATATAATCTTATAATAAAGAATTCTAAAGGATTTCGACCAACTTCGAAGGACTTCTTATGGATTTTAAGGTTTTTAAAATAATTTTATGCAATTAACAAAAATTTCAAATAACTCTGAGGAATTTTAAAGTATTTTAAGGATTCCAGGAAACCTCGAAGGATTTAGGTGGATTTTAACGTTTCTAGGAATTTAAACATTTTCTTCAGGAAACTATGATAAACAAGTTAAATATAATGTATATTCAAGGGATTTCTAATTATTTATACTTGTTAAAACAGATTTTCACGCTTTCCAAAGATTTCAATAGATTTAAAGGGGTGTTGAGGGATTTCAAAAGATATTAATAATTGCAAGGGATTTTAAAGACTCTAGGATTTTAACATTTTCAATGTTTCTAATAAACTTTGAAAAATAAATTGAATTAAATTTCGGGGGATTTTTAGCGATTAAATTTTTTTTAGAGATTTCAAAGTATTTTAAGAAATTTTACAACATTTATACATTTTATTATATCTCCAAAGATTTACGCAAATTGAAAGGCATTAAAGAATTTCAACGGTCATATTCAAAGAATTTCAATTTTTTAATCCTAGTTCTTAAATAAGTTTTCACATTTTTCTAAGATTTTAAGGGATTGAAAAGTATCTTCAAGAAATTTAACAATATTTGTGAATTTTGTTAAATCTCCATGAATTTCCAGAGAAGTTAAGGAAAATTGCCTTGAAATCTTTGGAAAACGTACAACGCCACAAAAAGTATGATTTCTTCGAAATTCCTTTAATATAATTTTAATTAAACCTGTTCATTAAAGTTTTCTAAAAAAAAACGTTTAAAAAAATATAAATCCCTGGATTCTTAAATTTTTTTAATTTCTCAAGACACTTTAAAATGCCTGTAAACCTTTGAAGAATGTCAAAGTCCATAATGAAAGTAGGTATAAATAATTTAAAGTCTTGAATAAACATCAAATGAAATTTCTTTTTAAGGTTCTGTAAAAAACTCTTAAAATCCTTAGAAATATTTGAAATCACTCGAAATTCCTTTTAGTTTGGTCTAATTTTATTTATTTTCAAAATTTCATTATAAATATCTTGAAACATCTGGAAATCCTACAAAATTCTTCGGAATCTGTCGAAATTTTTTATATCTCTTTAAGTTCTTTAAAATCCCTTAAAATTCCTTGGAGTCTTTGGAAACCGTAATAATCAGTTAAAAAAAGTATAAATTATTTGAAACCCCTCAATATACATTTAATTAAACTTGTCAATTACGATTCCTAAAAAAGGACTGCTTAAATTTCTAGCAATTTTCAAACTTATTTAAATTCTTGTAGATTAATTAAAATCCTTCAGTGTTGCTTAAAATTATTGGAAATTTGGAAATCTCACAAAATATTTTGAAAAGCTGTAAAACCTGTGGAAGTCCTTTAGAATTGGTTGAAATTCTTTGGTATCCCTTAAAAGTTCCTGTGATATTTTTCAGGATTTATCAACGAAAAATTTTTAAAATAAAAATACGTTTTTAGAAAACAAATTATTCATTGTAACTAAAAATCTAAAATGTTCCATTTCGACACTTTTTTATCATCAAAGAATTTAAAAAATCTTTCATGATCTTCATTACAATTTTAGAGCATCCAACAATTATAAATAAAATCCGACAAACTAAAATGAAACCAACTAACCATAAATTAAAGCCAATTATACATGCCTCAACAGTTTTATACCAAATTGCAGAAAATTAAAATTCCTTGATGCCCGAAGCAAAATAAGATACCTAATTTTTTACAAGGAACAGGGTCGTTAAGCCTGAAGTCCATCAGTTGTTTCTTCCCTCATTTTTTCAAACTCCCTGACTTTAGTCCAAAGGATAATAGTCTTCCGTTTCTTTCCAATAATATGTCTGCCATATTGAGAAGGATTGGGTCGCTCGAAAAGGAAGTAAACTGTAAAGAGCAGCAGTCGGAGTAATTTACCCGTTCAGCTCGTACAGCTTCAGCTCGTACAGCTTGAACTTGGTCCACCCGTGGCCGTGTCGTCTAGAGATGAGAAAACGTACCTCACTCGAGTCAGCACATTCAAATATGGTGCGTCGAGGGCGAAGCGATCTTACAGCAAGAAAAGCGATGCGACGGTCGCCGCCTTCGGAAGCCGCCATCTTTAATAACCACAAGCGCCATATTGCGAAGTCCTCCTCTTTTTGTCATAATGAGAGTCGCCGCGAGGTTAAACAGGTTGTCAGGTGTCCCCCGTCGAGTAGTTGCTGCTCCCACTGCTGCATAATTTTACGAGCCGATCGCCGCTCCTGCTGTCCTTCTGCAGGCCGATCGATCGGCCATCGTATAATGACGTCTGGTAATCGCGTGGGACCTGCAGGGTCGTCGACATTGAGAAATTGGATACCAATTATAAAGCTGATTAATTAAATTGACTCGTTAACTCGCAAGAAACGTAACCCAACATGCATCTTTCGATTTCATTTACAGCAATTTTGTATATACCATATGTAGAAATTGTGATAGGGGGTTGGAAGGGCCCCGACTAGTTTTTTATATTTCTGATTGGGTTCTAATTAGGAAAAATAGAAAGGGCCAGGCTAGTTATGTAACTCCGTTTGAGCCGGGCTCTATCTAGAACTTCTCACAAGGTGCCCTAATAGACCCTCTCTGTTTTCCGGTACGTTCATCATTCTGCTGTGATATAAATATATGTGACAAACGATTTCAAAACTAAATAAAAAAAACTAAATCAAAACTAAATCAAACTAAATCAAAACTAAATTTTTGTTTTGTTATATTCACACCCCATTCGGAACGTATAATAAATAGAATTTAACCAAAGTAATGCTTAAACTTTATTTTTCAAAAATGGGCAACCATTCGCCTGTTCACAATATAATAATTTAGCACATAAAAACTTCTGAGAAAGGCTCGGCATCATATATACTGCAACGTTATCTACAAAAAGTTCATCTGGGGTATACTGACCAAGGTCCGAATAGTGCCTGACTAGAATTTTTTGGTACTTCTAATTTAATACGGAACTAACAAAAGCCTGACTCAATTACAAGATTAGGGCCTAAACAGACGCACATAGTTTTTCTAGTCATGAGGAATACAAAATCTAAGCAATACTTTAAAGGTCCTGGCTAGAACTTACTAGTCCACTTGTTCTAGTCGATTATTATTACGACCCGGATTGAAATCGGGACAAATGGGGCAGTTTATACATAGGACATCCAAGGTGGCCAGTACTAGTTCCAATGCTGGTCTTGGTCCAAAAGGTAACGGAGAAAACTGGAGATCCTGCAATAGAACTATTTTTGAGAGTTTCTTTTGAGTTCGTAGATATCCGATAGATGGCCACTGACGCGTGCCGATTTTTTAAACTGCACATGTGCTAAAAAGCGGGGCCTTATTTCAAATAAATTAATTGTTTACAAGCAGACGGATGAATTTCGACAAAAGTTTATTTATTTATTTGAAAAATGAATTAATTAAAAGATAAAAATACCGAGCTTCTGACAATAATTAAATATCATCGAAATATTATGAGTGAATATCATATAATTTTAAATAGCCCTACGTTGTTGAGTACATGCGCAGTTTAAAACGTAAACTTGTATCAAATTCATGATTGAAAGTCATCATATAGAAAGCGATTATAGGATAATCAGCAGTGGAATTAATAATACGGTAACCCGATCGGGGCCCAAGCACAGCGCCCAGAGGTAACCCGGTGTGGCCCCGATCGAGCCCATATTTATTTATTTTTATTATTCCTAATTAAAGGGGATTCTTAAATAAAATAATATGAAAATTATATATATGACCTCCTAAACTGAAATTTAAAAATATAAGAATCAGATTATCAAGCGGATCCCGATATGAAAAAATTGGAGTATGTTAGACTAGAAACAAAATAGTTGTTAAACAACTTTTTTCCGAGAAAACGAAAAAGTCGAAAGACGCAATATAACAGACAGCATTTGTGTATTGACGTTGGTTTTAATTTCTATATTGAACTTAAATGTAGAAAGTTATTACAAAAGAAGTGGATTAGAATATTGCACTGGCTTTTTAAGTTATTTTTACAAAATCGACTATACTACAATAAGAAGGTTGTAATGATATATTGATGATATTAAATCAGCTAAAAATAGTGAAAATAAATATGTTTATGACGTCCTTGTTCATCTAATTCGTTTTCACATTCAACACATTGAATATTACTTCTGCTTTTTTTCTTATAAATAAATCTCATTTTGAGATTAGGTTTCATCTTAACTTTCTTGATAAATTCACTTATTTTAGACTTCAATACGTAACTCAGGAATATTTCGAAGTACACGACACCTTTGAACTCGTCTTGTGTTCGGTTTTGGAATGTTTTCCACTTTGGTCACTTTTTCAATTATTAATTCCAATATTTTTGACGCTTGACACTTTATATTAAAACTTGGGAGATTTGGAATCAACGCACTTTAGACCTTGAAATTAATGGGGCGCCATCTACTGTCAAGATTGGCTGATAAGCCGGGGTCTAGAGGGGGCCAAATTTAACATCCAAAAAATTGTCTGCCCGATCTGGCCCAAGTGGAAAATAAGGCAAATATTTGTAAATTTTTGCACGGGTACAAAGAAACAATTTATTTTAGACGACTCATAATCTCATATGATAATTGCCCAAAAATAGCAATTCAGCACAAATAAACTTCAAAAATCGAAATTTGTAAAATCCTCTCGAATAATTCAAATAATAATTGAATTTTGAAATTTGAATTTTGTGAAGTTCCTTGAAATGCCTTAAATCCTTGAAAATCTGTGGAATCGCTATGAAATCCTTGAATTTCAATTAAAATTTATTTATTTTTCTATGTTATTTAGAAATTCCTTGAAATCTTTGGAAATTCTACAAAACTCTTCAAAAACTTTTACATTTTTTGAAATTTTTAAAAATTCCTGTAAATCTTTGAAAGTCCTACAAAATTCTTTGAAATCCCTCGCAATTTTTATATCTTTTGAAAGATTTTATAATCCCTTGAAATCTTTGAAAAATTTAAAAATTTATTTAAAAAGTAAAAGGAATGAAGAATCTCTTTAATATAAATAAAATTAAAGTTATTGATTATAGTTCTCTAAAAAACGGGTTGAATTATAGAAAATAGTTTTTAACCATGAATGGAGCAGTTAAATTTTCAGTTTAAAAAATTAATTTTCTACCAGTTAAATTAAGGCAAAAAATGGCTTCTTAAAAAAATACTTGAAGCCACAGCTTAAAATGTGAATTTTTAGCAAAAAAATTAATTTTCTACAAAAAAAAAGGTTCTACAAAATAAATAAATTTTTCAGAAAACGGTTGAATTTTGAAATCTACACTACATATTATGGTTTATTTCATTTTCTACCAAGTAGTTCATTTCGTAAATGATTATTTTCATTATTAACCATATAGTGAAATTTTCTCAAACCATATTTTAATTTTCACCAAAAAGATAAATTTTCAACCAAATAGGTGAATTGGAAGGTTAACGTGAATCAGCGAAACCTATCATACTTGATATTTAAAGGAAAAACTACATAAATTAAAAATAAAAAACTGTTGAATTTAACCAAAAAAGAGCAATTTTCAACAAAATACATTAATTTTCAACCGAAGAGTTGAATTTTCAAGTAGAAAAGTTAAATTTTCAATTCAAAATATAATTTTCAACCGATGGTGGAATAGTTCTATTTTCAGTATAAAAAATGCTAGTTAAATTTTTATATCTAAAAATGAATTTTCCACAAAAACGATGAATCTTCAAAAAAAAAAATTAATTTTTTAGAAAGTAGTGTTCAATTTTTAACAAGATATTTGACTTCCCAACCCTAAATTATTTGTAAAGAAAAGTGTAATTGTTAATATTTTAACGCAAAAAGATTTTAGACTGAATCAAAAACAGTTTATAGCAAGTAAACACGATTGTTCAACAAAATCGCCAAAGTTTAAACCAAAAAGATGAATTTTTAACTGAGAAAATTAATTTTCTACAAAAAAACACGAAGTTTTAACAGAATACATGAATTTTGAACGAATGAATACATATTTTAACCAAATAGTTAAATTTTAAACTGAAAAAGTACAATTCTTAATTGAAAACGTAATAGTTAAATGTTCTGCTTAAAAAGTGTAATTTTTAACAAGAAAAATAGAAACGAATTTTAAACGAGATAGTTTGATTTCCCAACAAAGAAATTAATCTTGAACGGAGCAGATAATTTGTGTAACAAATCAGTAAAATTTTTCAATAGGTTTTTTAATTTAAAAAACTAGTTTTTATCAAAATATTTGCATTTTCAAGAGAATAAATTAATTTTCAGTCTAATAGTAGAATTCAAAACCAAAATGAAAGTTTAAACGAGAAATGAAATATGAAATTAACTTTCAAACTTACTAAGTTATTAATGAACTGTAACGCTGCCGGGACGTTATCTAATTTCATTAGATAACCTCAGTAGGTCAAGTAGTTTATTGAAGATAATTTACGGAGCTGCTGCTAGTCACTTGCGGTCCTGGTTTACATGTTTACGTTTTCATTTACGAGGCAGATGATCGCAGTATCTTGTAACTATTTTATTGCAAATATAAGTCGCTAGTCAACCCAGCTTTTAGGTCGTTCTCTTTAGTCCTGATGTTAGAACTTATTTAGGTTTCTTCTTCTCGTGAAAATTTAGAATCATTTTTACGCCTCATATCCTTCAATATGCGCAAAAATAGGTTTACTGCATCGTTATAATTGAACAGAACATTTTGCAGTGCATTGCCGCCCATGGCCACAACCATCGTCCGCTTTAAACGCGATCGAGAAGCCAGGACTGCGCAGTTGCTACCTGCAAATTTTTTTCGGCCATGATAACTCATATTTCTATTACTATTTAGGAATTTCAGAAAAATATTTTTAATTTTCAAGATACCGTTTCTCAACGTCAATAAGAATGTAGAAAATTAACTATAAAAGTTACTGAATATTTTTTCCAGCAACCTCATTCCGTGAATATCAGTTACTTTAGTATCTTAAACGCGTCGGAATTTTGGGAACATTTCTAACCGTGTAAAGCATTCAGTCCCATATCTTCGGATCATAAAGGAGCGGCATACAACAAGGATTGGTGTTGATGTTGACAGGGAAATTCTTTAATAAAAAGATGTACGGGCACTTTGCGGAGTCCCTTGGAATAAGAATGAGCTGAAGGTGGCAGTTGCGCGAGTTGAGGATCGGCCCATACGTCATCCTTGACGCAGAAGCCAGGTGCTCCGCAATCCCCGTCTTGGTCGTCCTTCTTGCGCGAAATCCGTTCTTGCGCTGCCCTCGCCCGATCCGACCGACATCTTTTACCTTGTACCGGCGACACCAATCCTTCCTGCCCTCATCGATATGTAAGGACGAACACGCCACCGGAATTTTAGTTGGTCACCACATGGTATCTCCGGGACAGGACCTTCCTTCCGCCCTTCCTTCCTTCTTTTCCTCTACGTGTAACCCGTCAAATAAATAGATCGATTTAGAAAAAATCATTATCGCTCTTCTTGGCGACTTTCGCGGACCGACTCGAGTCCTTCTTGCCGCTTCGCGAGCACGCGGACAAGAATTTCATGCTCGGTTGCCCAAAAGCAATAAGTCACGGAGTCTTAATGTAATGCTTGCAACAACAAAAGAACTTAAATGAATACTTTGCAAATGAACGAGCCAACTGTTTCGCGATAAATCTCCGCGAGACGACAAAAAAGAACTCTATAATCCTTCACTTCTTCACGCGGGTACCAATTTGTTCGATGACCGGAAACAGATGCGAATTTTTTATTCTGGAATACATTCGGGTGACGATAGAGATTTATCGATCATTTATGGGTTGATACTCTGCAAATAATGACTGGTAATTGTTTAAGGGCACAGGTTTTATTTTGGCCGGGGGTCGTTTTTTAATTAAATGATTTTTTGCAGGAGAATGCCTTTTCTTATAGAATTGTACGTAATGTAATAAAATAAATGATCTAAATGCCTTATGTAAGCTTTTGATGAAGTCCCTTAATTTTTTATATAATAAGTTGAATTCTTTTTCGTTGAAACAGCGCAAAGGTTAATAAAACCATACATTTGATAAGCTCAATTTAGAGGTGAAATGTCAATTTAATAAAAAGGTATTACAAAAAACAGATAAATGCTGTAGGAAAGAGTTACATTTTTAACCAGGAAAGATGAGTTTTTAAACCAATAACTTTTTTTTTATTAAAACACGATGAATTTTCCATTTAAAAAAGATAAATTAAACAGGCCCACAAAAAAAGTTATCTGCACGAGACAAGAGACTATGCTACCCTCATGAATTTTGAGCCGTTGAATCCGAATATTTCCTTAGAATTTGCCCTAAAAGTCCCAGTTTTCCCCTAAATGCAAAAAGTAGGGAAAAGCCTAGAGATTTTCTAGTCACACAGCCAATACAAAAAATTTGTCAGCACGAGAGAATTAACAAGGTTACTCTTACGGATCTTGAGCTGCTGGATCAAAATCTGACCTCAGAATTTCTCCTACACGTCTCTGTTTTCCCCTAGATGTAAAAAATGAGGGGAAACTTAGAGATATTCTGTATATCATTTTGATAATACCAGTATACGGAAGAATAAACGTACTGGTGTCATATTCTAGTGTGTTGGGACTCGTAAATACCAAATTTATCCACAAAAAGTCCCGAGTGTGCTTACCGTTTCCCCTAGCTATGATGAATCCAGGAAAATTGAAGGTCTTGCGCATGTTATACTGACTTATAAGGCAAAAAATAAGAAAAATGCAATTTCCTCTGCAGTTTTGCACCCTCAATATAAATTTGATCCCTAAATTTTTTGAGCGTTAACCATTTTCTCCCTAGATGCAAAAAGTAGGAAAAAGCCTAGAGATTTTCTGTTCACTCAGGCCATAAGAAAATTTGCCTGCAAGAAACAGGTGACTAGGCTAACCTTATGGATTTTGAGTCGCTGAATACAAATCTAGCTTCTGAATTTCTTGTACATGTCTCAGTTTTCCCCTAGATGCAGAAAATAATAAAAAACCTAGAGATGTTCTGGACGTTATTTTGATAATACTAGTATACGCAACAATAGACACATGGATATTATATTCTCAAGTGTCGCGACTTATAGAGACTTAATTTGTACACAGAAATTCTCTATTGTGCTTTCTGTGTCCCGTAGCTTGGGTAATTCTATGGAAATTGAAGGTCTTTTTCATATTATATAGATTTGTACGGGGGAAAAATGCCATATTCTTTGCAGATTTGCGTGCTAAATCTAAATTTGAATCCCAAATTTTTCGGGCTGGTTCCATTTTCTCTTTAGATGCAAAATGTGAAGAAAACCCTAGGGAATTTCTAGTCACACGGGCCCACAAAAAAAGTTGCACGGGGCATGTGACTGATTTCGAGCGCAAAACTGTAAAGGATATTAGGTTCCTTTTCCTTTGTAAATCTATATAATCTGAGAAAGGCCTTTAATTTCCCTAGAATTACTCAAGCTAGGGGAAATATAAGGCACACTAAAGAATTTCTGTGTACAAATTAGGTCTCTGCAAGTCGTTGCAACTTACAATATAATATCGATGTGTTTTTTTTTCGCGCATACTGGTATTATCAAAATAACGTGCAAATTATCCCTAGGGATGTCCTTATTTTATACATCTAGAGGGAAACTGAGACATGTAAGATAAATTCCGAGGCCATATTCGGATTTAGCGGCTCAAAATCCATAAGAGTAGCCTAGTCACTTGTCTCGTGCTGTCAAATTTTTTGTATGGTCAGCGTGACTAGAAAATCTCTAAGCTTTTCCCTACTATTTGCATCTAGGGAAAAACCGAGACGTGTATGACAAATTCTGAGGCCATATTCGGATTCAGCGGCTCAAAATCCATAAAAGTAGCCTAGTCACTTGTCTCGTGCTGACAAATTTTTTGTATGGCCTGCGTGACTAGAAAATCCCTAAGCTTTTCCCTACTTTTTGCATCTAAGGGAAAATTCATACGTGCAACACAAATTCTGAGATTATATTCGGATTCAGCGACTCAAAAATCGATGAGGGTAGCCTAGTCACTTGTCTCGTGCTGACAAATTTTTTGTATGGTCTGCATGACTAGAAAAGCCCTAAAATTTTCCCTACCTTTTGCATCTAAGGGAAAACTCATGCGTGTAGCATAAATTCTGAGGTCATATTCGGATTCAGCGGTCCAAAAATCCATGAGGGTAGCCTAGTCACCTGACTCGTGCAGACAAATTTTTTGTATGGTCTGCGTGACAAGAAAGTCTCTAAGCTGTTCCTTAGTTTTTTCATCTAGGGAAAAACTCAGACCTGTAGGACAAATTCTAAGGCCATATTCGGATTCAGTGATTTAAAATCTATAAGGGTAGCCTAATCAGTTGTCTCGTGCAAGCAACTTTTTTTTTGGGCCTGTTTTATCAAACAAATGGTCAAATTTTCTAAAAAACCAAGTAATAATGTAGAAAAAGTTGTACCAACAATTAGATAATTGAATTTAAACCAATCGGGATGAATTTTTAACAAAATAGTAGAATTTCTAACATACAGAGATACATTTTCGACCAAGAACTTTTCTAAGAAAAATATGAATTTTCGGTGCGAAAAGATACAAAACAGAAAGTTCCAACAAAACATTTTGTTTATCAACAAGCTAATTACGTTTTCAACGCAAGTGGAATTTATATTCAGATAGTGGCATTTCCAATTTTAAAAGATGAATTCTTTAACAAATAGTTGACTTTGCGAAAAGGAAAATAATTATTGACGAAACAGGTACATTTTTAACCAAACAGCCGAATCTTCCAAACAGAAAGACGAGTTTTATACAAGAAAGTTGATTTATTAACCGGAAAAGATGAATTTTTTAACAACAAACTTTTTTGTCAAAAATGATGAATTTTCTATTTAAAAAAAGTTAGTTTTTAATATATAAAGATGAATTTTCAATCAAATAATTAATTTATCTAAATAAATGAATAATCAACAAAATAGCTGCACTTGCAACCAAATAAAAGACAATAAAGCAAACGAGATAAATTTGGGATAACACAGTTTTATTTGCAACGTAATTGTTGAATTTTTCATTAAAAATTATGAATTTTCAACAAAGCGGTTAAATTAAAAAACAAAAACGATGGAATTTTAAAATAGTTGATCAACAAAATAATTAATTTTTTAACAAAATGTTAGAATTTTTAACCGATAGTTATGTTTTGGACCTACCAAGATGAAATTGCAACAAAATAGTTGAATTTTCAATAGCAGAATATTAATTATCAACTGTAAATATTAACATTTAAAACTTAATATTTGCACTTAGAGCAAAGGGTCAAATGTTTAACAAATTGTTGAATTCCTAACAAAAATTAATTTTCAAATCAACAGTTGCATAAAACCTAAAAGTTGAACTTGAAGAAATAAATTTTTAAAGCTATATTGATATTTAATAAAATGGTTGAATTTTCAATCTAAAAGGAAGAATTAAAAAAAAGTATTTGAAAAAACTTTTTAATTTTTCACAAAATAATTAAATTTTTATAAGAATACTTCAGTTTGAAACTAAAATGACCGTTCTTCTACAAGAAAAAATGAATTTTCAACAAAGAAGTTAAGCTTTCCACTCAAGCAGTTGAATTCTCAAACCAAATAGATTAGTTCTTGACGCAAAATACAATAGTTGATATTTCAACTACAGAAAGATTATAATTTAGCAGTTAAAAACTGTCGTATTTAACTGAAAGCTTAAGGTCTCAACGAAAAATGTGCTGAATTAAAAAATATTTTATTTTTATATAAAAAACAATTGACTTCAAACAAAAAATATGCATTTCCAACCAAGTACTTGAATCCTAAACCAAAATAGAATGATTAATTTTTAAATGTTGAATTCTTAAACACAAAGAGTTACATTTTTTCTCAAAGAGATTTATTTTGAAGGAAAAAAGAGAAATTTTCATTCATGAAAGATTTTTTAGCCACTAGAAAATTTTTTTAACCAAATTCTTTAATTTTTAAATCAAGAACCAATTCAATAGTTGAATTTTCTACGAAAAGAATAAGATATTCAACCTAATAATATTTATAACCTTTTGAAAGTTTAAGATTAATTTAGCGTTTTTCGTCGGAAATTGATATTTTTAAATCAATAAAATTATATTTTAAAGAAGATTTTGTTATTTTTAACCATTTTAGGTTTAGGTAAGTGTTTTATATCAAAAAATATTATTTTAAAACAAAAATCATCACAATTTGAAGAGGATTTCGAATCTTAGAAGAATTTAAGGTTCTGTTAATATTTGTCGTTAGAAATAGGTATTTTGAATTTTAAAAGTATATTTTAAAGAAGATTCACAAATTTGGAAATTTTAGGTTATGTCAGCGTTATACATAAAAAATACGTAATTTGAAACAAAAATCATTGTATAGTTTTGTTGGTATGGTTTTTTGTCCAGATAAAATTCAATAATAAAATAAATTTTTTGTTTTTCCTTCGCTGGTCTGAATTGTTCATCAATTCAAATTTTTAATCATTTGGATTAATACAGAATTTAAGGTAGTACAGAAAAAACGAAAAAGACATGTTCTTAAAAATCAGTATAGTTCGAACAAGCTGATTTAAACAAAAATCATTATAATCTTTTAATTTCTATTTTTGTTAAAAAATCACTAAATTTCAAAATAAATGTATAAACTTTTAAAAATCTTTGGTTATATTTGAATCTTTCATCGGGTATTGGTGAGTTTAAACGTAACATGGTTCACGTGGTTTTTGAAAGAAACTGATTGAACAGTTTGATTGTATATATATAATGAGCAAAAATATTCTATTAATCCTGAAGTTATAACCTAAACTTTGGTCAATTATAACAAATATCATTCTTGCTTTTCTATTACCTTAACTAAGAGATACTATAAAATATGAAAATTTTGTATCAATAATAATTTTATATTTTAATTTTGAAATCGTGTAGGACAAAAGAATAATTGCGCTTGCAGTGTGTTCGCATTCTATTTCATTTAAAAATACGCTGTCCAAAATCTGCTTGAAATATAACAACAAAAAAACTTTCAAGCGTTCGTACTAATCATCCAATTTGAAATAGTACAGTATGACAACCTTTTTTTCTTTTCACACAGCGAAATGACATTTTCTACAATTTAAATTTCCCGCTACATTTGCCCGCGAAATTCAAATTGACAAATGCGCACGAGGTTTGTTGATCCACTGATTTTGGACTTAGACAAATCATGCTCGGCACACTTCGTAATCAAAGGTCAATTTATCATTGTCAGAGTTCCAGCAAAAAAGGAGGCTCACTCGCTGTGTAAACGACTCGACAGCGTGTATATTCCGGGGTAGGACAAAACAATTATAAATTATTTAATATGTCCCCGTACGAACTCGGGTCCCTCCCTAATTGTAAAGCAAAGGCCCGAGCCGGTTTTTTTCGCCTATCGCCCTCTTGCTCCTTGATTCCTTCCTCTGGGCAGTCCCCCTCCCTCCTCCCTGCCCCCTCTCACTTCTTGAGTTCTGATGCCTCCGCATGCCTCTGTTTTTTCCTGTCTCTTATATTCCACACGAATTACGAAGTCAAGAGGACACATACCCTCTTTTCTGTGTAGGTGATCGACCTCTGCTGGCGAAATGCATCTTTCAGTACCTGCGTCATTGCCTTAATTTTTGAACCGATTGACAGATTGACGAGAAAAACGACCGTCATGTGCCTCTTTCTGCGAGTTTGTCAACTTTTCTCACGGAAGTGGATCACAGATAAGGGCATTTATTTTTAAACTATTATAAAATAAAATCAGGGGGAGACAGAATTTCCCGGGCAGCCTCTACAAGGCCCACACCACTTTTCCTATTTTTGAAAAAAATCTGTCTTTAATTACAAAAACACTTTCTTGCAGAAATCTAAATATCAGCTTGTAAGTTAATTTAAAAAATATATATATGTAGATAAGCCACAGCTTAAAGTATAGAAAACTGGTCAGTCCCTAACTAAAGCCACATTTAGATACAATTAGAAAATTTTACTATTTTTTATTGACAGTTTTTTTAAAGCAATTTGTCAAAATTTTAACTGTTTAAAAAAAAACTTGTTTCATTTAGTTGAAAGTTTAATTTTTAAACTGAAAATTTAAGTATTTGGTGTTTGATTGAAAACTCCTCTTTCTTAGTTATAAGTTTAACTAATTGGTTAAAAATTATATGTTTTCGTTGGAAATCCAATTACTAGGTTAAGAATTCATGCAATGTGTTGAAAATGCTTCTTCTTTTTTGTTGCAAAATTAATCTTCTTGGTTCAAAAATCATAATTTTGGTTGAAAATTCAACTATTTGGGTCTAAGTTATGGTCTTTTTTTAGAAATTTGTTTTTTTGTTAGAGATTAATCATTTCAGAATATTCAGTACTTCGGTTGAAATTTTAACTTTTTGGTAGAAAATTATTTGTTAGTTTGTTTGAGAATTAATGTTTCTAATTGTATATGTAACAATTTTATTTTCTGTCAAAAATTTTTTTTTTTTCTAATCTATTTGGTTGAAAATGAAACTATTTTGTTAAAAATTAATCCGCTTTGGTTATAAGAAATCCACTGTCTTATTTAAAAATAGTTTTCTTGGTTAAAATATAAATTATTGCATGTTTAGTTAAGAATAAAACTTTTTGGGTCGAAAACTCAACATTCTATTTGAAAATGCATTATTCTAGTTGAAAATTCTACTGCTTCATTTAAAATTAACATTTTAGTTAAAAAATAATGCTTTTACCAAAAAATGAATTTAATTTGGTAGAAAATTCAACTATTGGGTTAAAAATTAGACTGCTTATTTCAAAATTTAAATATTTGATAACAAATTACCATTTTGGTAGAAAAGTTATATTTCTGGGCTGAAAATTCAATTTCTTTATAGAAAAACCATGTTTTTTACTTCAAAATTCAACAATTTTGTGGAAAATTCATGTAATTTGTTGAAAATTAATATTTTTCGCTGAAAATGGAACTATTTTAGTAAAAAATTCAACTAATTGGTTAAAAAATAAACGGTTTATTTGAAAAATTAACTATTCTGTAGAAAATTACTATTTTTCTTGCAAAAAAACAACATATTTTCTTGTCGATGGCAAATTAATCTTTTTTATTAAAAAATAAACTATAAGATTACACTTAAACTAATTTGTGAAAAATTTGGTAGAAAATTAACTTTTTGGTAGAAAAATCATATTTATGGGTGGAAAATTAAATTCATTTGTTGACGATTTTTTGTTCTGATTTCAAAATTCTACAATTTTTCTTAAAACACGTCTCTGTTGGTAAAAATTAATCTTCTTGTTAATAATTAATATAGTTTGGTAGAAAAATCAACTATTAGATTTAAAATTGAACAATTTTTCCAAATTTTAACTATTTGGTAAAAAAGGAACTTTTTTGGTAAAAAGTTAAGTTTTTTGTTTTAAAATTTATTCATCTATTTTGTTGTTTTTTTGAGTAGAATAATATTTTTTTGCCATACATCTGGTTGGTTGAAGATTGATTTTTTTTAATTCACCTTTTACCGTCAAATTCAACTGATTAAAAGTTTTTTCTCTTTAGTTAACAATATAATTTGGCACAAAAATTTAAGAGTTCAAATTTTTGACTAAAAGCTTATCTTTTTAATTTGAAAATTCAACTATTTCGTGGAAAATTAACTTATTTGGTTCAATAATTAATTTTTTGATCAAAATTAATATTTTTGCCTGAAAATTAAACTATTTTTGTACAAAATTAACTATTTTGATGAAAGTTCATATTTTTGTCTGAACATTAAATTATTTTTGTAAAAAAGTCAAATGTTTGGTTAAAAATAAGACTATTTTTTAAAGAATTTAACTATTTCTTAGAAAAGTCATTTTTTGTTAATTAAGAAATAATATTTTCGGGTTAAAAAGTCAACTGTTTTTTTAAAGTTTATACGTTTTCTTAATAATACTTCTTTTGTGATAGAGAAATTTAGATAAATTCGTTTTGTTTAATGGAAAAAGATATTTTTTAACTGAAAATTTAAGATTTCCATTTTTGATATTTTCCAGTTAATGATGAACTTATTTCGTTAAAAGTTCATCTGCTAATAGAAAATTAATCTACTTGATTCAAAGATTAACCAGTAAATGGTTTCAAATGGCCATTGAGAAAAAGAAAGAAATCAGCATTCATTTAAAATGAATACAGTGGAAAAACACATATTATTAAAATTGAAATAACATCAATATCATAAGAATAATAATATTATTTAAGGACGGAGTTTAAAATAGCCCAAAATTTATTTCTCACATGTGGGGTAAATTCAGACATTCCGAAATTTATAGCCTAAATTACTTAATAAAAACCTAAAAATATTATATTATAGCGTGGAATTTTTTTCATAATGCATCATCAGGTGCTGGGGAATTTTTAAATTTTTAATTGAAGATCCGTTTATTTAAAAAATATGAACATTGTAAAGTAAAAAAAGGTAAAGAAACCAGTAGCGTGATAAATGTACTCTAGAATCGAAAAGTAAAATTCTATACAAAGAAGAACGAGTTTATTGCCATGAGTGATTTGAACAAGTTTAGAAATCGCAGTGTAATTACTCACTGGAATTAGAATCTTATAAGAGACGCGTATTTACGAACCGTCCGGTTAAGAGTCACACGACTCTGTCGCAAGTGTAATTAGTTAACAATCTTTCTGCGAACCGCTGTCATGGAGACATTACGAATTGATAAATAAACGCAATTTCGCTTTGCGTCAACAGCTCTTGTTATTTTCATTACCGCCAATCATATACCATACTATAAACAATTATACTATACTATAAACATTTATACATTTATATGCCATGGAGTGTGTGCGCAGTATCCTATGCAACATCTCACAAGTACTTACGAAATAATTTATACACACTACTGGACGGCAGTTATCTCTTGACAAAAAGCTTCTCCTTGACATGCCTAATAAAGAAGGCAATAAACGTTTCTAATTCTTTTAACAGAATAAATACTACCTTTGCTTCCGTGTAGCTCTTCCCTTTCTAATGTCAGCTTGAGTTTGTGTGAATTGAAAAAATCTTGAAAAAATCTTTCTTCGTTCCAGTATATTGTCTATAACACTTAGAAATTTTCGAAAAATTTCTTCACATTTACGTCACTGAAGTAACTAAAATGTACGAAATTAGGTTGCTAAAAACAATAGTCAGTAACTTTTATAGTAAATTTACTAATTTTTTATTGAAATTCAGAAATGGAGCTTTTATAAAAAATTAATTAAATTAAATTAAATTAATTCGCATCTAATGTAATTAGATGTCGATAATCAAAAACAAGATTTGATAAGTCGATAATGTAAAATAGATTCGAGAATTCAAGTAGGCTCAAATTTTAAAAGAGTCCACATTTCTGGCTTAATTATTTTAATAAATTAACAAAATACGCACCGCGATCCAAGCCAGTAAAAAAATGTTCCAAATTCGAAAAAAATCTTAAATTTTGAATCATCGCGAGTAAAGGCGACAACCTAGAAGCTCGGTTGATGATAAAATCGTTGTTGCAATACAAAAGTTAGAAGATACTTCGATCATTGGCAACCGTTGCTGGAATTTCTTTTCCTGTTTAGGAACATTTAGAAACATTTTCTGCATAAAACTTATTTATTGACGCGTCTCCGAAAATTCCTACAGAAATTTCTTACGGTGAAGTTACTAATTTTTCTTGATTTCATCAAACTCTGCTTGGAGGAAGATTAGCCGTGGACTAAACTCCCTTTATTTTTTTAATAATTTGGAAAATTTATTTCAGCTCTTCAGCGCCAAATCTGAACCAGACCAGACTGTCAAGGTTATAAGAAAAAATTCTGGTTTTATAAGTGTGAATTTATTATTTTTCCAGCTTAGAAGTCAACCGTTTTCTAAAAAATCCTAATTTTAGCTTGAAAACTTAACTGTTTTGTTGAAAATCAAATTATTCAGGTAGAAAATGAATTTCATTTGTTGAAAGTTTATCTATTTTTTGGGCATTGACAATGTTCTTAAATATTCGTTGTTTTTTTTTAGAACACATTTTTCCACTAGAAATATAACTATTCCATTTTTTGTAAAAAATTATCTTCTCTAGTAGATGGTTCGTATTATGGATAGAAAAATTAATGTTCGAGTTTGAAAATTGATCTGTTTTGTTTAAAGAATCAAACTTTTTCTAAAGTATTTTTTTTATTGAATTCAACTGTTTATGTCCTGAAATTAAATCTTTTTCTTAAAATATTAGTTATTAAATGTTTAGTTTCGATTTTTTGTGAATAAAATACTTTCATAGAAAATTAAACTATTATGTTGAAAATTCTTTTTTAGTAGAATTCAACTTGTTAAAAATTGTGTTCTTAAAAATTAGTTTTTTAAACTAAAAATTTAATGAATCCAACTAAAAATTTTCTTATAGCTGGAAATTTATTTCTCTTAATTGAAAAATAATTCTTTTGTTGAAAATTAGAGTTAGAAAATTAGAGAAAATTAGAGTGCTAATATATTTGAATATAAAAATAATTGTTCTTGATTTATAATTAATCGGTTTTTTATTGAATTCAGATACTTTTTTATCAAAAATAAATTTTTTTTAAATATTAGCTATTAAATGCTTCGTGTTAAATGAATTAAAAAAATTAAATACTTGGTTTAACTTTGCAATCTTTTACAAAAGTTTTTTTTTCTTATGAAATTGATGTTTTTTGATAACAAATCATATTTTTGTTTAATAATTCAACAAAATTAAACTATTTATTTAAAAATTTAACTGCTTTTTTAAAAATTCGTTTTCTCATTGAAAATTATTTTTATTGTCTGAAAATATAGCTATTGCATTTTTGATTAAAAACTTTTTCCTTTTTAAGTTGAAAATTTATAACTATTACTAAGAAAATTAAAGTATTTTGCTAGTAAATCGTTTATTTGGGTAGAAAAATTAATCTTGTTTGTTGAAAATTCATAATTTTTGTGGAGGATTGAACTATTTTGTTAAAATTCGTACCTTCTTGTAGATTTAAAATAAAAAATTTCATTTTGTTTTGTAGTTGAGAATTCGAATATTTCATTTAAAATTCATCTTTCTTCATTAAAATTTTAATTTGTTGTGGAAAGTTCTTGTTTTTCGATTTAAAAATTAATTGTTATCTAACAAATCCACTTTCTACCTTGAAAACTTAACTGTTTTGTTGAAAATTCGTCTATAAGTGTAGAAAATTTAATTTTTTTGTGGAGAATTTATCCATCAGGATTCAAGTGGTTGATAATCTGTTTTTCTGATGAAAATAATTTTTTTCAATAGTAAATATAACTGTTCTATTTTTCGTTTGCATTTTTAACAAATATTTTTTTTTGTTTTTTAAAAATTTTAACATTTGTTTGAAAACTAATTTATTTTGTTAAAAATTCGTCTGTCGCTTGAAAATTAATTTGTTTTAAAAATTAATTCTTGCAGGTTAAAAATTCAGCTATTTGCTGCACAATTATTCTATTTTGTTAAAATCATCTTTTTCGCTCGAAAATTAAACTGCTTTGTTACAACATTATCGTTCTGGATTGAAAATTCATCTTTTAAGAAATTAAGGTATTCTTCCTTGTTTAAAAAATTATCTCTCTTGGGTGAAAATAAACTTTTTGTCAAAAATTCGACTTCTCAGGTTAAAAATCAAACTCTCTTCTAAAAAATTTGTCTTTCTTGCTTGAAAATGACACTATTATTTATTGCGATAATGTTGGTCTGTAGTATATTTTCGATTCGACCTGAGCTTAGGCCGGTGCTAAAAATTCAATTCCTGACTCACACCACTTTTAAAAATATAAATGTGGGCCAGGTAAGGCATTGAACAGTTGACCCTGCTTCTGGTGTGGCCCTTGTCATGTAAGCTAGCAGGGACCATACATGGCTTATATCTATTTTGTAGATCATTGCAAAACCTGAGGCAAAGTTGTCAGGGCCAGTTAAGTTTTTCTAAGAGATGCCCTACTTAACTTGTCAGCGCCACTTTTTAAATAGGAAAAATAGGGCAAAATAGGGCAATTTTTGAACGATCATTTAAAAGTGAAGAGGAAATTTGAAATTTGTTCAGATTGAAATCTACTTTGAAGCCATCAGTAGCCAGATGTTGAAGCCGCGAACGGACGGTCCTACACAACCATATTTCTAAGAAGGAGGGATGAGCAAGTTAGAGAGTGAGGAGGAATGAGGAATGTGGAAAGGGGACACTGGTAAGAGGAAATGGGAAAAGGAGAGGCAGTTAGATGATGCTGGACCAATGGGAAGCTGTGCTCCGTAACCGTATGCAAACTACTCCACATGACCGCCTCCACGCTGGTTGTTCCTGTTCATCGACTATGCAAAGTCCTTGCGACATGCTCCGCCCATCTCGACTGGAATTCAACGTCCAGAATTATTCTTTCTCTTTCTGCTCTTTCTGTCATTTACCAGTCCACATCTTACACTCCCAGTTATTGCGTTGCAACGCTCACTCTTAAACCCATTTGCTCTCATTAACTGCACCTCCATCGGACTTCTTCTTAGAGAGCTGCCAGAGATGAGAAGAGAACTTGTTCCCACAAAACAACGTGCATGGCTGCATTTCAGGATCTGTTCTTGTCCATTTTATTATTAAGGGGCAAAATTAAAATCAAGAATGACAATTTCAAGGATTTTCTCAGGAAATTCCTGTTAAACTACACTATTAACAATTTCTATAGGAATTTTCAGAGAAGCGTAACTAAACTTTGATGCAGAAACTGTTTTTATATTTACTTAACAGGCTTACAGATATAATTGATCTAGCCAAAAGGGCATCATTTGACGTAACAGCGCACACATCATTTAATTAAAACCTGAATTAATTATTAATTTACGCATCTGCTGCTAGTCATTTGTCGCCCTGATGGACCTTTTTTAGAAGTTCATTAATGAGGCAGATGATCGCAGCACTTTGTAACTATTTTATTGCAAACATAATTCGCTCATCAACAGAACTTCTAGGTCGTTGTCTTTAACCGCAATTATGACACATTTTTCAGTTCCTTCTTCTCACAGAAGAAACGAAGGGACAAAATTCCGATCAGGGTCCACCTCGAAAAACCTTCAAACTGCGTTTACCTATGAATTTCCATGCGCTAATTATGAATATGATAGTGAAAATTGCCGCAAATTTTATTTTGAAGGTCAAACAAAAAAAAGAGAGATTCAAACCTGTTTTCTGCGCTTATTTTAATCAATGAAAAAAATTACGCAAAATGTTCAAAATAGAAGTTGTAGATCTTATCGCAATACACATTTTTTTGTTTCATACATTTTTTTCTACGAATAATAGTTTTCGAAAAAATCCGTGATATAAAAGTGTAGATGTGCTTACAGGAGGGGTGGGTAATGCACGTTTTTTTTAAGGGCGAGCTGTAAAAGTGGTTGGAGATGTGACAAATCACTCTCCTGTGACCAGTCACTAGCACGTGTTTCTTTAAAGGGGGAGCTGGAAAAGTGGTCCGATATGTGATCGATCACTCATCTGTGACCAGTGTCTAGCTTTTTTTTTAAACGGCGAGCTAGACAAGTGGTTCGAGATATGACCAATCACTCTACTGTGACCAGTCAGCAGTACGTATTTCTTTGAAGGGCGAGATGCCAAAAGTAGTTCGAGATGGGACCAATCACTCTTCTGTGACCAGTGGTTAGCACGTGTTTTTTTAAGGGCGAGCTGGGAAGTGGTTTGAGATGTGAACAATCACTCTTCTTTGACCAGTTGCTAGCAGATGTTTCTTTAAAGAGCAAGCTGGAAAAGTGGTTCGAGATGTGATCGATCACTCATTTGTGACCCATGTCTAGCTTTTTTTAAGGGCGAGCTGGAAAAGTGGTTCGAGATATGAAATGTCGACTCTCGAGATGTGACCAGTCACTCTTCTGCGACTAGCTGCTAGCACGTGTTTTTTTTAAGGATGTACATTTGCAATTATCACTTGTAGAAAAAGATTCACATTTTTTGAAATTTTGCATATTACCTGAGATAAATGCAAAAAGCCATGATGTTTATGGGTTTTTCATGGTTTCACCTTGAAAATTAAATCTGCGTAATTTTTACTAGAATATTCGTAATCAGCGCATCATAATATACAAGTATACGCAGTTTAAAGGATTTTGTAGGTACACTCTAATCGGAAGTTCACATGAAGTTTCTGTTGTTTTTCCATCACAGCAAATGTATTTTGAAAGACGTGAAGTTTTTGAATAAAACTTTATCCCACCGAAAAATTACCTGCAACAACTTTTATCATTGCTTGTTTCTATGCTCGCGCAAATTTAGAATCCGCTTAACGCTTGAGATGATTTAATATCGGGAAAATAGGTTTACTGCAGGCTGTCCAGAATGTCAGACGATTAGCTCACACACATCGGGTGGCTATTCGTTTCAAAATTTTTCAGCTAAAAAATACTTACTTTAACTCAAAATATCGTGTCTAATCAATTTATAAAATCGATTAAAATCTTCCGACAGTTGAGGTTATGTTTATTTTCAGTAACTCCGAAGGCTGCCAAGCAAAGCTACCGAAGGGTGTCAACTTTTATCGGTATCACTTGGGTATTACATGCTGTGACGTCAACTGGCAAAATGTCTGCATGCCACGGGCCCAGCAATAATACCAATTGTAGGGAACGAAACTTAATTTTTTTTCAACTTTGACCAAAATTATGATTATCTTATATGGTTGAATAGCTTTAAGAAAATAAAGAATTATGTAGTTGTTGTATATATTAACAAATTAATGTTTCTAATTTTTTGATAAAATAGAGTATTTTTGTATATGGGGAGCTGGAAAAGTAGCTCAAGATATGATCAATCACACTTTCGCGACCAGTTGGTATAACGTATTTCTTCAAAGTGGGAGCTGAAAAAGGATTTTGAGATGTGACCAATCACTCTTCCATCATATGTCACTAAAACGTATTTTTTATAGGGGCAGCTGGAAAAAGGGGTTCGAGATGTAACCAATCACTCTTCTTGGAGCAGTCGCTACATAAAACGTATTTTTTTGAAGGGGGAGCTGGAAAAGGTGTTCAAGATGTGAACAATCACTCTTTTGCGACCAATTGGTATAACGTATTTCCTTAAAGAGGGAGCTGGAAAAACGGGTTAGAGATGTGACTGATCACTCTTCTTTGACCGGTCTCTACATAAAACGTATTTTTTCAAGGGAGAGCTGAAAAGGGGTTCGAGATGTAACCAATCACTTTTTTGTGACCAATTGCTATAACGTATATCTTCAAAGAGGGACCTGGCAAAGGGGGTTCGAAATGTGACCAATCACTATTCCGTGACCAATTGCTTTAACGTGCTTTTTAACGAGGGAGCTGGATCAGTCGCTAAAACGTATTTTTTGAAGGCGAGCTGGAAAAGAGATTTCGAAATGTGACCAATTCCTTCTCTCTAACGAATCGCTAAGACGTATATTTTTAAAAGTTTAGCTGGAAAAGGGGTTCGTTATTGGGCCAATCACTCTTTTGTGACCAGTTTTTAAAAGGTAAATTTTCGAAGGTTTTTAAATTTTTTAAACACTGCTACCTGAGCAATCAGACAATTGAAAATATTTTTAATTAAACTCTGTATGGCCTATAGCGAATATTTCAAACTCGAATTTCTCGAAAAAGGTGGAAAAATTTACATTGGTCTTTCTCCCCTTTTTAGTGTGTTTGTTGCGCTTGATTATTTACCAATGTGTGCATATAATTACAAATTAATATTCTTCATTTTTTGTTAAAATCGTTTAAATCAAAGTAAATATTCGATTCTTGCGAAATTTCTGGACGAATAGCCGTTCGCTGTAGGCAGGTTACTTGTCCGAATTATGGACGAATATATTCTGGACGAATAGCCGTTCCGAGATAGTCGGGCTATTCGTCCAAAATTCTAGTCGAATAGACGCTCCGTTTACTGTACCGATATAACACAACGCTTTGTTCGTTTTAAACGCGATCGAGAAGCGAAGAATACGCAGTTCCTAACTGCGCACTGTTTCGGTCATGATAACTTATATTTCTATAAGCATTTAAAAATTATATGAAATTGTTTGTAATCTTCGGATACCGTTTCTGAATGTTAATAAAAATGTAGTATATTTACTATGTAAGTTTGTGAATTTCGTTTTCAGGAACCCAATTTCGTAAATTTCAGTTAGTTCAGTATCCTTAATGTGTCGGAATTTTCTAAACACTTTTAACATTTCTAACAGTGTAGTTTATGAAGACTTACTGCTGTCTTCCTGTCAGCACTTCAGATAGAATGATAGGTGAAAAAATTAATTATTGAGGAATTACTGAATTTCCGCCAAAGTGGCGGATATTCGATATTCAGAAAAAAATGTTTTGAACGTAAAAAACTATTTTCTGGGATGTGGATAAAATTTGTTTCAAATCAAGTTAAGGGCGGATACAGAAAATTTTTCAGAAGGGGTGATTGTGAATTTTCATCGAAAAATGTTCCCACTGATTTAAAAAAACTTAGCCAATTGAATACAAGAAAGAGATAAATTCCACATTATTTACATTTTCCCATTATACTGTTCACATTCGTAAAGAGCCTGACAGTAAGTTGAAATTCGGGGTCGCGCGTAAATTGAGTAATCTTTGGTGATAGTAGGGTCGGGGGGAGGAGACGATGTTTCTATGCTGTCATACATGGGGTAAAATTGTTAAGAATTCATATTTTTCGGATGAAAATCAAACTTTTTGCTTGAAAGTTAAACTATTTGATTAAAAATTTATTATTATTTTTTTTGATGAAAAAATAACAGCGTGTTTAAAAATGAACGTTTATATTTGAAAATATATATGCTTGTATGTAAATTCAACTTTTTTGTAGGGAATCCATCATTTTTGCTTGTAAATTTAAATATTTGGAAATATCAATTATTTGTTCAAAAATTCAACTTTTTTTGTTGAAAATTCATTTTTCTAGGTTTAAAATTATTGTATTATTTAAAATCATTTTTCTCCCTGCAAAAACTTTACTATTCCATTTTTAGTTAAAAATTGACTTTTTAATTTAAAAATTCAACTATTTGGTTGAAAATGTACGCAATTTGTTAAAAATGTAACTTTTTGGTTAAAAATACATAGAGTTTGTTGAAAAGTTATGTTTTACGTACAAAACTCATTTTTTACATGAAATATAACCATTTTATCGAAAATGGACTTTTTTGTTGTAATTCAATACTTTTACGTTCAAAATTCAACTTTTTTCTATAGAAAATTTGTCTGTTTTTTTATTATTACACCATTAAGCCATTTCTCTTTCGGGGTAGGCGTGACTCACTCGGCAGGGGAAAGGAGTAGTGCGTGGAAGGGATAGTGATTTTTCAGATTGATCCAGAATTCTCGTGCTATTTAAGTAAATAACACGTTCGTTCCGCAACACTACTCCGACCCAGGTTCCTGATCAATCTCTCTAGCAATCACCCCAAGCGAAGAACCTCACGAAATCGTTATGTAAGGTTCCCCACTTGGGTCCATTAATAGCCAAGGTCTTTGTTTCAGGCGTCGTTCACTCTACTGACACTCTTTTTATTAACTATTTGCCGCCATACTTTCCTTGTACTGGCATACTTCTGTAGATTCTTTTATGTCCATGCATTTTTTCATGCAGACTCTCGTGTTTCTGTGACTTCTTATGTCTCTTCTAAGTAGGGTCTCATTCACACATTCTAACCATTCTTTCCGCGGTCTACCTCTGGGCACGCTGCCATTTACTTTACCTTGATACACTTGTTTCGTTAGTCGTTCATTTGACATTCTCTCAACATGTGCGAACCATCTTAACCGATTTCTTTCCCATGTGTCTACTAGCGTCTCTTCTGCACCACATTCTTTTAGAATTATCTCGTTACTTACTTTGTCCATCAGGGATTTCCCGCTTATTATGCGCATCAATCTCATGTCAATTTTTTTAATGTTACTCTTATCTTTTTCTTGATAAGTCCATGTCTCGCTACCGTATAGTACAGTCGGTACAAATATAGAATTATGTAATGCCATTTTAGCTTCATTTGATATATTTTTACTTCTGATAAGGGGACCTGCTCTACCAATAACCTTCTTACCTTCATTTATTCGTCTATCTAATTCCTCATCTATCTTCCCGTCCCTAGTGAATAAGCTACCAAGGTATACGAACTTATCAACTTGTTCAATTCTCTCATCATTTAATAAAATATTGCATATCGTTTTCCCACTCTTTCCTTCGAACACCATAGTTTTTGTTTTATTTGTGTTAATTTTGAGGCCCATGCTCTTCATGCTTGCATCTAGTTTATTTAACATTCTTTTTAGGTCTTCGATAGACTCTGTCATATCAACCTTATCATCTGCGAACGCTAACCCACGTACCCTTACTGTTTGGAGATCCACACTCTCTTCGTTGAAGAGAGCCATTCTTAAACACTTGTCCATAAATAATATAAATAACCATCAAGACATAACGCATCCTTGTCTAACTCCTTGAATAATATCGAAACAGTCACTCAGTTTCCCATTCACTCTTACACTCGCTTTGCTACCTGTGTATATTGTTTTTATAGCTTGTAGGATCCATCCATTGACTCCATACTCTTTCAAAATTTCCCAAATTTTACTTCTATCTACCTTATCAAAAGCTTTTTCTAGGTCAACAAATGCACAGAAAACTTTTTTCCTACTCTCAAACTTTTTTCTGTTATTTGCCTTGAGCTAAATTTTTGATCCGTACATGACCTGCCTGGCATAAACCCACTTTGGACTTCCCAAATCTTTGTTTCTGTTATTTTCATTACCCTACGAATAAGTATTTTTGAATATATTTTACTTACGGTGCTTAATAAGTTAATCCCTCTGTAATTATTGCACTCGCTCTTATCTCCCTTTCTCTTGTATATTGGTACGATAATCGCTTCTTTCCAATCGTCCGGGACGTCTCCCATCTCGAAACATAAATTTATCAATTCGCAAACTCTATGCGGTTTGTACTCGCCACCGTGTTTAAGCATTTCAGCGTTAATACCGTCTACCCCGGCAGCCTTACCGTTTTTCAAGTTCTTAATTATATCCCTATCCTCAGTTACACAGACTTTTTCAATTGAGTTTTCCAACGCATCGTGTTCAACATCGCAGTTGTGGTGTCCTATAGCTTCATCTCCGAATTGTCTCCTAAAATAGTCTCTGAAAGCCTCTAGTATTCCATCTGCATCATATACCATTTCACCCCTACTATTTCTCATGTTGAGAATTTCTGTACTTTTGTTTCCTTTAATTTTTTTATAAAGTAGTTTCCTGCTTCCTTCAAAGTCGTTTTGTATTTTTATCTCTTCTTCTGCTCTAATTGTATCTTTACTTTCTTTAACTAATCGTGTAAGTATCCTATTTTCGCGTCTATAATCATTTCTACGTCTACTTATTTCCTCATTGCTAAGACCTACGATGTTCAAAGTTCTCTTGCACGCTACTCTTTTTGCTTTTTGGGCAGCCTGAATTTCATCATTTCACCACGCATCACCAGGCATTCTTCCTACAACTGCGGTACCACACACTTCGATCGTGCATCTAACAAGGATATCCCGTAACATTGTCCAGGCGCCCTCTAAATCTTTGTTTTTATACGGTCCTCCCATGTTGCCTTATCTATGCTTTCGATTATCTTATTTTGGAAATCTATTCGCACATCCGGTTTCTGTAGGGTCTCAATTTTGATTCGCGTTTGTTTTGCTTTCTTGGGTCTCTTTTTAATTAATTAATTAAAAGTTAATTTTTGAGATCAGAAGGTAATGATCAGTATTGCATTCAGGACCCCTCATGACCCTTTTATCTTTGACTAACTCTCTAAGTCTTTCATCCGCAACA
>NC_046664.1:60292736-60310150 GCF_010883055.1 Belonocnema kinseyi
GAGTCGAATTCATGTCAAAGTTAAGTATCAAATCGTCATATGGTGGAGATTGTAGTTCTAACGTCAGTCCCACCAAAAACTTCAGTTAATAAGGGAGGGTTGAGAGAGGTGGTAGGGAGTAGAACTGGAACCTTTGCTTTGAGAAATCAATAGTTTGGTAGAAAATTAATCATTTTTGTAAATTAAATTTCATATTTATTTTATAATTAGAGTTTTAAACATCATTACATACATTAAACACGTATTTACACTTTATAATTCGACGGAAAATGTTCTCGATTGGAGTTTGGAAGTCACGTACAATCCTGATGTGAAAATATTTCTTATAATTAATAGAAGTTCTTACCTGCAATTTCACCGCGTAAGTATAGTAAACTGCCGATTGCTCAATACCTCCGGATTTTTAGAGTGCTCTTTATTTCAGGCAGTTTGGTAAATTTAATTCCCATGCTCGAGCAATTGAAAAACTCAAGCTTGGCCCAGGCTAGGGGCCCCCAGCTTGGCACCAGGAAGAAACTTGGAAATTTCTGCACGTGGGGAGAACGATTTTCTCATAAAGTATAAGACTTGGAACGTTATACCTTAAACTTTAATCATTTATATACTATTGGCTATAGAACTACTTTGGGTTTTCTTCAATCAAATTTGGTAGAAATAGTGCACTTTTGAAGATAAGCATCGATTTTTTGTCATAAGAATAAGCAGTTAATTGCTTATAAAAATATTATATCATAAGACGGCTACGTACTTCAATATAGAATGTAATTGTGAATCTACTGTAAAAATTTCAAATCGATCTATGCAACGATCTTCAAGTAAAATACGTACTACCAGTTTGAAAAAAGTTATTTCGAAAAAAACTCATTTAAAGTTTTACGAGTTATCAAGTCCTTGGCAAATAAAAAATAAAAATAAAAAAAATATGTTGGGTAAAATATGTTGTGGAAAGATTTTGTATAAAATACGTTTGATAAAATAAATGTTGAAGCGGACAAAACTAGAGGTGAATCTCTAAAACATAACCTCAAGAAAATATTGTATTTTTTGCTACCTTTTACCCTCTATTTTATATTTTAAAGATTTCAGATTTTTTCTAACTAGACTTATAGGCGACTATAACATATATTTCGATCATCAAAATCGGTAAAGTAGTTTTCGAGAAAAATTACTTTTTTTATTTGACTTTCCCCCTCCTTAACTCTTCTAAAAATGACATTTTTCGTTATTTTTTTAAGGAATGTTAGGTCAAACGAATGCCCATTAGCGTGCCCTTTATTTACTCTTGATGAATTTTTACAAAATTTCTTTGGTTTCACACCCTTATTTTGTTTGAATGAATTACCAAAAAAAATTATTTCCACGAAATTTGAGCAATATCTGTTAATATTAACATGTGAAACAAAGCATTCAAAGTTTCTCGTGCAATCAACATGGAGAAAAATACCGTGAAATTTCAAATGCAATTAATTTTTCTGATATTTTATCGGAATATTTTGGCTCTGTATAATTATGTTCATTAGACTATGTTGAGAAAATATATCTACACTAAATTTTTTTTTTTCAAAATTCACAAATTGGTGGATCTCTAAATTTGAACAAAAATTACAATTTCTACAATTAATAACAAAATCTCGTCAAATACTTACAAAAGGTAGATTTATATATTAGAAAGCACGTGATGATAATTAAAATAAAAAAATTTTTTTAAATTCAAGATGGCCGCCCATTTTCTTTTAAACTTAGTATTTCTTTGTTTCTGGGTAAAAACTTTTGAAGGTGTTAATTAAAATGCTACAAAAAACTCAGAAACTCATATTTTCTATGCTTTTCGTCCAAAGAACTTCAAATTTCGAAGAAAAATCAATTGTACTGTTGCGAAGTGTAGAGTTGTAAGTAGATCTCGAAATTATCACTAAAGTAAAAATTACGCCTCATTACTATTTTCAAAAGTTACGGAATTTGCACAAATTTAAATAAAATATAAAATACATTTTTGGAAAGGATTTAGTGATTCTCAAAACTGCAGTATACTCAGATTTCTTTTCTTGGTGAAATTTGACAACCTTTTACCGAATAGTCAGAATACTGTTTTTTTGGGTTATTTTATTCGGTGTGTCTAGTCGACCAGAATCCTGGACGAATAGTCCAGCTATCTCAGAGCGGCTATTCGTCCAGAAACTTTGCATAAATAGCATATTTATTTTGATTTAAACTATTTTATCAAAACATTAGGAATATTAATTTTTAAATATATACATAAATTGGCATACAATAAAGAGCAACAAACACACTAACAAGAGGAAAACGACAATTCTACATTTTTCCTCTGTTTTCGAGAAATTCGAGTTTGAAATATTCGCTATAGGCCATACAGAGTTTAATTAAAAATATTTTCAATTATTCTATAGCTGCGGCAGCAGTGTTTAAAAAATTTAAAAACCTTTGAAAATTTACCTTTTAAAAACTGGTCACAGAAGAGTGATTGGTCAAATAACGAACCCCTTTTCCAGCTAAACCTTAAAAAATATACGTTTTAGCGACTAGTCAGAGAGGAGGGATTGGTCACATTTCGAAACCCCTTTTCCAGCTTGCCCTTCAAAAAATACGCTTTAGCGACTGGTCAGATCCCTCGTTAAAAAAACACGCTATAGCAATTGGTCACGGAATAGTGATTGGTCACATCTGGAAACCCCTTTGCCAGGACCCTCTTTGAAGAAATACGTTATAGCAATTAGTCGCAAAAAAGTGATTGGTAACATCTCGAACCTCTTTTCAGCTCTCCCTTTAAAAAATACGTTTTATGTAGAGACCGATCAAAGAAGAGTGATTGGTCACATCTTTAACCCGTTTTCCCTGCTCTCTCTTCAAAAAAATACGTTTCAGCGACTGGTCACAGAAGAGGGATTGATCACATCTTGAACCAGATTTGCAGCTCCCCCTATACAAAAGTATTCTATTTTATTCAAAAATTAGAAATATTCATTTGTCAATATATACACAAATTACATAATTCTTTATTATCTTGAAGCCATTCAATTAAATCATAAAATCATAATTTTTGTCAACGTCAAAAAAAAAAGTTTCGTTCCCTACAATTGGTATTATTGCTTGGCCCCCGGCGTGCAGAAATTTTGCTAGCTGATATTGCAGCATGTAGTACCCAAGTGACATCGATAAAAGTTGACATCCTTCGCTAAACTTTGCTTTGCAGCCTTCGGAGTTACTGAAAATAAACATAACCTCAACGATCGGAAGATTTTAATCAATTGTATAAAATGATTTGACACGATATTTTGAGTTAAAGTAAGTATTTTTTCGCTGAGAATTTTGAAACGAATAGCCATCCGATGTTAATGGTCTAATCGTCCAAAATTCGAGACAAATAGCCGTTTGGAGACAGTTGGTCTATTCGTCCAGAATTCTGGAGGCCTAGAGACAGGCTATTTTTTTAGTCAACCCTTCGAACTTGAAGCAAATTTTAAATTTTAAGCATCACCTAATCCTTTCCGAAAATATATTTCATATTTTGTTTAAATTTGTAAATATTATTTAACTTTTTTAAAATAGTAATGAGGTGCCATTTTTATTTTAGTGAAATTCTTTAAAAATTGAAGATCTTTGGACCTAAAGAATAGGAAATACTAGTTTTTAAGTATTTTATAAGGCGCAATTTTTAATTTCTCCAAATTTTGACTTTCGTGCATCATAAAATAAGTTTCTTTACAATAATGTAGCCTTTTAATTGATACCTGAAACATTGTTAACGAGAAACAAAGAAAGAATGCGTTTGAAGAACAAAATTTGGGCGGCCATCTATGATTTTGTTTATATTTTAAATTTTAATTGTCATTACGTGCTTTCTAATTAATAAATCTGGCTTTTGTAACAATTTGACGAGATTTTGTTAATAATTATGGAAATTGTAATTTTTTTGCAAATTAAGGGATCCGCTATGCTATTTTGTAGATTTCAAAAAAAAGTTCGTATAGGTATATTTTTTAACATAGTCTGAAGATTATAATTGTACAGAGCCAGAAGATTCCGATGATATGTGAACAAATTAAGTACATTTGAAATTTAACGCTACTTTCCCATTTTAATTGCATGAGAAACATTAAGTGCTTTTGGCCGCATGTGAATATTAACCGATTCCTCTGAAATTTCGTGGAAATAATTTTGTTGGTCATTCAAACAAAAAAAATAGGGGGAAGAGGGGGGGTGAGACCAAGAAGAATCCAAAATCGAAAAATAAGAACCACCATAATGCCTATCCATAGTGGCAAAATGAACTTGATACATGCGGGGACAACTTTTGCATGCTTACCCCCCTAGGTCCTTTTTTTACAGTCCAAGTCCCACAAGTTGCCATCCGATAAGTGTACACTCCCCATAAAATGTCATCACACGTACGGCACGCATACTAATTGTGGTTCTCCCGCTACTAATTTTCCGCCTCTACAGCCCCGAATTAAAAAAGTTATCGGACTATCTATCTATCCCTTCTCTTTTCTATTAGATAGTAAGACCAGGAAATGAATCCATGGTCTCTCTAAAACATTTGCGGCTGTAATTTTTTGGATAACATCATTTTTTAACATCACCTGTTTTTGATAATAGAACACCTAGGTGAAAAGTCAAATCCCAAGGTCGAATACTTTCCGGACAGACCTAATATAGTCACTAGGTAACATTTGGCTGACGATGAAAAGAAATTTGAGTTGCTATGAAACTGCAGTTACATTATTCATATCGAATCAACTCCATTTGATAGTGAAGATGGAAACAAGCATGTAGACGGTGCATATCGTCGACGCGACATTTGGACTTGGGAATCAACAATCTGGGAAGGCGTGAGATTTCAAAGAGAAGTCCGACGCGACGTTCTCGGGCTGAGGGGGTGGATTTTATCAACCCGAAGGGAAACTCGTTTCGTGTTAACGTTACGCAAGCTGACCCGACACGACGGCTTCTTTACGAGCGTCCTGTATACGTCAATAGTAGTTGTGTCCCGGGAAAAATTCTCAGCTTCCCGGGGTTTATAGCCTTCAACTTGTATAGTCGTGCGAAAAGTTCGCTATTTCCACTGGATACTGTTATGCAGGGTGTTTTGCTTTTGTAAAATAGGGATCAAAATTTCATACGTAATAATCCATAACATAAGGTTCTTATTAAAAAACTTTGTGGAGTTGTAGTTCTGTAGTCATTTTTTTCAAATTCAACTTGACGATGATTAATTTCTCCATAGCCTACTTTAATTCAGGAACTTTTGATATATCTCAACAGAAATATTCATCTAATTTTCGCACTTGTGGGAATTGTTCTAACTTTTGAAAATTTCATTTTTGATTTCAATATGTCGAAAAGACGATGAGTTAAACAATTGGTCATTGTTGTATTAGCATCATCGGTATCAAATCTAAGTTAGCAATGGATTTAATTTCACAACTCTATGAGAAAACTTACCGAAAAACAATTATTTTTCATTATAACTAATTAGAGGTTAGAATACTTAAAAAATTAGGCTCCTTCTATACCCTAAGATAGAAAATTTTTCGAAGTCAAAAATCAGTCAAAAGTGGCTTTTCAAACTAGTCAATTGGACTCACAGATGCAATTAGTTATTTTACATTAACTAATCTGTTGAATTTTTACTTAAGAAAGGTCTCTTTTCAACCAACAATATAGTACATAAATTGTCAATCTAGAAAAATAAATTTCGACAAGGAAAAGCTATTTTTTATCGAGATAGTTTAATTTTCAAAAACAGAGATTAACTTTCAACTAAAATGATTAATCTGAAACCAGAAACTGTATATTTTTAACAAAGTATGTAGTTTCACATTCAACCAAGTAGTAGGGTGTTAAAATAAATAAAATATTTTTCAACAATTCAGATTAATATTCTAAAAACAGACAAATTTTCAATAAACTACAAGCATCTTTAACAAAAAATTTAATTTTGGACTAAACTAGATCATTTTTAATATAATAGAAACGAATTTTGATGAAAGAAGTGAAACTTTTAAATAAAATAATCAATTTTCAACCAAGTAGATAAAGTTTAACCTCAAATTATAAATCCTAAACTAAAAAATAAATTTCAACAAAGGCATTGAACTATCAACCAAAGGATTGAATTGTCAAAGAAGAATTTTATTTGGTGCCAAGAAGATTAATTTTTTACCAAAAAGAGGAATGTTGATCAAGATACAACAAATTTCAACCAACTAGTTGAATTTGTAACTAGAAAAATTAAATACACTAATCTTTAGTTTAAAGCATTATTTTTCAACAAAAAGATGCATTTTTAGCGAAAAATCTAATAGCTGAGGTTTAAAACAGTAAGAAGGTTTTAATGTTCTATAAAAACAGTTTTATTCGAAAAAATACATGAAATTTCGACTAAATAGTTCAAGTTTAACCAAAAAACATTTAACGTTTAAATTCAAAAAACGTTACTATTCAACTAAAAAAGGGAAATTTTCAACTAAATATACAGTTATTAAAGTGAAAGCAGAGAGTAACATTGATAACTAAAACCGATGAGTTTTTAACAAAAATGATGCATTTATAGCCAAAAATCTGAAAGCTGATATTAAAAAAAGGGTTTAATTTTCATTAAATGCAGTTTAATTCAAGAAAATACTAGAAATTCGACTAAATAGTTGATTTTTCAACCAAAAAACATTTAAAGTTTAAATTTAAAAAATGATAATTCAACTGAAAAAGACGAATTTTCAACTGAATAAACAGTTAAATTGAAAAGGAGTAAAATTTCTAACTGAAAATAATAAATTTTTTACAAAAATTGGTATAGTATGAATTTCTGTTAACAAAATTAATTTCAAATACAAAAGGAAATGAATTTTCAATGAATTAATTAAATTTCTGACCAAATAATAAAATATTCAACCAAAAAAAATTAATCTCCTACCAAAGAAGAATTTAGCACTAAATTCAATTTTCAATCAAAAACGGAATAGGGCAATTTCCGGTTAAAAAATTTATCTTCAGCAAAAAAAATTTCAAGTGAAATAATAATTTTTTAACAAAAAATATGAATTTTTAACCAAATAGTTTTAATTTTATCTAAGTACTTGAATTTGAAATAAGAAAAGATGAATGATTGACAGAGAATTATTGATTTTCTATCAATAAAAACTAATCGACATAATCAGTAACATCGTGTAGCTGAATTAGTAATTTATAATAATATAAACTTAAACTGTTATTGATCAAATCATTGATTTTAAGTGATATAACCAGTTTCTATCATAAATCAAATAACTCATATTAATTGAACTAATCCGTAACTTTCAATGTTTTATCAAGATGATTATCGACAATTTTAATAATTTATCAGCATGTGGCATATAATAAAGAATTAAATTTAAAAACAATTTTGCAATATTATTCGAGCAGAAAAATCAATTCCATGGTTTAAAAATCGATAATTTTTGGTAACTGTTTGATTCAGTCAGTAATATTGACTAATTCACCTGTAAAATTGAATCAGTCAGATTTTCACAAAACTGTTGACAAAATTTGTTTTTATCGAAGTAGTTGAAATTTTAACCCGGTTGCTGAATTTCTAACTATTTAATTTTGAACCAAAGACTTGCGTTTTAGACATAAAGTGATTTTTTTTAAACAAAAGGATGCTTTAAAAATAAATTAAATAGTTGAATTGTTAACCAAACGAACAAATGTTAATTCAAAAAATACAATTCTAAAAAAATAGTTCAATTTATAACCAAATAGTACAGTTTTTTAACAAAAAAGATGATTTCTTGACAAAATAGATTTTCAATAAAATAATTAAAATTGTAACTAAATGTAACCTAAAGTAGTTTAAATATCTTAATGGGTGCTGTTGATTTAGTTCACATTTAAATGAAAATACGAAAAAAACGGAAGTTCCTTGCAAACAAGGAGGCCATGCAGAAAATTATCGGGTCAGACTTTTGGGTTCAGTTAGGGCATTGCCTATATCTTCTCATTTAGACCGCCCTTTCAGGCCCTAGGCGAGATTAGTGTTTGACGATACAAAAACGTTTAACAAAAAATCAATTACGTGTTATTTGAAAAAGATTTGTCCGATATCTCATTTTTAATATCGTAATAAAAAAAATTGTATCTCAAAATTAAATGAATGACTCTATGTACTCGTTTCCCATTTCGTTCTTTTTTTAACTGCCTGACCCTTTATCTTTTCATAAACCATTTTTTTTACTATTTTTTTAGCGCCATCATAGACTGCTTGGCAGTGCCCAACTAGTGGTCGAGATGGTCTATCCTGGCCCCAAATAGTTCCCTGATAATTTTCTACACGATAATCTAAATTTTCCTTTTTTTAAAAAAGAATAATTCTTTTAAACAAGTGAAAAGTTGGAAATAGGGAAATGAGTGTTAGGTCTAAAATATGAAAGTGACTTTCAAATTTATTTAGTTATCATTGAACTGTACCATTGCATGGCCAAATTTCACAAAACTTGTCGCAACTTATTATCAGGAAACGTACTAAACGTTATCTAAGTTCGTAACGTTACTACCCCCCCCCCCATACCACTGTTAAAGATCTTAATTTTTTTCCGCATCCCCCTCCCCTGAAATTAGTAACGGTCTGAAAAGAATAATTCTTAATGAAAATATATTTCAATAATGAGAAGAGGGAAACTAAAGAGAAGAGATTGGGAGCTACATCGAGAATCGACAGCATAAATCGCAACTATGCTGAACAAGGCCGACGAACGACTACCGTTCACGTTTAGGGAAACTAATGGCAAAAAGTGGCATAATCGCGAAACTGCTGCAGAGAGCGAACGGCGAGCGATGTGCGGCGAGCAGTGAGCGGTGAGCCGTGATCGCTGTCCTCATACTCGGCTAACCTTATCTCTCATGTATATATACAGTAGGTAGGCGCGGTGGTCATGTAAGAGAAATTCTCGTAAAGGTAAGGACAGGTTGAAAATCCATTATTAACCCGCCGCGCGGGTCCGCCGCAATAAAGACAAGCGACATTGTGCAGAGAACCATCTCCTTCTCCTTTACTAACTTTACTTTGGCGGCCATATCATACTGAAAGTCAGTAATACACGTCAGAAAATTCATAACCTTATTCTGTGCACCTTCGAAATTCACTATTCATATCCATCCAGGTAGCAGAATTATTATGACTAGTGCTTCCATAAAACATTTGTTTCTTTTCAAGCCGTTCCCTTGAAGACATTTTAATATGGCTCTGGCGAGGCATTGTCCAGTTAACCCTACTTCTAACACGGCCCTGATCGGGTAAACTGGCAAGGGCCATACATGTTGTGAAAATATGAACATTATCGATACGCATAACTAGGTTGAGAAAACGCTCGACGAGCGCGACCATAATAGATATTTACACTCTTAATGACAGACATTTATATTTTAATACCCTCCTTTCTGCTCCGTCATAATGTAATTCATTTCTTTTATTATAGGAAACCCAGTATGGGCCTTGTCAGCGCCACTTTTTAAATTGTACAACATAAGGTAATTTCGACACGGGTTCCCCAAATGTCCAAAAGGCGAGACCCCCGTGTAGAAAGTTATTAGGGAACTATTTGGGACCAGGATAGACTGTCCTAACTCCTAATGTGGCCCTGTGAAGATAGCCTATTATGGTGCTAAGTTGAAGTGAGACGTTTTTGTATGATCGAAAGCTAGCCTGGGCAAGCTAATCTAGCGCTATGCCGTTGGATACTTGAATACGATAATTTTTTTAAATCTGTTGGAGCTAAAATTATGTTTGAATCCGCTAAACTTCTAAATGTCTCTTATAATTTTTCGACATTTTCCTAAATGATTAATTGTTTAACTGTCATTTATACGTAGAAATCAACAATTTCACTTAAGATAAAGAAATGTTTAAAAATAATAATTAAAATTATAACGTTTGAAGTTTAAATTTAGCTCTCTAAAATTTTGTTTATATTTGGTATTTTATTTAAGCAGTCTAACCTTGTGAAATATTAAAAAAAAAATTTTCTTAATAGCAAATTTTCTAATTTAATGGGTTAAAAATTGTATTTCCAGATCTTTTGATACGAGAAAAAAGTGATTATTTTCTTAATTATTGTCGTAGCCTGAGTTGAAACCAAGAGCTATACACTTATATATAATGATTCACGCACTTATTATTCTGCACTCACTTAATAAAAAAAAACATAGAATCTTCACTGAACTACACGTTCTTTAACTTCTTTTTATTAACTTTTCTGATTAAACTTATTTATTAAATTATTTGTAAGCTTCGCCCATGCAAGACAATACAAATGTCAGCCGTTCTGATTGGAGCGCCATCTGTCGGATTAGTTCATCGGCCGAAGGCTAAGAAAATAAGAAAAATCGGAGCGATGCATAGGGCTGTATAATAGTTATATTTAATAGTCCAGTGGGCAATTATATAAAGGAACGAATCAGGGAAAAATAGAGGGATAAAATAGAGTAACCCATGTCTGTCGAGCGCGTGGTAATTTTGGGATTGTGAATTCTTTTTTGTTAGAAGAGCTTAGCTCGAGAGTTTGTGCGCATCTCGTGCTCACTCTTTGCATTTCTCCTACATTCGTCCATAGGCCTTTTAAAATCATAGGTCAACGGATCGACAACTGTAATTTTGTGATTGTGAACCATCTTTTCTTAAAGTTCTTTCAGCCTTGACGAAAAAATTCTCATCGCGTATCTCGTGCTTCGCAATCGATTTTTTCCCAAGTTTCAACTTTTCTACATTATGCTCAAAATTCGTATATCAAATAAAATACATTTTATATGTATAACTCTGTCTGGGATTGCTTAATCAAATCTTGCAAAATAAATCAAAAAATTTATTTCTCAGGATTATTTTAATATTTTTTTCTTATGGTGCATTAAATTATATGCTAAGCTGCGCTGAAACATGTATCATTTCAATAAATTTACATTACAATTCATAATATGGATGAAAATTGAAACATACTAATCCTTGTTCCTTTGTTTTTATAATTTTTTAATTTTTAATCTTGTTTCTACACTTGAAGAAAAACTACTGCGCATCTGAATAGTGTCTAATAACCTATATAGGAATGTTCACTAGGATATTCTCGCAGCTGGTATAGTTTTTACACAAATTTAATTTTCTTTATTTTTAATGTTGTGTTTCACCAATAAAACTAACCTTTTTCCAAAAATTTAATTTTTTACATTCTCATCATTTATGATTGAGAAAGTATTAGAATTGTTCAAAATTGGACATTACCGTTTGTTAACGGATCTCCACGTTTCGAGACCCCCTGAATCTGAAAATCAGGTTTTTACGATGGCGTCTGCCTGTCTGACCTACCGACCGTCCGTCCGTAAACTTTTTGTATGTCCTAAAAGGAAGAAAGAGTTCATTAATCAGCCATTTTTGATAAAAATTCAAAAAGTGAGCGCATTTTGAAAATTTTTGGGACCACTTTTTTCTGAATTTAAAAATTCTATGTACGGATATTTATAATATCGAAAAGAGCAAACAATTTATCCTAATGAATTACTTTGATAAAAAGAAAATTCTCAGAGTTATAGCGTTTTCAAAATATTTTAAATCAACCGAAAATCAAAATTTTAAGCCAAAAAACGCACGATATGAAAAAAGTCAAGAACAGAAAAACATTTCTTCTTGAAAGCCCTACAAGATTAACATCACAAAATTTTTGGATTTTCTTGAAAAATCGAAAATTCAAATTTTTATTTCACAAAAAATTATCAAAAATTCCATTATGTGGCCAAGCTATGTCGGATACAAAAGAATATGAATGAAAAAGAATTGTTATCCCAAAAAGAATTCACAATTTCGTTAAGAATCACTTCTTGATGGGATGCGTACTTTTTGTTTTATTTGGTTATTTTCACGGTTGAAAGAAAATCTACTCGTCCTATCTAAAAATGAATAATAAAAAATTGATAGATCTTTTTTGTGCGGACAACTTCTGTCTGTTAATTTTAGTTCGTACCTTGTGCCTGTTTTTCAAACAAATTAAATTTTTATATTTCTAATGTTATTTTTTACGATTAAAGCAAAAACTACATGTCCTATCAAAAATTATTCATCGTCGTTTGTCACAAAATTGATTTATTTGTATTTTTATTGTATTTAACGGATAAAACAAAAGATGTGCATCCTATAAAACATAATTTTTAAAATTTTGTAGCTATTTTTGAATAAACAAGTTTTGTCTTATTTTTTTGCGTAGCTTGTGTCGTTAGTCCAAATTTTTTAAAATTGTTAATGTTGTTTTTTACGACTAAAAATAGAAAGTAAGCGTTCTATCGAACAATAATTAATAAAAAATTTGTAGATCTTTCCAGGCGCTCGAATTCAGTTTACTCATTTTTTTCGTATCCTGCATAGTTTTACCAAAAAATGTAATTTTTTTATTTTTCATAATTTTTTACATATTCAAATTATGAATTTTTAACATTTCGATAAATTTGAAAAAGTTGTTATGATAATCATGTATGGCTTTCAAAAATCAACGTTTTTCTCTCTTTGACTTTTTTCATATCATGCGGTATTTTTTGCTTCAAATGTTCATTTTAGTTTGCTTTTTTTGGATATTGAAAATGCACTAATTCTAATCATTTTCTTTTCATAAAAAAAGGCATAAGAATAAATTGTTTGGGTTTATGAGTATTATGAATAACAAAAGCAAAATCCAATCTGATCAATTTTTCAAAAGTTATCGTGTTACAGACTACAGACTGCAGACTACAGACTTATTGACAGACACCTTCGTAAAAATCGTATTTTTCTGTCTCAGGGGGTGTCAAAACGTGGAGATTTAATAAAAACCGACAAAATGAAACTTCACATAAAACCAATACCTTCTCATTAGAATGAGAATGCAAAAAAAAATTTTAGTCTCTTCTGCATAATTTAGAAATAATTAAAGATATAAGATTAAAGAAGCTGAATTATGAATACAGGCTTTTTTCACGTCGCTTCAGTTGAATCGTGGACGCGAGTACCTGAAACGCAAAAGTTAACTGCGGAAGGCAATGAAGCGTAGCGCATCAAAGGTGTAAGAAATATTGCACATTGCATTATACTATGATCCCCGACCAGAGCCCCTAGTAATTCAAGCGGGCAGACAATCCCAGATATTACATTGACCTACGAGGAATCGTACACACGACAGAAGGTCATAAACATCTGATGCACGGAGGAAACTGGTAGTAATATTGTACAATTCAACACTCAAACACACACAATGTGCCATAAAAAACCTTTCGCGAATCAAGAAGATATTAAGAATTTATTGCAAAGTACTTAAATTACTATAAAGTCCATCCATTACTTCATTAAATATTATTTTCACAAAAATAATTATTAGTAATTAACTCTTCTTTAAGGTCATAAATTAAAAGCCTGCACTATTATTGGTACAAACGTATCTTTCTAATTTAATAAAATGAATAAGAATTTGAATTAAGTATGTAAAATTTATAACCCTATTTAATAGTATTGATAGAAGTGTTAATTACTCGGCATTTTTGATAAAATAGATTCTAAGAGTAGGACTCTATGCGGGCTGTCGAAATGTACAAGGTCGTGTTTAACCGGAAATTGCTGAATAAGTCGCGATGAGTAGACGGGTGCTCTAAATTTTCGAAAAAATATTTTTTGGAATCCCGAGGTTTTCTTCTGTCTTGCTTATTGCTGATGGACCATGCCTGTTAATTAACACGCGCACTCGTTCCAAATTTGATGTGTTTTGACCGTTGAGGTCATGTTGCACTGAACTAATAAAATAAATGTTAAATAATTTAGTTCAACTTCAAACCAAGAAGTTGAATTTTCCTTTAAGAAGATTATTTTTATCCCAAGAGGGACAAATTTATGACAAACTAAATAGATTTTTAACCAAATTGTTAAATTTTCAATATGATACTATTAATTTTTAACAAAAAACAAATAAAACGAATTTTTAACAATTTACCTTGCCTATTAACAAAACGGGTAAAGAAAAAAAATTATAAATTGCCAATTACAAAATTTAATTGTTTAATTTCCCAATTAAAACGAGCAATTTTCAACCAAATATAGAAAAGAGAAATTTCCATTAAAAAAAAATCAGACAGTAGAAAAGGGAGTAAAGGTGAGACGAGGTTAGTTAATTTTTAGAATGATGTAAGATCAATATTTTAATACAAAAAACTAAAGCATAAAGGTTGTAAAAATCAAAGCATACAGGTATTATGGCAAATTTTAAATAATATTAATGGGGAATTGAATGCCAGATTAAAAAACTAAAAAATTCTTCTCACTATGTTTTTAAACTTACACAACTTTTTACACATACAAAAAAATCTCAGTTTTGTCCGTTAAGGCTCTGCCAGAGCGAACGTCATTTTTCACTGAATACCAAAAAGTATGAATTTATAACAAACTACTAGGAAACGAATTTTCAACATAATACTTAAATTTTTCAATTAAGTAGATGGATCTTAACTAATAAAAGAAACTTTCAATAATTTACATCACCTATTAACAAAGTTGTTAAAAAGAGCCTAATTGAAAATTCAGGTAATTATTGAATTTTCAACTTAAAATGAGCAATTTTTAATCAAAAATAGAAAAGTGAAATTTTCATTTCAAGAAAAATCAGGTAGTAGAAAAGGAAGTAAAGGCCAGACGAGGTTAGTTCATTTTCATAATGATGTAAGATCAATATTTTGATAAAAATAATTTAAGCATGAAGGCAGTATGATAAATGTTTAAAAATAATAATGGAGAATTCAAGGCCGAATTTCAAAAAATTAAAACATTCTTCTCACTATTTTTTTTCAAACTCACACAACTTTTTACACATAAAAAAAATCTCTCAGACATTTTTATGTGTTTTGGCTTTTGAGGGCCTGCCAAAGCAAACGTGATTTTCCACTGAAGTGCAACCACTTGTAAGTAGTTGATAATATAATAAATAAACAATAAAATAAATAAATAATAAATATATAAACCAAATTGTTAAATTTTCAAATGAAAGGGATTACTTTTTACCAAAAAGTGAAATAGTTTAATTCACAATTCAGAAACTTAATTCTAAAAAATGAAGACGAATTGCCAGAAAAATATCTTAATTTTTTAACAAAGAAGATCAATCTTGAACTAATGAAATCAATTTTCAACAATTTAGTTCAACTTTCTACCAAGTAGTTTAATTTCCCATCAAGAATATTAATTTTATACAAAAATTGATGACAAACTAAATGGATTTTTAACCAAATTTTTAAATTTTTAATATGATACAATTAATTTTTACAGCACTGAAATTCGAATTTTAAACATAATAGTTCAATTTTCCAACTAAATTGATTTATCTTCACTAATAAAATAATTTTTTAACAATTTACTTCGCCTATTAACAAAGTTGTTGACTGAAACAAAAAACAAAAGTTCTTAATTCAAAATATGATTGTTGGATTTTTAACTTAAAACGAGCAATTTTCAACCAAAAATGGAAATGTAAAATGTACGTTTAAAGTTAGTTGTCGTGCCAAAAGTCAGATATCTGAAAAAACTAGTTATCCTATGGTGTAAAGAATTAAAATATTATCACTGATGTCATTTATGTTTTAATTTTTTTATCGAAATATTGATCTTACATCATTATAAACGTGAACTAACCCCGTCTGACCTTTACTTCTTTTTCTACATCCTGATTTTTCTTAAGGTGGTTTTCGTACCAAAAGTCGGATATTTGAAAAAAACATTTTTTCTATGATTTTAAGAATCAAAATATTTTAAGAGATGTTATTTCAAATAAAAAACGATTTCAGTCGTAGAAAAAATTATTTTCAAAATGGGAAATAATGGATTTCTAGAAAATATTTTCTCGGAAAAAACATAAGCCGTCATTTATTAAAATGCAATCCTTTCTCAAAATTTGGTAAAAAGCTACGGTCTGAAAAAATTCAGTTGCAAAAAACGTGATTAAAATTAAGGTTTTTTGTTGTTGTGAATTTTAACATTTTTCATAAAAAATCATGCTTCTTATTTGAAATTACATCAGTTATATTATTTTGGTTCTTCAAACCATAGAAAAACTTTTTTATTCAGATATTTGACTTTTGGCACGACAACTAACTTTAGAAAAATCAGGAAGTAGAAAAAGGAGTAAGGGACAGACAAGGTTAGTTTATTTTTATAATAATGTAAGATCAATATTTTGATTTAAAAAAATTAAAGCATAAAGGTAGTCTGATAAATGTTCAATAATAATAATGAGGAATCGAATGCCGGATATAGGAAAGAGAAGGTTCAAGGACTATTAGAGAATGAGGGTCTGGTTGTTTGATGCGTTGGTGTAGGCGGTGTTGTGTTATGGTGTGGAGGTCTGGGGATGGAAGGAACATAGGAGTTGCCCGGGACATATGTTAAAAGAAGAGTTAGGAAGAGAAAATATGGTGACTAGACAAATTAAGATAACCTGGAGGTTATCAAAGATTATAGATTCGAGGTACATATGATTGTATCTGATGGTCAAAGGGTTGACGGAACCAGAATATCTGCACAAAATGAAAAAGGAAGAAAAATGGAGTAGGGTTGTACGGTTCAGAATGGGAGAAGGAGTGAGAGCATGCAGATATTGGATGAATGAAGAGGAGAATTTATGCAGAGTATGTGGATACGAAATGGAGTCATGGGCACATGTATTTACTTCAGCTATTAACAAAGGTGTTAAATAAAGAAATTTATAATTAAAAATTTAATTGTTTAACTTTCAACATAAAAGGAGCAATTTTCAATTAAACATAGAAAAGTGAAATATCCGTTTTAAGGTAGTGGTCGCGCCAGAAATCATATACCTGAAAAAATTGTTTTTCTATTATGTGTTTTGGCCGTTGAGGGCATTCCACAGCGAACGTCAATGTCTACTGAAGTACAATAACTTTTCAGTGCTTAATAATATAAAAAATAAATAAGTGAATGAGTAAATAAATGAATAAGTAAATAATAAAAAATATTCACGATTATTATGAACCAAGTTTTCCGAAAAATTGAATGCACGCTCTGTGTTAGATGCGTTCCGTCATCCTAAAATACGATGCGTACGTGGCTAGACGTTTATGTAACCGCGTGCACTAGTCGACTCGAGATTCGTAGTTCCAAATTACTTCAAGGGTGGCCTCAAATATTCCCTCTAATTAGTTTCACCTGTTTTTGACAATAGCATAACTAGGTACAAAGTTACAGGTAAGGTCGGATACTTTCCGGACAAACCTAGTACCTAAAGAGAAGAGACGAGAATGTGTGTTTGGTATTTAGGTAGTAAAAGGCGGAGTGTTTATAGTGTTTGCTCGGCCTTTATTGAAGTTATACTGGCGGTAAGGCAAGACCGCGTTGACCACCCCTGACCTCTCTC
>NC_046664.1:60310250-60325821 GCF_010883055.1 Belonocnema kinseyi
TTTCCTCAACACTCTCATTTTTCTCTCGCGGGGCTATAGGTATCCTTTTACAAAAGTTCCACGCACACATTCCAAATAACCATTGCTTATCATCCGGTGTCGTTCGCAGATTTTTATAACCCTATCGGGACACCGGAAAATATTGGATGCCTATACTACATACCGAGTTCAATCCCGAAAGGGTTGAAAGCTCATATTCGCAGTCAAACCTTAGGGGTAATTTAGCAATTGCGTCACACTTCCAGGGTGGGGGTGGGTAAGAAGTTTTGTGACGATTTGTGACATATATATAAGGATTACACAGAATTTGATATCACATATGGAAAATATAAATATAAAAGTAAAGCTTTCAAATATAGACATTACACTCCTTTCCCTTTAGCCCTCTTTTCGCTTTTTTTGAAGAATACTTATTTTCTCCTATTTCCGCTGAATATTCGCCTTCTTTGTTTGAAAATTAATCTTTATAGTTGCAATAATTTTTGGTTAATTTAACTATTTCGTGTTAGGTTAAGAATTTATCTACTTAAAAATTTATTTCATATTTTTCGTATACAATTCGTTTCTTTGGTTCAAAATATAACACTTTAATTGAAAATTCGTTTTCAAAGGTAAAAATCAATTCTTTAAACTGTAAATACAACTTTCTTTATTTTGAATTATAAGTCCATGAGTTTTCTTCACAAAAAATTTATTTAATTAAAAATTAAACTCTTTTATTAGAAATTTGTTTTATTTTTCGATCTAGAACAAATTTGTTAACTGGAAATATGACTAATCTATTTTTGATAGAAAATCGATCTGTTTTCGTAGAAAATCATGAATTTTTCTGAAAATTCATGTATTTTGTTGAAAAATCGTCTCTTTGATAGAAAATTAATCTTCATGGTTCAAATTCACTTTTTTGTTGTTGAAAATTCCACTATTTTGTTAGAACTTCTTTTGTTTTCTTATAAGTAAAAATTAATTTCTTCAAATGAAAATTTAACTATTTTGCTGAAAAACCTTTTTTTGTGTGTAAAATTAAAGTTTCTTATTGAAAATATAACTATTCTACTTTTCCTTAAAAATTAATCTTTTCTTAAATTAAAATTGATGTATTTTGTTGAAAATTCGTGTCTATGGAATAAATGTTATATTTTTTATTGAAAATTAACCTGTTTTCGTTAAGAATTCAAATATTTATTTAACAATTCATATTTTTGGCTGTAAGTTGAACTACTTAGTTCAAATTCACACCTCGGTTTACACTTGTTTTCTTGATGATCCATCATTTTTGTTAAAAACTCGTTTCTTTGGTAACAGATGAATTCTTTAACAGAAAAAGGAACTGTTTCCATTTGAAAATTTTTTTGTTTGTTTTAAATTAATGAATTTTTTAAAAATTCAAATTTTTGGTAAAAAATTTTTGTAACTAAAAATTTCACGGATATATTTATAATTAAAAATGCATCTTTTTTAGTTAAAATTTAAGTTATTTATTTAAAAGTGCATCCATCTGGAAAATTTAGTTAAAGAAAAAGTTACTGTTACTTGTGCAGTTTTTCAAAAAAGGTAATTTCTTTCTTCCTAATATATTCTTATAAAAAATGTTTAACAAAATTTTTAGATATTTTTTTATAATAACTTTTACCTATTAATTTCTTTTTTTCATATGTGCTGTAGCTTTTCCAAATATTTTATTTCCTTATTTTATGTCTTATTTTTTATGATTAAAAGAAAACTTACTCGTCCTATTAAAACATGAATAATAACAAATTAGAAGATTCCTTTTGGTGGAACAACATTCGTCGATAAATGTTTTTTCGTACATTGTGTCATTTCTCAAATAAAATTTGTTTCTTATTTTTAATATTCTTTTTTTAGGATTGAAACAAAAACTACGCATCCTATTAAAAAATTAGAGTAGCAAATTTGTAGCTCTTTTCGGGGTAAATGACTTTTGCCTCTTTTTTCCTAACTTGTGTCGTATGTTCAAAAAAATGTTATTTTTTATTTGTAATGTTTTTTGCAAATTAAAAACATTGATTTTCCACCAAAAAAATGTAAAGTTGGCATGATAATCTTGTAACATGTTCAAAAAGCAATATATTTCTCTTCTAGACTTTTTTCATATCGGGCGTTGTTCGGCTTAAAATGTCAGTTTTATTTATTTGTTTTATTTTGAAAAGGCTATAACTATAAAAAAATTTTCCCTTTCGGAAAAATTCATTTAGATAAATTGTTCGAGTTTCGGAGCACTACAAATAGTTGTACATGAAATTTTTAAATAAAAAAAAAATAGTCTCAAACATTTTGAAAAATGCTCAAACTTTTTGAATATTCAACTTTGTCCCAAAGCACAAACTAATGATTAACAAAATGACGAATTTTGGATAAAGTAGGTATATTTTTAAAAAAATGTATTATTTTTACAAAAACTGGAATAATTCTGTTTTCAAAATAATAAATTATAAATTTTAACAAGTTTCTTCACTTTCAACTAATTGTAGTTGAATTTTTAACATACAACGTAACAGTTAATATTTTAACCAAAAACAGTTGAATCATTAAAGATTAGTTTTAAAAGAAGCAAATGCATTTCTAGCCCAAAAATTCAACACACGTCAAGCTTTTGAAACCGAATTAAACAGTCATAATGATACTGTGTCCTCTGAAAATTTAAACATTGCTCCCTAGAATTCGTAAAAAAAATTAGATACGCGCAATAAAAATCGCGAATTTTCATTTTTGGACATGAAAAGTCAGGACATAGCACAACAAATCTGGACAGCGTTAAAAAATCAGGAGATTTACTGATAAATTAATATATAACTTCCACATACAGGCATAAATGAAGTTGTAAAAATAGTACGATTTTTCTTATAACAAATGGATAATTTCAGACATTTCTCGAAAGACAGTCATGATTTTAACCTATTTTATATTTCGAATGAAGGAACCATGATTTACGGTAATTTTAAGGGTAATTAATGGTGACTCAACATACATTTCCAAAATTTCAATTTATAAACATCTATAAATTTTCGTTCATTTAAGATAATTTTACAGGTAAATATGGTATAATACCATAAATTACCCAAAATTCAAGTTTAAAGACTTTTATAAATTCCCGGAAAGTTTATGGTAATTTATGATAATGTTATAGGTAATTTATGGTAAATCCCCATAAATTGCCCAAGATTCAATTGAAACATGTTTATAAATTTTTGAAAATGTATGGAAATTTTCAGTCATTTATGGTAATTTTACAGGTGAACATGGTAACATACCACAAATCGCACCAAATTCCATTTTAAACATTCTTATAAACTTTCGGAAATTTACAAGATTCTTTGGTAATTTGTGGTAATATTAAAGGTGATATACATAGACATAAAGTACTGGACCGCTGGCTACGGCTGTCGGAAGTGGACCAGGGAATAGAAAGAGAGAGAAAATCGAGAAAGTGGACCTGTCCTTTTCTAAGGATGGTGATTGTTTCTACTCATCTTTCACCTGCTTTCATTAAAAAAAGATCAACTGACCAATCACCACTGGCCATCCTTAGAAAAGAACAGGTATACTTTCTCGATTTGTCATCTCTTTCTATTCCCTGGACCACTTCCGATAGCCGTAATCAGCGGTCCACTACTATATGTCGATGGTAATACACGATAATTTTAGATAAATTAACAACAAATTCAGTTTAAACGTTTTTCTATAAATTACCGGAAAAATTTTAGAAGTATCCGGAAAGTTTTGGTAATTTACGGTCATTTTATCAATGATATATGGTAGTTTCCCATAAATTACCGCAAAATAATATTAATTACAACCAACATTTCCTTACAGTTTTTGCGGTGAGTGGGCTGATTATCGTAAAATGCGACCCCATAGATGTATAATTTCCATTGTTTACCTCTGACATCATTTTCCACTCCCTAGGGACTTAAAAGTACTTTTTACTCCCTAGAGCGTAAAAAGTAGAGTTCTTGTCTCGCTTTACAGGTGTCAAAAGGGGAGGAAATCATGCATGTGTCATTAATAATTAATTTTTGATCTGCAAAAGAGGATAATTTTATCTAACGGTTTGATATGCCAGGGCTTACTGTGAATGTTTAAAACTTTCTCAATTTAAATTCCAAAGTTTTACCGCAGGAAATAAAATATAAAGAAGGTGGAAACAGCTTGAACTTGGCAAACTCCTCACGGCTAGTGATTCGAATACAAGACATAAAATCGACAGTAAAAAGGTGCGTGCGTACTTAGTTTAACGCGAATTTCCACGCGCATTTCCGCGGCGAGTATTATACTCTTTATGTACTTGAATGCGCTGGACTAAGACGAAGCGAGGTTTCTCTTAGAAGATAAAGCGAGAAGAGAGGCATTTTTTAAAATAATATGTGGGGGCGGCTTTTGATCTCGCCGCTACTACCGGCCTAAAGCCGCATGCACACAACGAGACATCCTGAGTGACTATCCATCTACATCTTGTGGTTATAACTATGAGCGACGTTTTGCATTTATATTAGCAGTGAACCACAATAGGCTAAATCAACATCTGCTTGCTAAATTAATTATTATGCACAATTAAATTTTTTTACAATCTTAGAACGTGTTAATGAAAATCTCTTCGTTAAATGGATCTTTATTGTGTGGGGTTAGTCGATTAACCTGCAAATTAATTTTTTATAATTAATTAACTCTTTCTCTGAACATCACATTTCAAAATTAGCGAATATTTTTTCCTAAATTTGATTAAAATGATATTTCAAAGATCAATTAAGCTTGGTGAGATATCTGTCTCATTGTGGGGCCATCCATATATCACGTGGACACCTTAGGGGTGAGGGGTGTATGCAAATTTCCACGCTTGTCAACGAAGAGGGATTGGGGGAGGGGGGGCGGACTAGAATCCACGCAAAATTTAAAGTGATTTTTTATTCATTTATTATAGTTATTTATATTTATTTAACAATACCAAATTTATCTAAACGTATCTTCATAATGATGCAATCTCCTGTTAAAAAAAGAACAGGCATCCAGCGATAAAATTTGGACTACAACAAACAACGAAAAAAGCTCCTATTATAAACTGAAAAAAAAAATTTTTGGAAAAAAAATGAAAAAGAGGAAAGAAAAATGAGAAGGCAACCAACCACATCCCCTTCCTCCTTTTTTATATTTTTTATTTATTTTTTACTTTACTTTTTTTTATTTATTTCCATTCTCAGGTATCAAAATAAAAGCACCTGTTCTTCGGTGCTTTCAATTTATACCTATTTACTTTATCTTGCCTTGATAAGGGTATTGTGTGAGTACCGAGACGTTGGTAATGCAATTTTATTTTTTATTTTTATTTTGAATGTTATTTTATTGTGATTTGATAGAAATAAAAATAAAAAAAAGAAATAAAAAAAGAACTAAGGGCATATGGTCGGCTGACTCCTCATTTTCCTTTCCTCTTTTTTATTTTTGTCTGATTTTTAAAAAAAAATTTTTTCAGATTACAATGAGAGCTTTTTTGGTTGTTGCATTGTGGTCCAAATTTGGTCGTTAGATTCTTGTTCTTTTATTAACAGCAGTTTCCATCAATTTGATTATTTGACGTTAAATAGGATTTTTAATTCGGGTTTTTATCTAATTTAAGTTTCGTAAATTTTGGAATGTTCCACGATCTCAAATCGCTGTAAAATATTTAAAAAGTAAAAATATTTAGGCACGTTGAAAATGGTATTAACTTATCATTTTCCTATTTAAAAATTTCGTTCCAGCGATCATGTTTTAAGAGAACATGAAGAACGAAGAATATTTTTACGACTTTTTGTTTAAAATTCAAATCATGTTTAAGCTAACGTTCCCAAGCTAATCTGAATTTTTCTACCAATTTATCGCTTCTTTCGAACTCCTTGCTTTTGAAAAATAATAATATCTATATTTTCATAAATTATGACCACGAAGACAAAGTACAGGGGAGAGGGAGGTCAGTCAAAATTCCACGTCTTTCTACGAGGGGGGAGAAGGGCTGAAAAAGTGCTGAAAAATTGTCCACGTGGTACATGGATGGCCCCCGTCCAATAATTTACTTATTTAGTTAAATTATGTCATTTTTTTATTTGTAAATATGATTATTTCATTTTGGCTCGAAAATTCATTTTATCTATGTATAGTTAGACTTTTCTGGTAGAAAATTAATTTTCCTATTGGAAAATTCGTCTTTACCCGAGTAAAAATGCTTCGACTGGAGTTAGACTTGAATTGTCCCCAATCAAGACATGCTGAAGTCGAAAAATTCGACTTGAGCATGCCTCAGTTTTGAGACGGAGCGGGACTTCTATTTATGTCTTGAAGACAAGTTCCCTAGTCTTGAAGACATACATTTATCTCTTAAGTCGAATTTTTATGACTTCAACACAAGCGGTTTATAACTTCGAGTGTATACCTGTATTATACTTGTTTGACGATGATGCTGTAAATGTTGTTTTGTTTTTTCATATTTCTAACAGCTTAGGTGATCCTTCTAGAAAGTTCCAATTTTAAGTTTTTTGAAAAAAACTTTAAAGGTTTATACTCATTCAGACCCGAAGAATCTGAATTTTTTAACTAAAAGTTACTATTTATTAATTAAAAAAATTTTCATTCCTCAATTTTGATCTCATTTCTGAGCCGGAAATGGTTCGTATTGAGGCAGGTTTACTTGAGACAAGTAAACATCATCTTAGGCAAGACAAAGCTCGACTTAAAACAACCCAAGTGCAAAGTCACATACGGCCCAAAGATACGATAATTTTTAAATAAATAATTTAGATCGATTACAATTTTTCTTCGCGTAATATTTCATTTTTTTTCATTGTAGCCTGCTTTACAACTTTTTGCAATAACAGGAAATGTAATTTTTCATAAACATTACAAATTTTTAATGACAGAACTTTACAAATTTCATCGTGGAATTTGACAATTTTTCAATAAATTTTTTTTTATCTTCCGTGTAAGATTTGTTCATTAGGTGCTAAAACTGAGACTGGCCGAAACAAAGTGCCGATTCTGGGCCAAGCATCGGTGGAGAATCGGCAAATAGAAATAGCCAATATGGGCTGCCAGCACTGGCTCGACATTGGGCCGATTTAAATAAAACATGATTTGCCGTGGTAAAAGTGACACTTGGCCCAGTAATGTGCCGTCACTAGGCCAGACTTTGGTTGATACTCGTGATACATGGTTCCCCGTACTAAAAGTAAGACTTGGCGCAATAAAGTGCCGATACTGGGCCAAGCATCAGTGGAGGATCGGTAAATATATATAGCTAATATAGGCTGCCAGCACTGGCTCAACACTGGGCCGATTAAAATACCGATATTGGCCCAATAGCTGCAGCCGACCTTTGGCTGCCAAAATTGGACCAACACTGGGCCGTGTATTCATCTCCGGCAATTCGCACTTGGGAAGTAAACGCCGTTTTACCCGTCATGGCCATGAAAGTAAGACGAAGGCTTCTGTCTCAACTCTTCTGTCTTTGTTCCTGAAAATATAACTTTCAATTTTTGTATAAGAACGTATCTTTTTCCATTGAAAATTCATTTATCATATCAAATATTTTCCCTGTTTGGTAAAAAATCATTTTTTTAACTGTAAATGTACCTATTACATTTTCGGTTGAAAATTCATGTATTTTGTTGCGGAATAATTTGTTTGATTTTAAGTTTTTTGTTCAATAACGTAGTTTTAACTTACAATAAAACTATAATATTTTTAGGTTCAAAATGTATCTTTTTACGTTAAAAATTTATGAATTTTCTTGAAAATTCATGTGTGTTGTTGAAAATTCGATTTTTTGGTATAAAATTAAACTCTGTTGTCAGAAATTCAGCTTTTTCAACCAATATTCAACTTCTTCATTCAAAATTCATTTTTTCTTATTGCAGATTAATAATTATAGCTGAAAATTGATTCCTTTGTTTCAAAATTTCACTATTTTTCCACCAAACAATTTTCTGTTGTAAAAATTAAATATTTTAATCCGAAAATTTAACTGCTTCGTGTTTTTTTGAAAATGTATCTTCTTCAGTTCAAAAATTAAGTATTTGATTAAAAATTTAACTGCTTTGGTAGAAATTCCAATTGCTTGACTGAAAACTAAGTTTTTTTGGTTTAAAATTAATCGGTTTTTTTTAATTTGTCTGTTTTAGTACACAATTCATTATTCTGGTTGAAAATTATTTAGTTTTTGTTTAAAATTAATGTATTTTATGGTAAATTCGTTTTTGTCAGTAAAAAATGAATCTTTTCATATGAAAATCTATCTTTTCGGTTGGAAATTGAATTATCTTGATAATAATTATTCTCCTTTGTATAAAATGTAACAGTTTCGTCACGAATTAATTTTTTCGTTTAAAATTCATCGTTTTGCTAGAAATTAAACTTTCTGGTTGAAAATTTAAATATTTTGTTCGAATTTTTCCTGAAATTCCTTAGCGCTGAAAAATTAGAAAAATTTGCTTTGCAATCTTCTACATTTTTTTCAACATAGTAGGAAACCATTTAAAATGTTTTAAAATATTTGAATATATTTTCTTGAAATTATTTCTTTACTATAAAAAAATTTCAATCTGAAAAAATCTACATTTTGTTACAAATTTGGAATTAATATTTTCAGGTTTCAAACTATTTTAGAGTTTTTCCAAAACTTCTAAAACTTTAAAATATATTTTTAAATAATTAAAAGTTTTTTTCAACTTTCATAAACATTTTAATTTTTCCATAATTTCATTTTTCTGATCTTCCTGGAAGTGTAAAAAAATTACAAATTATAGTGTGGTAGCAATACGTTAAAAACCTTATTCTTTCTCAATATTAAAAGCATTTAGAATTAAAATCTTCTCTTCTATCGTTAATGTCTGGAAGCATTTAGAAATAAATATTATCATGTGTTATAAGTAGAATCCTTTGGCATAAATACTGAGTCAAAAAGTGAAAAACAGAATTGTTGCCCTTATAATTAACGAATCATTTGCAATTTAAATGTTTTCTTCTATAAATAAATGTTCAGAATTAAAATTCAGTAACAATGAGTGTAGCATTTTCAAGAATTTCGTACCACTAATTTTATCAGAAAGGATATCAAGTGGTAAATATTTGATCAGAAACCTCAAGAAGTTGTAAATTTTCAAAACTCTAAATTGATAATATCCAGTTGTATATGAGGCGTGTTTACGCGAAAGGCAAAATAACGACATTGGCACTAGGCCAGGAGCCATAAATTTCGTCTAGCGAGAAAAATTGCCTGAATGTATCCTTCCTCTTTTCTTTTTCATCTTTCCCTGAATAAACTACACTTTATATCCTTTAAAAATATAGCATGGATTATCATATATTTTGGAATTTTCTTCAATACGAAACTTAGCATGTATTCCACATTCCCGTACATACTAAATCCTAAAGTAGGAATACATTCTTTTAAATAATATTAACCTATAGGTAGTACATTAAATTAAGTATACAAAAATTAGGATCTTAAGTCATAATATATTACATTTTTAATAAAATAGTTGAATTTTCAACCTAAAAAGATGAATTTTTCACCGAAGGGTGAACTTTTTTTCTTGAACTTTCAAGAAAAAAAGACGAATTAAAAAAAAAAGTAATTGAATTTTGAACTAAGTGGTGGCATTTAAAAACAAAATAGTTTAAATTTCATGAAAAAGAGATAGACATTTAACAAAATAGTTCAATGATCAACGAAATGGTCGAATTTTTGAACAAAAAGGATACATTTTTCGAAAAAAGATGTCCTTCTAAAGGAGCACCAGAATTTATTCGTTAAATTTTAAACCTACAAAGATGAATTCAAAACTAAATAGTTAAGTTTCAAAATGAAGGATGCCAACCAAATAACTTAACTTTCAAAGATACGAGACCAATTTTCAACAAAATAGTGGAATTTTTAACCAAATAGTTGAAATTTGAAAGCTAAAGGATTAAACTTCAAAGAAGAAGACGGACTTTTCAAAAGATAGGTGGATTTTCAGTAAAAAAGACAAATCATCAATTAATTATATTTCAGACAAAAAAAAATTTTAAACTAGATGGACAAACTTTCATAAAAAAGTTGAGTTTTCGGAAAAAGATAATATTTTAATAGTAAACTTGAATTCCAACAAAAGAAGTAAATTCTCAACAAAATAGTTGAATTGTTTATCAAATAGTTGCATTTTCAACTAAATAATCGAATTTTGGCAAAAAAAATGATCAACCAGACATTTACAATCAAATTTTCAACCAATTACTTGAATGTGTCAAACAAAAATCTAATAGTTGATATCTCAAGTCAAAAGTAAGAAATTTTAACAAAACGGTTGAATTTTTATGTAGTAAGAGGAATTTTGCAAAAAAGGTTCATTTTTCAAAATGTAAATATTCACTAGTAACCAACAATTTCATTTTCAAATAGATAGTAGAATTTTAAGCTAAAAACTTTCAATTTACAAATAGTAAAATATACAGTTTAAAAAATTTATTTTCAGCAAAAAAGCAGATTTTCTATAGTCTACCAAGACCATTAATTTTTCACCGAAAAAAGGAACTTCCTATAAAATAGCTTAATCATCAAACAATAAAATTAAGGTTTAACAAAGTATTGAAACTTTCATCAAAAATGGAAGTCAAAGTTTAGTTTAGAAAAAATTAACTTTAAACTGTAGAAAACGAATTTTTAATCAAGTGTTTTAACCGTAAATCAATAAAATGAACTATGAACAAAGTATTTCAACTTGAACCCAAGTAATGGAATTTGCAACCAAAAAAGATGAATTCTCAACTAAAAATGGATTATAGTTAAATTTTCATCTAAAAACGAGGAATTCAAGACCAGTAATAGATTAGTTAAATTTGTATTTTAAAAAAATATGTTCGACTCAAAAAGAACTAATTTTCAACAAAATATTTAAATCTTCAACCAATACAATAAATGTTTTACAGAGTATTTAAACTTTCAACTAAACATGAAAGAATTACACTTTCTGTTAAAAAAATCAATGTTGAATAATAGAAAATCAAAGTATCAGCAAAATAGTTCCATCTTAAATGAATTTTGAACGAAATAGTTCAACATTAATCCAACTAGGGAAATTTTTAACCAACAAAATATTAATTCTCAATGAAAAATTTAATAGTTGAAAACAGCCAAAAAAGGGTTATTTAAATTTTTAATAAAAAAAAGTATATTCAACTAAAAAACGAATTCTCAACAAAATAGTTAAATCTTCAACCAAATAATGGAATTTACAACCAAAAATTGATACCAGATTTTATTAAACCCTATATCACAAATCGTTACAAACCCTGTTACTCCTTCCCTGAAAGTTTGATGTAGTTTTTGATCGGCACCTTCATTATTTTTTAACAATTACCTATTAGTCATTCGTATAAAAAAATATTGCAAAAGAAATCCATTTAATATAAAATGTAATACAAAATTATTTCGGAATGAATAAAAATAGTGGAACATATTTTGATCTTTATATTTTCCATCATGGAAGGCAAATTCATAATATTTCCTCCTTTGTGCAGAGTTCACAGCAGTTATCGTGAAATTCAGTCGGCAAATTTATTTTCCCCTACAGGGGAAAGAGAGCGGGGGAATTTCTCTATGAAATATATCTCGAGCCACGCCTCGTAACTCTTATCAAGATGGCGCCGCGACGCTGAATATTCGTACGAGTATACCCTCCTGTGTAGAATGATATTTTTCCCTGTGTGAGTGTGTAAGACAGTATAAGTTTTTTTTAAAGTGTGTGTGAGAGTCCGCGAAACGAAAAGGCATTTCTCCAACTGCCGCACCAGCACGGACCTTTACTACTTGGTGTCTGACTACACTTCTATGTTCTTCAAGCCAGACTGATTTTATATATTGGTTAAGTTTTTTTGTAAAATATACATTATAATTGAATTTAGGTCAATTAAATTAAAAAATGTCATGTCTAAAACAGGACTGATTCACACTTTCTCACTTATGAGTGCGGAGGGCCAGTCCGGAAAAAAATGTAAAAAATATCATTTTTATTGTAAAAACTTTGAAAAAATAATTTATTAGAGAAAAAAAAATCTTATCGATCTTAATATCAATTAAAAATTCTTCTAATTAATTCTTATAATATAATATATCAGATTATACTTTTATTATTATTACCATTATTAAACTATTAAGAGAAATCATATTGAGAAGAGAACCAGCCCTTTACAAATTAACAATAAAATGAAAAAGTTCCCTAATTTCTGAACGTTAAAAAACGCCAATTTCAACTAATTCGAAAAAATTCTGGAAAAATACCTTAAATTGTTACAAGTTATTTCCAATTTCCCAAAATTTCCCACACATTTTCCTAAACGTTTCATAAAATGTTTTACAGAGAAAATTTCAAAAAAAGGCTTTAAATTTGAAATATTTATAAGCCTCAAAATAAAAATTTCAGTAGTTTCTTAAATTGAGGAAATGTTTGACTTACAAACAACTGAAACCCTATTCTATCATTTTACACACAGTATAATTTTAAAATTTGAATTCTTACAGTTCATAATATTAAATTTTAAAAGGCAACTATTAAAATTTTTTAACTGAAAGCGTTTAAAATTGGAACTGGAATTACGAAAAAATTCTATTTAAAAACTTTTAGGATTTTAAAATTCATCATTTAAGTTTGACAACGTCTTAAATTAAATAACTTCACAATTTTAGTATACCAAATTCGTAACTCTTCAACTCGAAAATTTTTATTCTGAACTTTTAGATGTTAAAATATTGTAACTTTAAAACTTAAATACTTAAAATACGAGGAACTGAAGCCAAAATTTAAATTTTTTGAATCTGAACCCTTCAGAATTTAATCACTCAACTTTTTGTTCAAATGGTTGAATTTGCGATTATTTAAGCAATATCTTTTAAAACAAAACAATTTTGGATTAAAAAAAGCTTAAAAATTTAATTATTTTGTAGAGCAACTGCAATCGAGCAATCTGTAATGTAAATAATGACGCAATTCGCAATTTTTAATTAAAATGGTTCATATTTTTAAAAATTATTAAGAAATTGAAACGATGAAGTTGCAAAATTTCTATGATTATCGGAATATCGATTAGTGATTATTTGTGAATTTTCAACTTTAAAAACCACTTACTTGTAAATTTTAAATTGGAAATTTCACAATAGCCAAAACGTGTATAATTAAAAATCATTCGATTTTACTCAGAAAGTATTGACTCTTCACTGAAATTCTAATAGTTTTTCATAGAATTTATGTTTAATGAAATATTTTTGCTGAATTTTTAAAGTCAGAAATCTGGAATAATACCGGAAAAAAATGAGCGAAATAGACATTTTCCTGAAAAATGGAAAATCTATGAATTTTAATTCCCAAAAGATAAAAAACTACCTCAAAGTCCTAAAGTCTTAAAACTGCAATTTTCAGATTCCTGAAAATGGTAAATTGCTGAATTTTCAATTTCCCAATTTAAAAAAAGAATGCCGAAAAAATCATTAGCAAAATAGAAACTTCCATTAAAAATGAAAATTCCGGACATTCTTAATACTCAAAAGAAAAAAAACCTACCTAAAACTCCCAATATCTCAAAATTAAAATGTTGAAATCTCAGCAAATGGTAAATTGCTAAATTATCACATTTTAAAATAGAGTCAATTGTCAAATTTTCAATTTCCCGCGAACAGTAAATTTTCTAATTTTCCAATCCCCGTAAATAGTAAATTGCCGAAAATTCAGACTGTCGAAAATAGCAATTTGAAAATTCAACAGTTTTTTTCTATTAGATAAATCTTTTATTTTATATGGTGCATTTATTCTTATGTGTATTATTGAATCTCATTTTGTCGGGAATTCTAAAACTCAGCAATTAACTTTTCAGAAATTTGATAATACTAGAAATTTAAGAAAAACTGGGGAAGTTAAAAATTCTGGTTTAACCATTTCTTGAAAAAAACTTTGGCAGTACTTTTCTTTTGTGAATCTTCATTTTTCCGAAAATGTCGGTTTCTTTAATTATTTTTTTATCTTTTTCTACATTCGGGACTCAAAATTTGGTACAATTATTTTATCCTATTGATTTTAATTAATTATTTTCTCATCATAACTGAAGAGTCGAAGAAAAGTGAAACAATGTAGAACAAAATTTAAAGTTCATTTTAAAAGATGTTTGCCATAAAAAATGCATGATAGTACGAAAAATGTTGATAATATTAGGAAATAATTATAAATTCATATTTTACTTATTAAAAAAAAAATTAGCAGTGAAAATGAGAATAAACACAAACAATACACGATATCTCATTTCTTCTCTTAAACATTTAGTTTCGTCGCCCCATACAATAACGAGATTAATTTGAAATGTAATTATTACATCATACTCTGTGATTACTTTTGAATAAAAATATTACACTTTTAATCCGCTGCACCTAATATTACATATTCTAAAACAAATTTATAAAAACATCTTTTTACCTTCTATGAAATATATAAAAAACGTTATGGTATTTCAGAAATTCAGAAAAAGCAATTGGTTTTAATATACAAATAAATATTCTTTTAAAGGAAACTCACAAGTCTTGGGGGGGGGGGGGGGGGGGGTAGGAAGGTAAGACCTTGCAAATTAAAAAAAAAGTTCACTGATTTCTCACAATCAGATAATTCCCCCCGATTCAAAGAATTTATTTTGCATAAAAGATTTCTGATTTCAAGTTGATAGCAACTGCCAAGATGAATTTGAAATTAAAATGAGATCAATTTAAAGTTTTTTAAATTATATTAAAATTTTTTTTATAAACCCGAAAGTCAACAACCACGCGACAAAAAATGTAGAGATCTTCAAATCTAAATTATCATTTTTTTCTGAGTCTTGAGCAGCATGTACAAAAAATATCGTTTTAGAATTTGAAGATAGTATGAGGAGTAGAAGAAGGTAGCGCCTGCAAGGCTTCAAAATTGAATGGGCTTTGAAAGATGTGTGGGTGAGGGAGGTAAAATGGATAGGGGGAGTTGAGGTTGACAAGGGTTTGAGGAGGTTGGGGGTGGGATGTTGTACACCTCCGCGATCCATATTTTACAATATGGCCGAGGGTGGCAGGCAGGTTAGGGGTGGCCTATAGGCGGCACTCTGATGTACGCAGGTCTGGCAACGATTGGTCGATAGAACCGCGACGTTCCTCGCCGCGGTTCCAAGATTTATGCTATGCGTAGGCGTCCCGAAGCCCGTATGCAGATACCCGGAATTTCCCCTCCCTACCATTTTTTAACATCCCCTATCGCCAATCCCCGCTTGAGGTCAAATCCTCTCAATCGCGAGGTATCGGGGGTGGATCTTCGCACTGTAAAGAATATGGCGGAAATTGATCTTCAGGGTTTGAAAAGACGGCTTTTTAATAGATAATCGGAGTGAACATTTTTTATTAGGCATTTTTGGTAACTAAGTTAAAAAAAATTAACTAAAGCTATTTTCGTAAAATTAAAAAAATTTTAGTTGAATGATAACTTGTCACTTTACCTCGAATTTGCATAAGGGGCTATCCATCAACTACATCAGCAATTTT
>NC_046664.1:60325831-60332791 GCF_010883055.1 Belonocnema kinseyi
CCGTTAATGAGCGTTGTTTCATCCACCCTACCCTTCAAATTAAAGTAACCCAAGATTTTCTCAGAACAAAGAAAATAGTGTGATTTCTTACACAAGTAGGGGAAGAATAAGGGAATCAATTATTTGGAATGAAATTAATAAAAATCAATTTAAATTTCCTACGATTTCAAGTCATAACATATTGCATTTTCAACAAAATAGTTGAATTTCCGACCAAAAGGATTCTCTACTAAGGAGAATAATTTTTTAATCCAAAGTAAGAATTTTCAACAAAACAATATAATTGAATTCTTCAACAGAAAGATGAATTTCCCTAAAAAAACATGACTTTATAGAAACAGTTGAATTTTTAACCTAAGAAGATGGATTTTCAACTGAATAGTACAATTTTCACACAAGAAAGATTAACTTCCAGACACAAACTAAATAGTTTAATTGTTAATACAGAACGTAACATTTTTTAGAAGTATGTTGAATTTTTAAATCGAAAAATAAGGGCTTCCATAAAAAAATTCATTTTCCTTCAAAAAAGATGACTTTTCTACCATTAAAAATTAAATTTTCTACAAAAAGACAAAATTTAAATCGGTTAATTTAACGAACAAATTAAATTTTGAACTAATTAAATATATTTTCAATCAAAAAAATTAATTTTAAGCTAAATAATTGAATTTTTAAGTTGAAAGATATTTTTTGAACCAAGAATAGAATCATAAAACTTTTAATTTAAAATATTTTCAACGAAAAAAATTAACTTCGTAAACTAAATAACAATGTTTTTTCAAAATACATACATTTTCTACCAAATAGTTAATTTTTTAACTTATAAAGGACAACTTTTGAACCAAAAATGGACTAGATCAATTTTCATACTACTTAAATTGAAAGAAAAAAAATGTTAAACAGATATTTTAATCATAAACAACATAAGAAACTCGCGAAGGATAAATTTCCTTCAAAAAATTTAATTTCCATATGTTGAATTTTCAATCCAAAATGATGAATTTTCTACCAGACAATTTATGTTTCAGGCCGCGAATGTAAATTATCAACTAAAATAATGAATCTTTAACCAGAAAATACGAATTTTCAATAAAATAGTTGATACCTTAACCGAAAGGGATTAATTTGCATTTAGAAGCAATTTTATTTTCAACCAAAAAATATCAATTTTGAACAAAAAATAGAATATTAACATTATTAAATTTTAGATTATTATTATTATTATTAGATTATTTTCATAAAAATTGAATAGTTAAACTTCCAACCAAAGATGAATCTTCAACAAAAAAAATGGAGTTTCACCAAAGTGGTTCTACTTTTAACCAACTAATTATATTTAAAAAAAAAGATGACTATGTGAGAAAAAAGTTGCATTTTCAACAAAATATATCAATTTTTAAATAAAAATAGTTGGAATTTTTTTATTGGTTTATATTAACGCAGTTCACATTTAAACGAAAAAGCGACAAAAAGTGAGAAAGTTTGTAACGTTACTACTACTGGCACTTTCCGGTGCAAATGTGTATCATAGTTTTCTTACGGCCCCTAACGAAATAATGGTTTAATTAGTTATACTAAAAATTTCATAGAAAATGCATAATGCCCTCCTAGTCATAACTTAACATTTTATCAAATTGAACTCCTGCACAAAATCCACCGCTGAAATAACAATATCTCCCCTCTTTTCCTTCCAAGCATAGCATTCTGATCTTTATTATTCGAGATATTCCGAAGAAATCCAGAGAAAGTACGTTCGGCCCGAAGGACATTACATTCTTTGTACTTAGCCTTCCCCTCCAGCTTTAGTCCTCCTCTCTCCTCTTTTCAAACCTCTATCCCGCGCTTCTTTTCCCTTCCTCTATTCGCGCGTTGAGTGAAAAGTTTTACTCGGGATATTACGTCTCATCCTCTTTCACGGACGCGCCATAGGATTCCTTCCCCTTTCTCCACCCCCTTCACCCCCTTCAACCCTTACCTTCTTCGGCTTCGCATTTCAACCCCTACCCCTTCACTGACCTCTTCCATAAAGAGAGAGAAGACACGATTCCTCTTGCTTCCATCGCGGAGGAATGGGCGAAAACATAATATCATTACTATTTCGAAGTCTCGTTTTCTTATGAGTTGGAGAGAGGACATAATGTAGCCTCGGACTTCGGATCTTTTGTTTGCTATTCCCATTGTTTCACGAGAAAATGCTTCGCCGTTCACTGCGCGCTCCTCGGAAGCACGAAACTTTTCCGGGCGTTTCATGGTTCTGAGGATACGGTCGAGTGTGCTTATTCACGAGGATGGGCATTTGCGAAATGATCGAGGGCGACCGAGATGAGAATAAAATGAGAATTATCTCGAATGTTGAGAAGATTATTTGAAAGGTAAGCTGCTGAAGGAAGTTGTACAATGTATGATTGTACAGAAACGACTATGGATTCCGCTACAAAGTTTTAAGGCTGCTGATCTCGTAAGGAAATGGAAAAAGAATTTTTTAAATTATTCATATTTTGGAATTACTTGCATTCTCTCTTCCCCAGGTAGCTTAGCACGTATTCTACGAGAACTTTTTCAAAATTTAGATTGAACCAACAGCCGAAATTACTAGAAATTGTGAGTCGATGATCTGGGTGCACCAGACTCATACCCCTAATTCCTCCCTTACTGACCATTAGCATTCTACCTTCCTGTCCCTTTAATGCCTCCATATCCATTACTTTTCTATCTCTACTTCCCCTCCCCATTTTACCTGCACTTTCACACTACTACTTCCCCAACTTTTCATTACTCCCCTCACTTCCTCTACTTCACATTATTTCTGCTTACCTTCTTCTTACTTCTCCTTACTTACCATCACTCCCCCTTCCATACTTCATCTACAAACTCTACTCTCCCTCCACTAATTCCTTTATAGAACCAGCTTTACTTTTACTTTCCACCATGCTTTCGTACTTCTCACTTCTCTTTTCCCACTTCCGCTTAACTAATAACCACTATTTTTCTGCTAAAGATTCCCGGGCTTTTCGTCACTTCCCCCTCCTCTAGTCCCAATCCCTTCCCCTACTTACTTTCCCCTTACTTCCTTTCACTTTTCCTTACTTTCCATCTCATACTTCTCCTACAACCTCTACACTACCTTCTCTACTACCTCCATAATCTCAAATACCTTTTTCGTTCTTCTCACTTCCCCTTGATTCCCCTACTTGTCAGCCCACTACTTCTTCTAAAAGTGATTAGAGGCAAAAAAAAAGATTCTCAAGTTTAAACGTTTGTTTAAAATAAACAAATCTTTGCTTTAAAGAAACATTTATTTTCTCTATATATTTGCTTGAAGTAAGTGAACTCTTACTTAAATAAAATTATATTTGTGTAATTTCTCTGGAACATTGCATTGAAATGTGTATTACTAAGTTGCAAATGGCTTTGATCTAACATTAAGTTATCACAGGATTTTATGTGTTTTCTCAACGTCAGATAATGTACTGTTTTTAATTATTATCCCTATTATATTATTATTGAGAATATTTATTTATTTTTTTGAATTCGAAAAATAAATTCACACAAACAGTTAAGATTGATGCTAGGAACGGAAGCCACTTTTATGCAAAATTGAAAACTGCACTTGCGTACAAATATTATGGGAAGATCAGTATGGGCCTATAATGATTTTCGTATAATTTTGTCACGATTGTAAGAAAATTGTACATAAAATTATTATATTAATAACGATTAAAGTATAATCAGTATTGGAATAAATAATACAAAATATTAAAGGAATCAATGTAAAAATAGACAAAGAAAGGAGAGAGGAAGGAAAAAAGGAAGGATTTATTCCAGACGATTCAAAATATAATTTCAGAGCATACCAAAATAGTGATTCTGCACAAATAAACTTTACACACAAAATCTCTGAATTTTTTTGATATCTTTAAACCCGCTTAAAATTTCAATAGAAGCCCTTCATACCGTTGGCAATACAATTGAAATCTTTTAATCCCTGTTGAAGTCATTTAAAATGTAGGGAAAAAAAGTATGTAAAAATCATTTAAAATTGCTTGGAAATCAAATAAGTTGAACATCTTCACTAAAGTTCTTTAGAAATTACTTGAAATTTCTAGAATTCCCCAAATTCTTTAAAATAATTGAGGATATCATATCCCTTAAATCTGTTCATATTTTTTGGAATTCCTTAAAATATTTGGAAATCCTACACAAAATACTAATATTTCTTTAGTATGCAGAAATCTCTTGAAATAAAAATTATTTTATTCCGTTTATTCCCGAAAGTTCTCTAGAAGTTCTTCAACATTTTTTCAAATTAAATCATGGAAATTCCTTGAGTATATATTAAATTGAGTTGATTTTATAAAGCTTTTGAAAAACCTGTTAAAATTTCTTTACAATCTTTAAATTCTATTGAAAATTTTTAATTCTTTGATGATTCAATAAAATCCTTTAAATCTTATGAAGTTCCTTAAAATATCAGAAAAGGATTTGAAATTTTTGGAATCAGTAGGAAGTTCTGTAAATCTCCTCTAATTTATTCCCAGTATTCTCTAAAAATCGTTTAAAATAAAGCCTTAAATATTTAAAAATGCCAACAAATACTTTTAAAATGTCCAAATCTCTTAATTTTTTAAAAATTCGCTGGGAATATTTTTAAATAACTTAAAATCTTTTAACTCCTTTGAATTTGAGTGAGTTCTATCATACGAATGTACTTTGAAATCCTACTTTAATTAAATGATTCTATCTATAATCTGTAATCTATAAGCTATCATTTTTCTCTAGAATTTCCGAAAATCATAAGACATTCATCAGAGGGTAATCATTAGAGGTCTATATGGAATTCCCATAATATTTATTCGTACGCGTTTAGCCTTCATGACAGTGAGTTTTGAACCCATAATTCCTCTCTTTTCACTTTGTTTCCCATTAACCTCTCGTTTCTCCTCTAATACCCCTAATGCTCTATCCCTCACTTCCTCTATTTCCCATCCTATCACTTTCCATACTTCTCTTACTTCCACTTGCCTTACTTCCTCTCACTTCTATTCAAGTTCCCTCATATACATCCCCTACAGCTCCACCCCCTACACCACCTGATTCTTCTCATCTTCTTCTTCTCCAAACCCGTCAATAATTTCCGATACTTCTCTCACCCCTCACTTTCGTTCTCCTACTTTCCCAGCGTGCTCCCCTTAATTTTTAAGTAACCCTCTTTTCACTCACTATCACTCTCCCTAACTCGGCTTACTTTCTCTACTTCTTTCTCCTAACTTCTGTTACATTATTTTCCTCCACTTTCCATACTTCCCCAACTTGCACTTTCCTTACTTCCCATAAAAGCTTTCCCCTACCGCCTCTCCCGACACCTTTTTTCGTCTACTTTCCCTACTTCTTCTAACTTCTACTCTCCTTCTTTCTTTCTCTTTCGTTCATACTTCCATACACTTTCTCTCCTTCCATCTACTTCTCATCCCCTAATCACCGTTCCTTCTCTATTTCCTCTTTCATTAATCTTCATCACTTCCTCACTTACCCTACACTTTCCCTCACTTTCCATTCAAATCCTTTCCTACTCACCCAACTTGCACTCTCTTTCTACACTTCTTCCTCATATAATTCTCCTACTTTTCCCGCACTTATATATCTCTACTTCTTCTCAACGCCCTTCACTTACATTCCTCTACTTCCGCTTCCCTACTTACACTTATTTCTTTACTGTCCCTACTTTCACTTCCTATTACTTCTGCTAATTCGGCTCGATTTTTCCACGTCCCCCCACCTCACTTTCGTTACCTCTTCTGCTCCAACTTTAAATATTTTCTGATTCTATATTTTCCCTTGAGTTCCCGCATAAGCTTTCCCCTACCTACTGAGCTTCCATTTATTACGATTATCATCCATCTACTTTCCCTCTTCGCTTTCACCTCTATTTGCCATTTTTCTCCGCCTTGTTTTTATGCTTTTATACCATTAATTTCTCTCTCTTTTTCCCGTCTTCTACACAAAATCACTTCTCTATCACCTTTTTTTCTTTTCCATCAGTCACCTCACATCCTATCAATTTCATCACTTCCCCTCCTTTTTATTTTCTCATTTTTAATACTTCCCCATCCTTTTCTTCCACTCATTTCCCTTACAACCTACTACCCCTCTCCTATTGCCCTCACATCCCATATAGACCCTTCCCTAGCCCCCAACTGGCCCTCTCTTCACCTGCTTCTCCCACACCTGTTACCCTACTGTAACTGTACGCTCTTTCCCTCTATTCTCTAAAGATTCAACTCTCACTTCCTTACCTTCCCCTTATTTTTCGCCCTCTACTTTCTTTACTACCTTTCCTCTCGCCTCTATTCCATACTTCCCTAACCAGGAACTTCTCTTCCCCTACCTTCCACATCCTTACTTCCACTTCCAGATCTTTACTGCCCCTACAGACCCTGATATCACAAATAGAGATATGGAGAAAAAACTTTTCCAAGCTAACAATGACCGTCTTTTCCATGTAAGTATAATATATTCTCGATAGAGGATAATCTTGCGTGATCCTCCCTTATGATACTCACAATCAGATCCACAGGAGCAAGTATAATTTTTTGCTCTCCAATCTCTGCCATTCTGATCGATGCATCCGCTCTAATAATTCATTTCCACCAGGTTCTAGACTCCAGCGCACTTTTACATAATTCTAAGAAGCATCCATTTAAAATTCAACAGCATATAACTGGAAGTTCTTGAGAGGTTTGAGTGTTCGATACTCGAGACACGAAGCTGGAGCTGCTCTCGGACCCTGATTTATTAACTCGGCCTCAGTGCGTAGCCTTAATTATTTAAACATTCATCGTCGTGCGGCGACAGTGCAGGATAGTTCTTGCGACCTCCTCGTAATCTGTATCGAGAGATCGAGAGGTCTAGAGACAAGTATACATATACATACATGTATACATAGATATGTACATTTAT
>NC_046664.1:60332891-60336689 GCF_010883055.1 Belonocnema kinseyi
GAAGTGAACAGCCCACCATAAGGGATACCGTGAGAATTGGAACTATAGTGCGACAACGTGCTTATAGCGCTCTCTCGACTAGGCTAGCACCAGAGGAGAAAAACTTACCTTCATTATGCCAACGGCATCGTAATAATGGTTAAAATCCCCGTAAATGGAGCTCCTGCTCGCACAGACGCATTTTCCAAACAACATATACGTGTCGATGAATCAGACTTGGATTATAAGCATTTAAAATACAGTTATTCCAAAACATAACGAGCGACAATGTCGTAAATTTTCAAGGAAACAAAAAACTTTGTGAACCTATGCATTTGTTTGGAAACCGAAAGTGATTGTAGCAAACTTCTCAAGATAGGGTTTGCCAATTACGCGAACAAGTTTTTAATTTTTTTAATATATGAAGTTTCCAAATTTACACTTTTAGGAGCGTCCAAATCAGGGTGTACTAAAAAACAGAATGTTTGTTGTTGGGAAAAGCCCCCTAAACTCGCTCTAAATGGTGAAAAAATAAATGGATTCTTTTCTTTCTAAAATAATTTTAACCCGTAGTCTTGTGGCCTTAATGTGTTCCAAAATCATTCAAATGATTAATTTTCATTTTCCTTAATATAATGACTGCTTGTCAGGGAATACAACTGATGGTTCAGGGAAAAAAATATGACCCAATTAAACTAAAAACACTGCTCCTTAGGCGTTAAAACTACATTTTATAGAAGTTAAATATTGAATATTGAATATTCGTTTTCCTTTATCTTCTAAAATCATTTAGGCACCATAATTTTCCAAAGAATGGCATATGATATCCTCAAAATTCAAGGTATATTATTTACACCCCTGTGAAGGGTAGTTTTTGAAGCCAAGAGGTAGTATTTTTGATCTTATTGGGTAATTTTTTCCTAAATGTATGGTAACATCAGTTCTATTCCTTGGCAAACAATGATTGCTTTTACAAACATTAACATTAATCTATTATTTTAAACGTTTCGGGATTGCTTAAGAACTATGATCTAAAATTATTCTTAAAAGAAAAGAAAAGAATAAGTATGTCTTTTTTCACTCAACGGAACAAGTTTATGGGCGGGTTATGAAAGAAGGGGCTTTCTAGTTCACTCTAATCCAGATACCAGATTACACTATTTTCAGTGATTTTTGAATTAACCATTCCTCTGGTAACAATTTGTGACATTCTGTTGAACCCCTGTTGAAGCCCTGCTCAAAATTGCATGTGACAATGAATCTGTAACCTTTTCTATTTTTAAATACGAAAATCATCTTTTGGGCTGACTATCAACTTTTTGTTGAAGATTCGTTTACTTTTCGAGGCAAAATTAATATTACACTGAAAATTTGAGTATTCCATTTTTTTACTAATAATGTATAATAATAATTGAAAATTCAAAAATTTGGTTGAATTTTGAACTTTTTTCTCGAAGTTTTTTGTTGTTGAATATCAATTATTTAAGATAAAAACTCTTCTATTTGGTTGAAAAGTTAACTATTATACTGGAAACTTGTTTTTTTTTGTTTGTTTTTAGTTTGAAAGTTAATTCTATTCACTTAAAATCCAACTATTTCACTTTTGGTGGAATATTTATATTTGAAATTGAAATTAATTTTTATCTCCTTAGAAATCATTGTTAGGTTGAAAATGCATAATTTTGATTGATGATTTAAATCTTTTCTAAAAATTCTCCTTTTTTAGTTGAATTCAATTAATTGAAAATTAGTTTATTTTTTATTTTTTACTAAAAATTTATTTCCTCAACTAAAATTTTACAGATTCCGTTGTTGGGTAAATATTGATCTTTTTTATTAAAAGATTAACTATTTCATTGAAAATTCATCCTTCTTGAAGGAAAAAGAAGTTTTTTGTTGAAAGTTCGTTTGATTAAGAAGTCTACTATTCGCTTAGAAATCAATTGTTTTTGGTTTAAAGATCATCGTTGTTAGTTGAAAATTCAAGTACTTGGTTGATAATTCATGTATTGTTCGTCATTCTTTTTTTTAGAAAAAATATCTTTTTGATTAAAAAATCTACTTTTTCGTGAAAAATGTAACGCTTTGGTTGAATGCTGACATTTTTTATTTAAAATTCATTTTTCTTTTCTCTATAAAGATTCATCATTTTAGATGCAAATTCATCTCTATTGGTTGAGATTTTAACTGTTTAGCTAAGAATTAATTTTCTTCACTGAAAATTTAACAATTCCATTTTTAGTGTATGCTTAATATTGTCAACTAGTAATTGATATTTACTGATTGAAAATTTATCTTCTTTGTGAAAATTCAAATTTTTGCCAGAAAATTATTCTTCTTTGAATAAGAATTCATCCAGTTTGGTTATAATTGCAACTACTTCGTTGAAAAACTTAATCTGTTTTGGTTGAAGATTTTTTTAAATATTCTTCTCTTTGGTCGTTAAATAAAATTTTAGTTTCAAACTTATATTTCCATATTTTATATTTTTGCTTTCAAAATTCAACAATCTGACAAAAAATTAAGCTGTCCATTAAAAAAATCAACTATTTCTTCAAAACTTTAACTATTTTATTGCGAATTCGTTTTCTTTTTTTTTTACAAAATTTATTTTTCATTAAATTTTAACTATTTAATTATTGATTCAAAATTTATGCTTCACAACTTAATAATTGGAATATTTAGAAGAAACTGCTACAAAGTATTAATTTTGTCTGTATAATGAAACCCGCGTGAAAAAAGTTTGCATGGCACAAGCATGGCAAGACACTTAGAAATATCCGGCTAAAGTATGGGTCACGGCTGAATGGCAGCATGGCGCAAGCCTTGCTCCTGTCCGTTTCCCATGCTTAGGACACGCTAGCCACAAATGAATATTCTTAAGAACATGTAAGTGTCAGAGAAAATGAGCTTGCATTAAAAATGAAAATCTTAGGTTTGCCAAAAGCCGCCACGTCTCTAAATGGTAAGATCACTACCCGGATGCACTGCGTCGCACAACAGGCAGTTTAGAATATATTCTACAAGAACTTTAAAAAAATGTAAATTGTGCCAATTGCCAAAATAACTACCATTAGTATGTAGAGGATCCGGATGCACCAGATTGAGCACCAGGTAATATAATACTTATTCTCCGAGAACTTTTTAAAAATTTAAATGTTGTGAATAATAAAAATAATTCCAGATGGTGAGGTGACGACCCAGGTGAACCAGGTCGCGCCCCAGGTAGCTTAGCACGTATTCTACGAGAACTTTTTCAAAATTTAGATTGAACCAACAGCCGAAATTACTAGAAATTGTGAGTCGATGTGCCGGGTGCACCAGGTCGCGCACCAGGTAGTTAATTACGTATTCTACGTGAACTTTTTTTAAATTTATATTTTGTAAATAATTAAAATAATTCCAAATGGTGAGTCGACGACCCGGGTGCATCAGGTCGCGCCTGAGGTATCTTACGAGGGTAGTTCAATAAGTCCTTAGAATGACCAGCATATGGCGCGCGAATCGCTCCAAATCATCTGTTTTCAGTCAGCACCACTCCCGACTAGATATATGGTGCAGTCACAGTCCACATCTTCTGAGTTAACGTGTTTTTATAACCAATTGAAAAAAAAAATTGTTCGTTAAGAAAAATGGAAAAAAAACGAGTTCAGAGCGGTATTCAAACATTTTCATTTAAAGGGTTTAACTCCATATGAGATAAAAAATGAATTGGATTTAGTTAATGGCACATCTGCCCCTGCCTTAGCAACGGTTTATAACTGGGTAAATGAATTTAAGCGTGGTCGTACATCAATAAGTGACGAACCACGTTCAGGA
>NC_046664.1:60336789-60341987 GCF_010883055.1 Belonocnema kinseyi
TATAGAGCTCCAAGGAGATTATGTTGAAAAATAAAAAAAAATTTACCCAAAAAAATTGTTTTTATACTTCATTCTAAGGACTTATTGAACTACCCTCGTAGCACGTATTCTACGAGAACTTTTTCAAAATTTAGATTGTTCCAACAGCCAAAATTACTTAAAATGATGAGTCAACGATCCGGGTGCACCAGGTCGCGCCCCAGGTAATTTAGCACGGCTTCTATAAGAACTCTTTAAAAATTTAGATTGTTCCATCAACCAAAATTACTGAAAACTGTGATTCGACGATCCGGGTACATCAGATCGAGTACCAAGTAGTACAATACGTATTCTACGAGAACTTTAAACAAATTCTAAGTTTTTGAATAATGAAAAAATATTCAAATGATTAGTCGACAACCCGGGTGTAACAGGTCGCGCCCCAGGTCGACTTTAATTTTTAGTAATTTTGGCTGTTGGAATAATATAAAGGACCCGCACTAAATGTATGGGAAAATGGCTTTCAGTGGATTCTGCTGAAACTTTGTAATTTTTAAGGTTATAAGTGCCGGATGAAATATCCGTTAAAAAAATCCAAAAAATGGACAGTTTTAGCGCTATGCGGCGCTAAGCGCTCATCATCAGTGAATAAAACGAATTACTACAAATTTGGTTACAAAAGCGATGTCAACATAGAAATCACGGTTCAGATCGTAATCTGTCATATTTTCGCTTACACCGTTGACTCATATAGCGCGTTTTTCAAAACGATCAAACGCTAAGCGCCTAATATTTTGACTTGACTAATTAATCACTTCTTTAAAGGCAGAAATGGTACCCAAAGTAACATTAGTAACTAGTGCGCACATTCCGATAATAACAGTGTACCCTTCGTCATTTCTTTTGTGAAAGGCCTTTGAAAAAGTTATTTCTTAGTCAGCTTCAAATCTTCTGCGCTTAGTGTTTGCCCGTTCTGAGAAGCGCGCTATATGAGTCAACGGTGTTGACTCATATTGTCATTGGTTTGGCTAAACATGTTACTGACCAATTCTTGATGCGTGTTTCGTATACAGACATCGCTTGTGTCGCTAAAGCTACCACGATTGGTTCTATTCGCTGATCATGGGCGCTTAGCGTTCGGCCCTCTGGCGAAGGTTACACTGTTATTATCGATGTGCGCACTAGTTACTAATGATACTTTGGATACCATTTCTGTCTTTCAAAAAGTAATTACTTAGTCAAGTTCAAATCTTGGGCGCTTAGCATTTGATCGGTTCGAGAATCGCGCAATATAACTCATTGGTTTGGCTAAACATATTACTGACTACTTTTTGATGCGTGATTCTTATAGTGACATCGCTTTTGTCGCTAAATTTACTAGGATTGGTTTTATTCGCTGATCTTGAGCGCTTAGCGTTCAACCCTCTTGCGAAGGGTAGAATGTTATTATCGGTATGTGCGCACTAGTTACTAATGTTACTTTGGATACCATTTCTGCCTTTAAAGAAGTCATTAATTAGTCAAGTCAAAATCTTGGGCGCTTAGCGTTTGATTTTTTTGAGAAGCGCGCTATATGAGTCAACGGTGTAGGCGAAAATATGACAGACCACGATCTGAACCGTGATTTCTATGTTGACATCGCTTTTGTAACAAAATCTGTTGCAATTCGTTTTATTCACTGATCTTGCGCGCTTAGCGCCGCATAGCGCTAAAAATGTCAATTTATTTGGATTTTTTTACGGATATTTCATTCGGCACTTTTAACCTTAAAAATTACAAAGTTTCAACTAAATCCACCGAAAGCCATTTTCCCATACATTTAGTGCGGGGTCCTTTTCAAAAAGTTCTCGTAGAATTTGTGCCAAACTACCTGAGGTGCGACCCGGTTCACCCGGGTCACCGACTGACAATTTATAATTGTTTTTATTATTCACTAAATTTAAATTTTCAAAAAGTTCTCGTAGAATACGTATTATACTACCTGGTTCTCGATCTGGTGCACCCGGATCGTCGATACATAATTTTGAGTAATTTCGGCTGTTAAAACAATCTAAATTTTGAGAAAGTCCTCGTAGAATACGTGCAGAGATACCTGGGGCGCGACCTGGTGCACCCGTGTCGTCGACTGACCATTTGAAATTGTTTTCATTATTCACCAAATTTAAATTCTTAAAAATCTTTTGATATCCCAGAAAATCTTTGAAATCCTTTAAAATACCTCCAAATAATTGACGTCGATCGAAAAATATTGGACTTTTAAAAAACCCTTCAATATTTCAATTTTTTAAAAATGTTTTGATATCCCTTGAAATCTTTCAAATTTCTGAATTTATCGAGATCTACTAAAAAATCCTTGGGGTCTTCACATACCCTAAACTATTATGATTTCTGCGGAACCTTTCGATATGCTTTAAAATCTTCTTATTTTCTCCAAGATTCCTTGATATCTTAAAAAATACCATAAAATCTTTGAAATCCTTTAAAATACCTCTAATTAAAAATCGATTTAAAAATCGTGGAATTTTAAAATAACCTTAGATATTTCAAATTCTTTGAAATCTCATGATATACCTTTAAATCTCTTTAAATTTCTCGGCATCTTCAAAAATACCATAAAATCTTTAAAATTCTTGAAAACCCCCTTAATTTATTGGAATCGATTGAAGAATCTTAGAGTTTTAAATTCCCCTTAAATGTTTGAAACTTGTCAAAATGCCTTTAATTTAAAACCGATTTAAAAATTTAGAAGTTTTAAATCCCTTAAATATTTGAAGTTCTTTGAACTCTCTTGATATCCCTTCAGATCTCTTTAAAATTTATAGTAATCTTTAAAAATACCATAAAATCTTGGAAATTCTTTAAAACCGCTTTAATTTATTGGAATCGATTGGAAAATCTTAGAGTTTTAAAGTAACCTGAAATCTTTTAAATTCTTCAAAATGCCTTTAATTTGAAATCGATTGAAAAATCGTAAATTTTAAAATACCCTATAATACTTCAACTTCTTTGCAATTTTGTTGACACCCCTTGAAATCTTTCAGATCCTAATTTTACAATAAATATAATATTTTTTAAGCTTTGTAGTTATATAAAACGTACTTCCCTAATGAAAAATGTGGATTTGCAACCCCGTCAGAGGTCGGCAACATGTACATTAAAAAAAGACATTTTATTCCATAAGCACTAGAGAAAAAAATGTAATATTTCTGCAAATAGAATAGTAAATTGAATTTAGTCCTCTAATACGAAATTCGAACTTGCAACAAATTTGAAGGTCCAGAACATGTTTATTTTTGGATTAATTGAAGTTTTGTTAATAACTTTTCAAAAAAAAATTATAATCAAGTTGCAAACTTGCAAAATGATTTAAATTATTGTTTAGAACTAAACACTATTTGCAACTCATTGTTTATAAGGTACATATAGTTCTTTATATTTGCTGTATCTCGATTTTTTTGTTAAATATGGCTAAGTGAGAAAAAATTTAATAATTTTGCAAAGTGGTTGCAATTGTTTAATGTAATGCTACGTATGTTGGGTTGAGTTTGTAACGTAAACTTTTTAAAATGTCAAATATTGAGATTTGTAGCCACTTAAAAAAATGTAATAAAGTTACAAATTTGGGGAACGATCAAAAAATACAAATTTCTGATGCAGTTAAATATTTTAACCCATGTTAAGATTAGGTTTGTATGTAAATGCCAAATTTTCTGTATTTTTAGTAGTTTTTAGTTTTTTATTTATCCAAAAAATGTAACATTTTTTCGAATGTGAATTGGCAGCAATCAAATTCGACTTCAATTTATAAATAAAAAATTTCGTACCAGGATAGACAAAATCTGGGTGCCCCTGCTTAGATGTGATTAATATTACGGGGGCAAATGGCTAACAATACAAGATCAATTTACACCAAGTATCAACAAAAAAATTACAAAAGTTATAAAAAAATTCTGAAAAATAAAAAAATAAAGTTTTCTCGAAAAAGGCTTTACCGATCATAATGGTTAGAATAAATGCTGTAGAGGGTACTAAGGGCACTCCGAAAAAAATTCAAAAACCAATTCTGTTGATAATAAGGAGATAAATAAAAAGAAAACTATAATAATTTTTTTAAAGGAAGTACTTTTGTGACAATAACAGTTTTTTTCCTGTAGCGCGCTCACGTTCATGGCTGCAAAATATATTTTTGCGAAAATGATAATAATAATAATGTGGGACCAAATTAATTTTTAGCTTGTTACACAATAAGTTATAAGCAATGGTGTGATAAAAGCCAGATGCAAAAGCATTATTCGATTAAAAAAACCATTTTTATCCTGAATTCCTCAGTCACAATGTCAATTGATTATAAATAGATAGAAAAATACTTCTCTGCGTTTACTGCTGACATTCACCAAACTAATTTTATGTTTAACCAGGATGCATCACGTGGAGGTCGTCAATCAGATTAGCATCTCTTACTCTATTTACACTATATAGAACTATATAAAGCCTGTATTAATAACTTAAAAAAACATATATACACTATGTACACATATAACCCAACAATTTACATATACATATACACTTTATACGCACAAAATTCGTGCCCTGTTTGAGAGTGGCTACTAATTCTCAAGTATTTTGATTCATTCTCAATAAGTGTACGCATATTTCCAATTTTCATGAATTTGTGCTCACGTGTACTATGCTATCATTTGAGATTTACTTTTATTTTTAATTGCGGAATTATCTCAGTTCCTCGTAACGATTTTCATCAAAGCTGAACTGCTATACTTATATATATTTTTAACGTGTTGTGCTAAGTTTTGCGAGTTTATTTTGTTCTCAGCTGTATTAAACAATTTAAGATATTATATATACATTGTATATTATATATTATCAGTTGTTTCTATTTGTGTCTAATATGTATATCTTCGTAAAGTTACAAACGTGGTCTCTCATGGTGCCATTCAACTTGGCAAGAAACGATTTCACTTTGTTCTTTATCTTTATCTTTATCAAAACTTGTAAGACCAGCTGAGATCCTCAATGATTTATTCAAAAAACAGAATATTCATTCTGTCAGCGGAAGAAACACTGACGATGATTAATCCGCACTCTCTAAATGTGAAATAGTAAAATATAACTGTCAGTTAAATTCAACTACTTTCTGTAGCTAGAATTGAGTCGCTGACAATAAGTAGAATTGTATTGATTGGATTAGTAAAACGAAAATT
>NC_046664.1:60342087-60344792 GCF_010883055.1 Belonocnema kinseyi
CAATCACCCCAAGCGAAGAACCTCACGAAGTCGTTATGTAAGGTTCCCCACTTGGGTCCATTAGTGGCCAAGGTCTTTTGTTTTAGGCGTCATTCACTCTACCGACACTCTTTTTATTAACTATTTGCCGCCATACTTTCCTGTCCTGGCATACTTCTCTAGCCTCTTTTATGTCCATGCATTTTTTCATGCAGGCTCTCGTGTTTCTGTGACTTCTTATGTCTCTTCTAACTAGAGACCCATTCACACATTCTAACCATTCTTTCCGCGGTCTACCTCTAGGCATGCTGCCATTTACTTTACCTTGATACACTTGTTTCGTTAGTCGTTCATTTGGCATTCTCTCAACATGTCCGAACCATCTTAACCGATTTCTTTCCCAAGTCAATTTTCAACCAGACATTTGTACCCCTAATCAAAAGAATTGATTTTCCACCGAATAAAAAGAATGTTTAAACGAAAAGGATTGAATAAAACAGTTAATGAGAAGAGGTTATGTTCCAAATATATTTGCGTGCAATTTTTAAATGCGAAATTTTTTTCTCCACATTCATTAATTAATCTAGAACATTTGCAATTAGTGTCCAATTGAAAAAGTTCATCAAGATGATTTGTAAATCTGGTTAAAATATATTTTAACCATTTTTTTGAAAATGACCTAAGGACTTCTTTTGTCGGAAAGCCTGTTTTGAATTAATTGTGGAATTATTATTTTTCATTGGATTGATTTCTAGCAAATTTCATTGTTTGATAACATAGATACGAACTCGATGAGTCAAATTAATTCAAAGATTGATTCGAAACAGGTCTCCGTGAAAAGGTACTCTAATTATGTTTGACTTTTAACAACATTTTGTATTATCTCCACAATTATCACTGCACAAGTTCAATCACATTAAAAACAATTCTACTTATTAAAATTAATAATTATCATAAGATGGACAAAAATGTATATAACTTGTATTTATTAACATTTTTTTAATGAAATATAAGTTAGTTTTTGGAATTCAATGAAAATAATCTGTCACTTAGCAAATACATTTTCTTTACATTTTTTTCTGAACTGAAACTTAGCAAGTTTAAAAAAAATGGTTTGTTATATGTATACAGTAATTGCTTCAAACATTTTATAACTTCGAAAGTAAACTTAGCTTTCATGAGTTTTTATTCACACATAGATATATATCTTTTTATCAATACATGGGTGCAATTAATTTGTAAATTACCATTAGTACTTCACAGCCCTTACACCTGTATATTGTTATACACTATGTATATATATTCTGAGGAAAAATTTTCAATTAAACTTTTGATTATACTTCAATATTACAAATAATATTGGAGTCTAAATGAAATCCTAATTAGAAATTGTTCCTCTAACAATTTATTCTAAGCCTATAATTGATTCACTACAATTACGGTATAACTGATTAACTACAGTTACGGTATTTTTACTGCTAAAATTAGTCAACTTCTGAAAATAACCGATTCATCAATTAAAATAAGGTGTGCTGAATGAATTAGTAAAATTTAAACTAATTAAAATTTAGAGAGCAGCTTTAAAATGATATACAACTGTTTTGTGCATATGGAGTGTATATATGTTAATTGTTGGGCATCGTATGTATACATAGTGCATTTACGTTTCCTTAAGTTATTAATACAAGATGTATATAGTTGTATATAGTTGTATATAGTGTAAATAATCTAAGACTGTCAGCAGTAAACGAACAGAAGTATTTTTCTATCTTTTTATAATCAATGGACACTGTGACTAGGAAATTGCCCCTCATTCTCATGGAATCGCATACATGTGAGGGGCCAACAAGAAGTTTTTATTTTTTTAAACTATTAAGTAATGCTTTCATCATTTCCGCAAAAATATATTTTGCAACTCTGAATGTGAGCATCCTATAAGAAAACAGCTGTAAGTGTTCCACAAGTACTTCCTTTAAAATAAATTATTGAAGATTTTTAACATTATTTCCTTGTTTTCAATAGAAATGGTTTTTGAATTTTTTTGAAACTCCCTTAGCTATAACATTTATTCTAACCATTATGATCGGTAAGGCCGTAATCGAGAATTTTAATTTTTTTTATTTTGCTTAGAACTTTTGTAACACTTTTTTTTGTATACTTTGGGTTAAATTAATCTTTTAGGGGTAAGCACTTTCTTCCCCAATACGGATCACGTCCAAGCGGGGGCACCAAGACCTAGCTTATCCTGCTACGGATTTTCAAATCATTTTTTAGAAACGTTTTATTTTAATTATAAACATTTAGATGTTTACAAACTTTAAAGAAAAATATCTGAAAAATGTTTTTAGCTAAGAACCATTATTCTGTAATTTTATATAGAGGAAAATAGTTATCTGTATAATTTATAAAAAACATGCTTGAAAACAAAGAAAAGGTTATGGAGGCTATTTCCTCCCTAATGGCGAAAAAGCACCACGCAAAAACCTTTGTTAAGAGTTTTTAAATTTGTAATTATAAATTAAGGTTGATTGCTGCCAACTCAAATTTGAAAGAATATTATATTTTTTGAAAAATGAAAAAAAAATGACTAAAAATTTTAATATTTGAAATTTTTACAAGTTGCTGATTACTTACAGTCTGTCAAGTTAAAGCGTGGGTGGCTTTACTCGCAGTCGGTAAGGTGTATCGACATGATTTTGGTGTCAAAATATTAAGAAGAGCTCCCT